>NC_091064.1:217867646-218180424 GCF_000393655.2 Nicotiana sylvestris
TATTCACTTTGCCTTTTCTCTTTCTTTTTAGTGGTGGTCGAATCTTATGTGGATTGCCTACGTATCATGTCCCTACATGAATCAGACCGCGCATAGTTCTGCCACAAGTGCAGAAAATAAAGACACCATTTTTGGATTTTTTCAACCTTTACTAGCAAAACGTTTTATTACAAGGCAAAACATTTTTGAAAGGAAATTGACAAACTTGATACAGACTACAGACTTTATGCCAAAAAAAAGGAAATACAAACTTCGACGGACAACAGACTCTGAAGACAAGGAAAATGCAGACTCAAACTATGAATATTTCAGAGTTTTGAATTTTGGCACCTGCGGGGCGTTGTTCGACCTCGCCGCGGGCTTTGGTGCAAGGCCCCTTTGCAGTTCTTTCAAATCTTTCATGATCTGGTGGACATAAATCATTATTTAAACAAAGAAGGTGGTACGAGACATATCCTCACAAGCTAGGCACTTTATGGTGATATAGTGCCCAATATCGTCGATTCTTCCCTTGATTCTGTCCCTTTCCATAAGCAATCGCTCTATTTGTTGATTCCGCGTCCCCAGCATTTGAGAGTTGTAAATGAGTTGATCTTGAAACTCATTCATCTGTTTCTCCATTCGGGAGATTAGATCATAGTAGCGCTTCCTATCTGCTCTGGCATCTCGGGCTTGTCTGAAGATCCGCTCTTTGAGAGTGGATATTGTTTCCCTCAATATAGCGATGTTCCTTTCGTAGTCCCTCTTCATTTGTTGCATAGACCGTGCTCGCTCTTCTGCCTTTTTTATCCATTTCACCTGGATTCTCGCTAGACCAGCTTTAGATTTTTCCAGGTTTTCTTGATACTCGAGGACTTTCTTCTTTAGACCGTTTATGAGCCTTTCATCAACCCAGCTTCTCTTTGGGTTTCTGGTAGCTATTTTCATTTCCCGGATTTGAGCTTTGAGGACCTCGTTTCCCTGAGCTAGTTTTCTCTTTTCTCCCTCATTTGCAGTGATATGCAAATCTTTCTCAAATTTCAAATCTATAACTTGCTTTTCCAACTTGGCTATTGTAACCCTGTACTCGTGCTCTTTAGCCAACCAATCCTACTGTTCTTGCGACGCCTTGACGAATTCCTGGAGATGGGGTCTTTTAGCGGGCCTTTCGTGCTCAAGTTCTCTCATGTACCAAGCAAGGTATCTTGGCGCCACTTCGCCTTTGGCCTGATCCTGCACGCAAGTATCTGCTTTTAAATATTGGCATTCACTCCAGATCTGACGGACTCTTGCTTCAGGGAACTGTCCGTCAGGGCTAATCTCAATTACTTGAGCACTAAGATCTTCCTCCTGTGGCACTGTTTGGCATCTCCCGAGTTGTCTCAAAACCCGATATGGCGCGTAAGGCTGAATGCTCTTGAGCCCCATCAATAGAAAGTGGGTCCTAGATGCCGGCATATGGATGACCTCGTCAATGGGCAACCATCCTAATGTCCACTATATTTGGCTAGCGGTGAGGGTCCGAAAGAATGATGTCCACGCCGTAACTCCCTCGGGTAGACTGACCCCCTTGATTCTTGTGTAGAACTCTTCTATGCAAGTTTTTTTCGAGGAACCATAACTCAAGAGCTGGGAATGGTGGCAGAGATGCTCAGTTATCCATATTTGTAGCAACAAGTTACACCTCTCGAAAAAGTTCCCTCTGGCTTTGCAGGCGGTGAGAGCTCGGAAGATATCAGATACTATCATAGGCGCAAGAGTGCTTTCATCTTGAGTGAGCAAGGTACTGACGGCCCCGACTATTTTTAGATCAATGTTTCCGTCTTTCCTTGGAAATACCAAAAGGCCCAAAAAGGTTATCATAAAAGCCACTCGTCTATGCTCGTCCCATTTCTGACGGTTACTATTGCTGCATAACTTGTTACCCGGGTTGTTGAATCCTCCGACATGACCGTATCTGTCATATATGAAGCGCGGATTACAAAAATCTGCGGCCAAATCTGGGTTATGGACCGTCCTGGGTATCTTTAACGAATCTAAAAACCGATGCACAGTGACAGCTCTTGGAGCAACCAGGTATTTTTGCCTCAACGGAACTTCAGCATTTCCGATGTACCCGGCTATTTCCTCCAAAGTCGGGGTGAGTTCAAAATCGGAGAAGTGGAAGACATTGTGTGTCGGGTCCCAGCAGGTGACCAAAGCTCTTATGATATCCCCCCGAGGCTGAATTTCCAAAAAACCCATAAGACCTTTTAGATATTTCTTGACCTCATCTTGCCGTTCACCACCTAAATCATCCCACCATAGTCGCAACTTGAAAGGGATTTTAGTCATTATTGAAAAAGGTTCATTTTGCATCGTGCTCATCCTGCACATTTATTAAGGTGATTTAAGCAAAAAATAAAATTTATTTGACTCAACCAATTGGCTATTTTTTAATTTTTCACAGATTAAAAGAAAGATCCAGTTCCGAACACGGCCTTTCAGCACTTCGGGAATGAAGGTTTTGAGGCTGGATGAGTCAACCGGTCAAAAATCCAAAAAAATGACTACAAGTGGCTGTTTATGCAAAGTCAGCCTTCCGGCGTCCCTTTTGGGAACATTCGGCTATTTTGACAAAAACGGCGTCACCCAACTTATTTATGACGAAAATTAAAATTTTGACATTTTTGTAAAGGTAGTTTGGACCCGATGAGGGTTGCCTACGTATCCCGCACCCTGTGAGAATCAAACCGGCGTAGTTCGGGTAGATAAAACAAACTTCTTTTGAAAACAAGACTCTTTTCAATGGCAAATAAAACCATTTTTCATAAACAAAAACCTTTTTTTTCTTTTTCTCAAAAATTCGACAGAGTTTTGACGCTATTTGGACATTGATTTTTTTCTTCAAAACAAGCGATTAACTACCTCTATCTATCTTTCCTCAAAGTATTCAAAAGCCGGTCAGCATGCAAGTCCGAAGCAAATAAATGCACAGGTAACAAGTTGGATGCATCAGGATGGTCTTTTGTCGTTTTGGTTCACCTGTCCTAGACAGGCCCAACCCCTGTGTTGAGCCTCCAAAGTCAAATGCCCATGATGCAAACAAACGTTCCTACTAGGGATCCGACATGAAGCTGAGTTATTCTAGGTTCGTAACCTAGGTATTTGTTCTAGACTGTGTACTCGAGCGGACAACTCGAATCGAGGAGGGGGCTACGTACCGGGGACCCGCGAGATCATCCGACTTTGTAACTTGTCCGACTTCTTTCTTATTTCAGGGTATGACACTAACAGAATAGGGAGTCTCAACCAGTAAGCACATCCCCGGAGGTGAGAAGAGAAGGGTTTCGTAGCAGTTTATATACAGTTCAGATAATATCAAAGCGATAAAAGCAACATTTTGCACATTTAGGCCAAAACATGTAATAAGACCACATAATAAATAAAGCCAAATAATAACAATTATTCCAGGCTCGAATTCTTGAACCCTGAACCGGAGATTCTGGGTTAAATCCCCAGCAGAGTCGCCAGAGCTGTCACACCTTCTTTTTCACCTGCGCCCGCAGGGGCGTAGGGGGAGTTTTTCCAATTAAAGGACAATCAAAACGGGATTTATTTATTTATTTCAGAGTCGCCACTTGGGAGATTTAGGGTGTCCCAAGTCACCAATTTTAATCCCGAATCGAGGAAAAGAATGACTCCATATTACAGTCTGCGTACCAGAAATCCGGATAAGAAATTCTGTTAACCCGGGAGAAGGTGTTAGGCATTCCCGAGTTCCGTGGTTCTAGCACGGTCGCTCAACTGTCATATTCGGCTTATTTATCTGATTTTAATACATGTTGAACCTATGTGCAAATTTTAACTGTTTAACGCTAATTGCGACGTCGTGAAAATACATCTCGAACCACGTCACATCAATGCACCTGTGGTTATTGACACATTTCAACTCTGTCGAGATTTGGATTTGGGTCACATAAATGTGCACCCGAGTTTAAGAAAGTAAATTATTGAAGGCGCGCCTAAAGCGACTAGCGTATCATTATTTTGGGGAAGTCCGTGAAATTTTGCTAAACGGCCCATCCCGAAGTCTAAGTATTTAAAATAACCATTTATTGAGGGCCCCGCTGTTTGTACGTTTTATTTGGTGAGACTCGTCTCATATTTTATTTAAAAGAATATCCTAAAGCGACTAAGATTTTTCTATTTTTTTTCTATAGGTAAAGAAATGGCCCTAATTAGTTAATATTATAAAAGCGGGCTTCGAGTTCAAGTTCGAGTCCAAACAAAAGGACGGACCTTTTAATTTGAACCCGCTACCTAACTCAAAACCCCAAACTTATATCGTGTTAACAATATACTGAAACCTTTAATCAGGCCCAAATTAAATGGGCCAACTAATTCTACTTGTGAACGAACAACAACAGGTGGGCCTTGAGGCAAGCCCAAAACCGAATGGGGCGTGCCGAGCTGCGTAGGAGAGATCGAGGGATCGAGCCCCTGAAGTCAAGCATTTACTTATTCATTTGCATGTCATTAGGTAAGCATCCTGATTTTATAGTGAAAGCAGTACGTCATTCTACTTGGAACAACTTGAACAAAATAACCGCAACACTCTTTATGGGCCAATTTTAACATGCCATGATGTAGCAAATAAACAGTCCTATTTTAGTACAAAACACATGACGACCATTACTAAAGGTTTATTGCAATGTGAATCGCTTTCAAATGACTTCACGAAACAAATTACCAAAACTGAAATTAATCTAACTATCCTATTAACCTAACATAAAACTAAATACAACCACTGCTCGAGATCACATGCTTATATACATTCAAGACATATCGAGTGATAATCTAGATAATAAAGAAACAATTTCAGTTTATTTATACAGTAATGTCAAATAGAACTAACAGCTGCATTTCCATTTCATCTAAACTTCAACTTCAAATTCGAGCTTACATCAACACAGGTTTTTTAGAATGTGTACCTGGAAATGGAATGCAATGGAGAAGAAGAAGGAGTGATCAACACAACAGATAGCACAACACAAAAACAACAGTAACAGATATCCAGCAGCAACTCAGGAAAACCAGTTAAAATTCCCCAGCTATACCAAACAGCAACACAAACAAACCAACACAGCAATAACAACACCCAAAATGAACCTAACTTGAAACTAACTTCAAACCAAAAGAGTAGCAGAAAGCAGTCCAAATGTCAACTTTAACTAGACGGCACACTAGTTTCAACTTCAGGAAGGAAACCAAACAGCTACAACAGACCCAGCTTACTCAAAATCAAATCAGCAACAACTCTGGACCCCAATGGCACAGTAACAAAACTCCATGAATGCCTAACCTTTTTTCCTTTTAAACTGATTCTCCCAAGCTAAAGAAGAAACAAGAACTGACTTAACATCTATCCTAGACTGATTTTAAGACCCTTTTCCATTGATTTTCAAAAGTGTGACTTCTTCAAAGAGTGGTGTTTTTAAAAGCCAACCCTTTTTCTCTCTCTCAAACAATGATCTTTTTTTCAGATTCCAAAAAAAAGCCCCCCCAATATGTCTAAAATGACTCTATTTATCACCAAAAAAACAGGCCTGCCCTCTCTGCCTTGAAACCATCAGATTTTCTGCCCATGATATTCCCTGACAGCCACTACTACATGTTTTTCTCTTTTTTAATCCAAGGTTATGGGTGACTTAACTTATTTAATCAACTTCCCATGCCATTAAGCCTTGTTCCCCACTATTACTAAACAATTCATTAGTTTATTGGTACTTTAGTACCCTACTGACAGCCATTCAAACTAAAGCATTTTTCAAGTTTTGACACCCCACATTACCCCTGTGATGCCCTGAACAACTATTCTGCCTCAAACCCCTGCGACTATATCAGCTATAACCAATTCTTAAATAAGAAACCTAATCACTGATTAACCTAAACTAATCCTTAATTAATGACTGAAAACAAATGAACTGACTCTAAACCAATAAACACATCAGCTATAACCAATTCACAACTAAAGTCAAACAATGACTCAATCAAAATTTAAGCAGTATGAATCAAAATATTATCAGGTTATTCTAACATTCAAGACTGTAAAACTAATCGGCGACACTTATCGAATCGACTACACGAACACATACAATCAATAGCAAATAATTAGAATCGAACAGGCACAGAGGTGATTCGAGTCATATTGATAGAAATAGGGATTTATAATGAAACTTAACTAGTCGACGGAGCTCATTTGAATCGATTATATAGTTTATTATATACTCGACCATGACCAGAAAAAGTTCGACCAAATAAAAGGTGTTTTAAGAAGGACAGAATCAATCGACAAAAAATTGAAAAATCAATAAAACTACACTAAACAAATAAACAGATATAAACAAACACAAAATGGAACAAACAGGAAAGGAAAAATACCTCAAGAACTCGAAAACTGGATGACCCTTATTCGAAATCAGACTCGAACTCTTTGAGGTCGAACGGACCTTAATCGAGTGTTCTCAACTGAGAACACTTCGACTAAGGTCGATTAGACCCCAAATCATCCTTTAATTTGGACAGATTTCAACCTTTGGTTTTCTAGGGTTCTTGGGGGTTCGATTTGGGGTTCGAACGGTTCTAGTCTGATTCGAACCAAACCAACGGTGGTTTGGTGACGAGGGAGGTTTGGGAGATGACCGGTATGAGTTTGGGACTGGTTGGGGTTGATTTAGGTTCTGCTCGAATCTTCGATTGAAGATTCGAGAAGCTTGAGGTTGATTCGAGGCAAACGGTTAACAGATCCGTAACGAGGGTGGTCAGGGGGTGCCGTGGTGTGAGTTCGGGACTGGTCGGGGTAGGTTTAGGTTCTACTCGAATCTTCAATTGAAGATTCGAGAAGCTAGAGGTTGATTCGAGGCAAACGGTTAGTGGATCCGTAACGAGGGCGGTCAGATGGCTTAGGGGTGTTAATTTGGTGACTAGCGGCGTTGTTGCTGCCGGGTTTCAGGCGGAGGTGTGAGAGGGCGGCTAGGGTTTGGGCTATGGTGAGGCTCCGTCTCTGAGAGAGACGATGAACAGGGGGGTCTGGTTTGGGGGGGGCTGGGTAGAGATTAAGGTTATATAGGGAGGGTGTGGTTTAATCTTGGCCGTTGGATCAAGCACGATCAACGGCCTGGATCAATTCACTTAAATGAAATAATGACGTTTGGTCATGCATCGAGACTGGGTCGACCCGGGTTGAAATGGACCGGGTTATGGGGAAGGCTGGGACCGTTAGATCATTGGGAACGGACGGCTCAGATCAACTTGCCTAAAACGACGTCGTTTCAAATAATGCTGGGTTGAACTGAGCCGTCTAATGGAAATAAATCAACGGCTTAGATCTGAGGCGCCGAAACGGCGTCGTTTGGACTGTCTGAGAGACCAGGCTTATTGGATTGGATCGTTTGATATGATTTGGGCCTGATTTTGCATTGAAATTGGCCCAGTTCCGATTTGGTCCAATTTTTCACTCTTTTCTTTTTTTCCTTTCATTTTCTTTTAATTCCTAAAAACCAAAATTTCTAAATTAAATTATAAAACCAAGATTATTTTAAAAAGATATTAATTAACCCTTAACAATAATTAACACACAAGATCAAATATTGATTAAAATAAAATCACACAATTAAACAATAAAAATGACAAAACTACCAAAATTCATATTTTTGTGATTTTTATTCTTTAAAATAGGACATGGTTTAATTAATTCAAAAATGCACAATTAAATCCTAAATATGCATGCAACATGTATTTTTGGTATTTTTCAATTAATTAAAACAAGATAAACATTCACAGACAAAAATAATTATACAAAATGTCACGCAAAATTCTCAAAATTGTACCCAAAGGCAATTTGTTTTATTTTTTGATTTCTTTTGGATTAGTTTTCGTGAAACAAAAATCACGTGCTCACAGGACTGAGGGGTTAAGAGAGAGAAACGTGCAGATTCCTTTAATTAAGGAGTAAATAATGTACAATTAATTATACCCTTAATTAATTATGGTATAGAATTAGTAATTTTGTATACTAAGTGTAATTAAGTCAAACCTTAAATATTGAGGGTAATAAGGTTTCTTATGTGGCATAGGAATGTAAAAATTCCTTTATTTATAGGTGGATGGTTTCCTTCGGCCCACTTTTGGTCATTTGGATATATGGGCCGAGTTAGAACACTTACTTGGGCTAGGCCGGTTTGTTTCCCAATTCGTTCTTATTACTCACGAATTAGGGAAAAAAAAATAGCAAAATTTACTATTGATAATTAAAAAATAGCCACAGTTTCAAAAATAATTAAAATAAAGCCACCATTTCATATAAAGATAAAATCTGAACAAATTCTATCATAATGTGTTGGAGTTCCAACATAATATGCTGGAAGTTTATACGCAGGAGTTCTATAATCCAACATATTATGCTGGAACATTCAGTTTTCCAGTAAAATAGTGGCGATTTTTCAATGACTTTGCAAATGCTGGCTATTTTTTAATTACTAGTTCGAAACTTGGCTAGCCCGTGCTATTTTCACTACGAAATATGAGAGGGAATATTTCAGTTTGTTTTTATTTTCCAAGTACATGTGTACATATAGGATATGTATTAATTAGTAAATTTATAAGTCGTATATGTTTTCTTTTACATGGTAGCAAATTCTAGATATTTGTGACTTTAAATATGATTCAATATTTAGAGTTGTGTATGAATTGGCACGGTATATTATATTATACATACACTGACACACCTACTAATTTTAATTTTGTTTATATATATATACATGGACCAAGTTAAAAGTAATGAAATCAGTTAAACCCGTTGTAAAAAGCTAAATTAGCTAACATTGTTGTTTTGTTGACATGTGATGTGAATTTAAGATTCTTTTTCCAGACTTTTACAATTTTTCTAGACACAGGCTCAGGTCAAATGTGACATTTGAAAAATGGGTGAGTGAGGTAGAAATCGTTCGAAAATTGAGTAAATTTTACGACTAATTATTTTTCCATTTCAAGTTGGCGGTGCCTGGTTGTAACTTGTAAGATAAGAGTATGTTGAAAATTAAAGTTTTTTTTTTTTACTTTTACTTTTACTTTTAATCCGATCCAAAAATTATTTGGTAGCATAATTTTATATATAACAAACATAATGTATAAATATATAAAGAAAATATATATTTTTTCGACTATTATTTTAAGAGCGACAATACTTGTTATTTTTCCAAAAATTAAAACTTAGTCGGATGAACCCTGGTTATATTATACATATAACTTTCGTTGTGCCCTATCATTTATCGGCTATATATCCATGTACGAATAATAAATCTGGAATAGGAAAAAAAAAGAAGGTAGCAAATTGGACTGTTGAGAATAAATTATTTACTGAAAAAGACTTTCCTTTAATAGAATCACAAATTAAAATCCCACTCTTTAGATTATTCTTCGTCTTAACTTATAAAAAAGTAGAGTTATCTCTTTCCTGAAAATTCTGTAGGGCATATAGTAGTCACCTATTTAATATAATAAATATTCTTGGCATGATAAATTCATGATAGCAAGTTGTATATTTTTTATATAAAAAAAAAGAAAAGAAAAAACACAAGTTGCTGCGTGAAATATTGAATTTGAACTACCAACTGATGTGAAGTTTTCTCTTAAGAAAAACACAAAAAAGTAAGAAAAACACGGTTTCTCTCATCTAGTTGCTTTGAGAATTCAGTCCTCAACTCCAAAATATAGAGCTTTCAAACCTTTTCATTTTCTGTTCTTTTACCCCCACTACCCTCTATAGTCCACCCCACCCTATAATAGCTAATATACATATATGTATACATACACATAGTGGTGGCAAAATGAATTAAAAAAATAGTTATCCACAAAAAAAAATAGGTTGGATATGAACTTTTTAAAAACGGGTCAAATATGGATAAGAACCATATTATCCACTTAGAAAATGTATAACCAATGGATAACTAGTGAGTTTAACTTTTACAAAACTCAAATTGGGGATTACTCAAGTTTGAGAGACTAGGAATTTCCCAAAAAATAATCATATTCAAGAAATAACGGATATTCATATTATCCGTCGGTTAACCTGTTTTCTATATGTAGTACACTAATAGAAAATGTCAAATTTTTGACCATCAAATCGGTCGGAAATCACTTATTTCTGATGGATTTCCGACGGAAATGAAGTTGTCGAAAAAGAGAACAGTCAGAAATTTGCGACCAAAACAGTCACAAAGAAGAAAAATCAGGGTGATCAGCTAAAATTGTCTTTTGCGACCAAAAATAAATAAATAATTATTTCGTGCCAGCTCCGATCGTTTTGGTCTGTGATTTTAATAATTAATTAATTATTTTGTGTCAGTTCCGACTTTTTTGGTGGTGCTGTTAATAATTATTTAAATTAAATTCAAAATTTCCGATCAAATCAGTCGGAAAAATTAAAATCAAACTAAATTTACGTAAATATAGATCGAGTCAGATAATTTATCTAATTTTACATTACTCGTTTTTGACCCGCTTGTTTACTGCCCCTACATACACCTATGCATGTGATGTAATTGTAGGAGTACTAATAGGAGTATGTTAAATAATAAAGCCAAAGGCTAAGGTGGTAGAGAAGAAAATACTGAATAATTAGGCATGGTAACCCCATAAATGGTGGTCCATTTAATATAAAAAAAAGATACTATAGGGAGGAAGATTTATTTAATTTGTTTTACTCAAAGTTCCCTCTACTTCACGCAATATATTTGCTAATTAAATAACTATTTTTTTAATAGGAGACAACATAACGCAACTTGCCCGCGTGCTACCATTTTCTTGTTTCATTTCGTCCCGTATGGGTCATATGCTTACGTTGATACTTGATAATAATTGAGTCATTCGATTGATAAATATCTTAATGTGGACTTTTGGGAGCCAATTCCATTTTAATGTTTCAATATTAGTATTTTGGTTCTTCTCATCATACGTATACATTCTTATAATTTTATTTAATAAGTACGTGGAATACAATAATTTGTAAAATTAGCTTATTTAATTTTTGTTAGGTTATTTTTCTTTTCTCTTATAAATAAATAACTTATGTATGAATGATGAGCAATAATAAATATATATGGAACATATTTCTTTCTTGTCCTTTTAACAATTTTTCACACTTGTACTGTACATGAACAAATTAGTATGGTAATGATACTACTCTTTTTAATTTGGAATAATAATTAAATCATTGAGTTTGGATATATTACTCATGCATTTATGGTCGTGTACATAATTTATAACTCAACGGATTCAAAAGTTCTAATTTATAAGTATCTCTCTTTATTGTTAAGAGCACATTCATTAAGCCAAACTCAACTTCAAAATTAAAGTAGTTCATGAGTTAATCAGGATTGTTTAAATTTTATATATGAGAAAAAGTATCCTAACACATCCCTTCACATACATATTGAATATATGGAGCGTGGACAATATAATATAATAAATTAAATAAGAAAAAAGAGTCAACATTAAACGAAGAATGAGATGAGTCTGACTCTGATATTCCCTCCGATCCACAATAAGTGACCAATTTGCCTTGGGCACATCCATCAAGGAAATACTAAATTCTAGACAAAATTAAATAATGTGACTAAACTACCCTTAATTAAATGTTGCAGCATAATTTAATGTGAGGAAATAAAAAACTTTTTTGGGATACGCATATAAGGATAATTTTGGAAAAACTAATTGAATTTTTTCTTGATTATATAAATGGACACTTATTTTGAACCAAAATAAAAAGATAAATTGGTCACTTAATGTGGACCGGAGGAAGTATGAGGTAAGAAAATGGACCTTTGTATAGCTTTATACCTAACTTAACCCAAAAAACTACTCATATAATGCATGAAGATCATATAAAAAGACAGCAATGTAATGATTCAAACATTAATGATTCTAACTTTCTACCAGAAGTAGAAAGTGCCATTTGTTGGTAGAAAGTGCCCTTTGTCAAATGGGACATATACTGGATATTAAAAACGCCAAAAAAAACAACCAAGCTGGCTAATTTTTATTTATCCTGTGTATTTCAAATACTTAAATTGTATTGGTATGCAAATTAATTAGCAACACTAATAAATCATTAATTAACTGTATACAACCCTTTATTTAGTGAAAGGCCAAACAAATTAGACTTGGAAAAAAACATTGCTGACAGATTCATACTGAGTGTCATCAGACACAGGGGATGTTGTGTATTAACGACGGGTTTAATCGAACTCATAACTTTTGATGCGAAGTAATTATAAGTAAAAATTTATTAAAAATTGCAAAAATAGTAGATATGAACCCATAATTTAAAAAATATAATGGGTTCAATGCTAAAAGTTTTAAAAGTTAAATCCATATGATTTAAATCTTGAATTCGTCCCGGGTGATCATCTCTAAGTAGGATTTGATGACTTAGTCAACAGTGAGAACTTAAAAGCCAAAAATTCAGACAAAAGCGTGTATTATTTGCTAAACGTTATTACCCTTTGACATTATAACAAAGTCAACTCATGAATCCATCGTATAATAACCAAAAAAACAAAACTATCTAGTCCTTTCTGCGTGTGTAAAGAAAAAAAAAATCTGCAAATTTAATTATTATTTCCAGTCTTTAAATAGCCATCAAACTACATTTTTTTAGCTATCAAAAAGTCAGCGCCATTATTTTGCAGTTTCCTCTTCTTTGTATATTCAAGAAACAAGAGCTTAAAATGATGGATTGGGGTCTACAAGCTGTTGTTATAGGATCATCAACCTGTAATGATATCCAATATGGAGCAAATTATATTGATCAAAAATCTTATTTTTCTCCTTTGGATTTTCAAGAAAGTGAATATTTAGCTTTTTCTGATATGAAAACGGAGGGTTTGAGTGATGAACTAGAAGAGCTTTACAAGCCATTTTACCCAGTTGTTGGACAAAATACGTTAATGGCTTCTTCTGTTTCATTTCCTAAAGAACCTAAAGAAGAGCAGAAAGGAGAAAATGAGCAGCAATCTTTTGCTCTTGTGGCTGCTCCTGCATATGTGCCAAAATACAAAAGAAGGTAAGGAAAATGGTGTTTTAATTTCTTTTAAAGGCAGCCTGGTGCACTAAGTTCTCGTTACGTGCGGGGTCCGGGAAAGGGCCGGACCACAATTAGGTCTATTGTATATAGCCTTACCCTGCCTTTCTGCAAGAGGCCGTTTCCACCGCTCGAACCCATGACCCTCTTAGTCACATGGCAGCAACTTTATCAATTACGCCAAGGCTCCACTCTTGGAGTTTTAATTTCTTTAATTATAATGTAAAATTTTTACTATGTGGATTTGATTAAAGTATTTGGTGTTTGATATGAAGTTGATTATTTTTTCACAGGAAAAATGAACAGAAGAGAGTGGTGTTTCAGTTAAAAGCAGAAGATCTTTCTTCTGATAAATGGGCGTGGCGAAAATATGGCCAAAAACCCATCAAAGGCTCCCCTTATCCAAGGTCTTAATTCTCTCCAAATTCAATTCTTCATTAGAAACACTCTTATGTATGTGTATATATATACATACATTTGTTTGTGCGGGCTCTTCAAAATATTGCCGCATCCATGTTAGGCCCTCCAAAAATACATTACTTTTGGAGGATCCGACACATATCTGACGATATTTTTGGAGAGTTCGAGCAACATAGTATATAGTACAGTATGAAGAATTGTTATGCTATCATCGTATTTTAACATGTTGTAGTTAGCACATAATTATATGTCTTATATTTTCTTGATTATTGATCTCATTTTTATGGACTATTCTCTGTAGTCTTCTTTTAAGTGATCTGATCACAATATAAAAGTTTCTTTTACGATGTTTGTGTATAGACGATATACACTAGACTCTAGAGCTTAGAACTTACCATATGTGGAGCTTAGATCTAAATATGGTCCTCTAATTTAACTCCTTTATATTGAATTTGTTATAAGACATTTGGAAGTGAAAAATTCTTTAGCCAAATTGACTCTTGAAACAGAAGCTTGCAACAACGAAACTAGGAATTTTCCAAGGGTATTTAAATTTGAAAAAAGTGAAAAAAAATTTTCGGCAAAGGGTATTCAATATGTGTTATATACCTTTAAAACGTACTAATATTTTACCTATATACACAGTGTAATTTTTCGACGAAGGGTGGTCAATTGATCATCCTTGTGACCATGTGGCTTCGCCACTGCTTGCAACTCTTTAGTTATTCTTGTCGAATTAGCATGTAACAATCTCATTTAAAAATTTAAGTTATTAATGAGAATGCGCTTTATTTACTTAATTATGTCTTCACAATAATTAGGATGTTTATTTTTTCTCTTAAAAATAGGAGTTATTATAGGTGCAGCAGCTCAAAGGGATGTTTAGCAAGGAAACAAGTAGAACAAAGTTGCACTGAAATTGGGACTTTTATTGTGACATACACAGCTGAACACAGCCATAGTCAGCCAACTCGTAGAAATTCTCTTGCTGGTACAATCAAAACCAAATTTCCAACCTCAAACAACTCCAATAAAAATGGAAGTCCAAAAATGGAAAAAGAAAAAATTTCAAGTACCCATGGTTCAACATCAGATTTAGTTTTATCCAAAGCAACCCTTTTGAATATTGAATCCAATATTCATGAATCACAATTTCCAGAAAAAGAATTTCCGGAAATAGAAATAAATCAAGAGAATAATATGTTTGAAGGAAGTGATGAGAATGAATGTGTTTCAATTGAAGATATGTTTGATGGAGATTTCTTTGCCGGTTTAGAAGATATTCATGACGGATTTAGTTCTTCGTTTGGATGTAATTCAACATTTCCCTTTTCTAGTTGATGGAATATATGTACTGGAATTTTTGTTTTTTGTAGAGATTAATCCATTCAGAGAAATTAAAGATGGATAAGAGACTAATTAGCTATGTATATGAGATTTTTCTTTTCTTTTAATTTCTTTTTCTCACCCCATCTAGGGCTCAAGCTCTCGAGTCTCGACTTAATTATTGATCGGAAGTTGAGATGTATTTTTCAAGCCATGGAAACAGTTTTTGCAAAAATATAAATTAGGTTTTATACAATAGACTTTTGTCCGGCCTTTTCCTGGACCCCGCGCATAGCGGAAGCTTAGTGCATAGAGCTGCCCTTTTAAGTTGAGATGTCTCCAGGATTTCAATCTTATGGGTTCTAGATTTTTGGACCACGACTTCAAATGTTAATAACTGGGTTCTAGATTTAATATTTATACTTGAATTCAAAACACCAAATATATTGTTTGAGCAAAAGCTGTTGGGTCCGACAGAATCCGTAAGTCGGCTTGTGCCTCCAACCCTGGTAATACTATTTGTTATATTAGTCTATTAACGAAATAGCTTTTGCTTTTATAATTATATAAATATCATGACATGTTTAAAAGCTTACTGTTTATTGATATTAATTTTAGGAGGCATTACTCAGAAATGGTAAGAACTACTGCAAAGCATGGAAATTGACGTAATCAGCTTTTCTAATATTTCAATTTTATCAGGGTGCTTTAAATAGGCAATTTAATTTGGGGTAGGGACGATGTGTTCAACGCATTTATTTTTAGTTATGCATCCTTTTCTTTTAAAGCAAAATTGCTTTGCTTAGAGGGCACAAAGTTAGATCAGGGATGATTTTAATATATTAGTTTTAGGATACGCGATTTGCACGCCTCATCTCAATCAATATTAATTTTTTATATTATATTATTTTAATTATAAGGTAAAATTTAAAAAGTATAATTAAGTTCCTAAAATATACTATGTTATATCCTTTCTTTGATGTTTCTTGGGCAATAGTTTTGAATTGTGCATGAAATCGAAGTGACAAAATCATTGGCCAAATAACTATAAGGGAAGGATTCTTTTCACATTCCATTACAAACCAGAGTACATATAGAAATCACATTCCATTATTATATAGTTCAAATAAAATAAAATTATATAAGGCAAAATCTTAATAATTTTAAATTACTAAATATGAGGACTCCCTACTTAATTCAAATAAGAAAAAGTTTAGAACCAAAATTTTAGTTGATTATAAATATTAAGTAAAAGATTTTATTTATAATTTTGTCAATATGAAATCTATTAAAAACTTATATGAAATTGGACAACCAACACATAGATAAGGTCTAATGCGAGTACAACAAAATAGTAAAGAAAAAATAGATTGACAAAATGTTCAAGCACACAATCTAATGCAAAAAAATAACTATTTAACCAAGGTTCACATTCAAGAAGACTAAAATAAAAATGTCTTGGTTGAATACGTGAATGCAAAATTTAACTACTATTAATTAAAAAAATAGTAAATATAAATACAAATACAAAGTTTACAAATATATCGAAAAAATTCAACTACTAATACAATTACATGAATGCAAAATTAACTAATAATACCAAAACTTTTTGCTCGTCAAAGAGAACCAGAAATCCTTAATTTTGTAACTGTTGCTCGAACAAGACAAATTTTTGATGATAAAAAGCTGGAGCTATAGAATCTTTTATAGAAGTATTTGGGTATATAAAATCGTGTAAAAATTTATTAACAAATAAAGATTCTTAAATCAAAAAGAAATTCAAAGAGTTCATTTTTATCGAATATATTTATAAAAAAACTACTTGTCAAAAAGTTATACCGATACTTTCTTAGTGTATTATAAATTAGTCAAAATTTTATTAAATGAAAAAAATCCTCCTAAATATAAAAGGAGAAATTTAATAAAGCTTCAAAATAAAAATTGGAGTTGAACATAAACTTTTATACTGTGTAATTAACGAAAAGCTCTCCTAATGTATGAGCTTGAAATTCTAAAACCAAAAGGAATAATTAATGTTATAAATATTAGGAAAATAATTAAATGACTATTCCTAAATAGTAGGTAATTAATAAATGACTATATCTAAATAGTAGAGAATTAATAAAATGATTATTTCTAAATAATAAAAATTAATCAAATGACTATTTTATCAAGTGTAAACTCTATTTTAAAAGGATAAAAAAAGCGAACGACATTTTGCTAAGGGTATTCGTGCTTTTAATATAGTATAGATAAGTAAAGTCCCTCTCTAGCTCTTCCTCTGAAGGCGCACGATAGTGGTGATTACTAACGTACGGCCTCGCCGGAAATGGCTAGGGGCCGAGCAAAAAAGGCAGCGCACAGAATTGAACTATCAAATGTGAAGTTGACAAAGGTTAATCGACGACCCATGGGAACTGAGAACTCAGAGCAGGAGGATCTCAGAGGGGATGTGAATGACCAAATTTGCACCGCACCAACAAAGATGGTGGCAGAGAAGTTTACACCGCCCACAAAGGGGCCGCCTTTGAGCACAAGTATGTTGATTACTGATACGCCAAGGGATCAATTGCCACAGAAGGAAGGTCCATGGCCTGCTCTACCCAGCTGCAATGAGAAGACCAAAACGCCACTCTCCACGGCAATGGAGGAAGTGAAAGATGTAAGTAAGGATATAATAGCACTTAGTTCAGAAAATCAAAATGGGAACCTAGTGGCAGAGACAAATAAGGCGCAAAAAAGACTGGACCTAGAGCATGATCCACCAACCAAGTTGCCCTGGTGAACTTGTTTGAAGGAAACAAATCTGCTTCCAAGGGTATGAATCTGAGCTACATCGCCCCCACTATACGAGATGGTGTTAAAATCGTAGAATTAGAAAAAGAAGAAGTGGAAGAGGAAACTGAAAAATGGTGCAAGGCAATTGTCTTCTATGTGGTTGGGGACTCCCCTACAATTGGGGCTGTAGAGAGGTTCATAACAAGTCAATGGGGGAATTGCTACAAAGCCAAGAGTCTACTACCATAATGATGGCTATTTCCTAATCCGATTCTATAGTATAGATGATAGAGACAAGGCATTATATGCATCCCCCAACACCATAAACAACAAGCCGATAATAACAAGGGTATGGATAGCTGATTTCAACTTCCAGGATGAAGTACTGAATACTTTGCCAATATGGGTAAGATTTCCAAACTTACCTCTGAATTGCTAGGGACGACATCCCTGACTCGAATAACAAGTAGTTTGGGAGTACCCCTGTATGCTGATGACTGTACTACCAGAGTGGATAGAATTTCTTATGCTCGTGTGTTAATTGAGATTGACATCACAAAAAAGCTCCCTGAAAAGATCGATATGAAGGATCCAAATGGTAGATGTTTTGAGCAGGTAGTGACCTATGATTGGCGCCCTAAATATTGTAATGTTTGCCTACAATTGGGACACTCTTGCCAACAAAAGGAGAAACAAGAACAGGTCAAAGGGAAACCAAAGCAAGTGAGAAAGAATGCCTCTAAGTAGAGACAGGAATGTCACGCAAAAGGGAGAACACAAATAGCAAAGGCACAAAGCAATACTGAGACAACTAAGATGGTTGAGATACCAACTATAGAGAAAGAACCGATAAAAGAAAATACAATAGAAAAGGAAGAAGGGTGGACAGAAGTGAGGGGGAAATCAACCGGCAAGTCTCCAGTGAGCTATCAAAATGAAGGCATGCAAACAAAAAATGATTTTGACCCTCTAGCAACAGGTGATCTTTTGCAATTTGCTATAACCAAACAGGGGATGGAAGCAGGACAATGTAGCACAAGTAGAGGAGGGGAGACACAACACATATTCATTCCAATATGAAGTTAGTCACATGGAATGTAAGGGGGTTGAATAAGCTGTACAAGCAGAAGGAGATGAATGAGTTTATAAAGGAAAATAATACAACAATAATAGCTATAGTAGAACATAGAGTGACATAAGTAGTCGCAAAAAAGATCAAAAATAAAATAGCTCCACAGTGGAACTGATGCAACAACTATGAAACATGAGATAAAGGAAGAATCTGGCTACTGTGGGATCCTAACAGGGTCAGTTTCACAGTAAAAGTTACTCATGTACAACTCATTCATGGGCATGTTTGCATATTGGATAGAAAGATGAGATTTAACTTCACAACTATCTATGGTCTGCATACAATTGGTGATAGGAGAGGTCTATGGCATGAACTAAGGCTAATTCAAAAAGATCAAGCAGGACCATGGCTAGCAATGAGAGACTTTAATACAGTGTTGAATATAGAGGATAGAATAAATGGCAACCAGATACATGAATCTGAGGTTAAAGATTTTAAAAACTTTATGAATGATTATCATATGGCAGAGCTGAGAAGTATAGGGGCAAAGTACACATGGTCGAATAACTCAGTTAGCATTAAGATAGATAGAGGAGTGTCAAATACAGAATGGATGCTCAAATATCCACATTTTGATATTATAATCATGGCGCCTTGCTTTTCTGACCATAGTCCATTAGCTATTAGATTGGAGGATCACCAGAAGAAGACATATAGACCATTTAGATTTTTCAATGTCATAGCAGAATGAAGAATTTCAGCAAAAAGTAATAGAAGGGTGGATCAACATGAATAAAGAGGTGAATATGCAGAGAGTATGGGAAAAACTGAAAAGAGTGAAACACAGACTGAAACAACTCAACAGTACTCACTATTCAGGAGTTGATGAGAAAATCAAAAAAGTAGACAACAACTATGGTCAGTCCAGGAGGAGTTGAGAATCAGGGGGATATCAGAGAAATTAAAAAAGGAAGAGAAATCAATTAGAGAGCAACTAGAGAAGTAGATCCTTATTGAAGAAAGTATAACAAAGAAGAAATCTAGAAACCAATGGTTGCAATTGGGGGATACAAATACAACCTACTTCTTTTCCTCTGTGAAGAATAGACTATCCTAAAATAAAATCAGAAATTTGATAGATAATAATGGTGTACTGCTGCAGAGTGAAAAAGCAATTCAAGAAGAGATCATAGGGTTCTATAAACGACTACTTGGCTCAGCATCTGACTCTATACCTGCAATAAACCCCATTGAAATGAAAAATGGACCTTGTCTGAACAGAGAGATGCAGCTGAAACTGATAGCACCAGTGTCAAGAATGGAAGTGATGAATGCTCTGAAAGATATAGATGGCCAGAAAGCGCCAGGCTGTGATGGTTTCAATGCGTTTTTCTTCAAGAAAGCGTGGAACATTATAGGGAATAAGGTAACTGATGCTGTCTTGTCCTTCTTCAATACAAAGACCATGCATCTGCCTATCAATTGCACTACATTTACATTAATGCCAAAAGTTAAGAACCCCTCCACTATCAAGCAATTTAGGCCCATATCATGCTGCACAATTTTGTATAAACTGATATTTAAAATTCTTACAAAGAGACTGCAAGGAGTAATGGATACTATAATAGACCAAAGCTAATAAGCTTTGGTCCCTGGAAGAATTATATCAGACAATATTATTATTAGCCATGAATTGGTCAGGGGTTATGGAAGGAAAGGAGTGCCCCCGATGTATGATCAAAGTAGACATGCAAAAGGCTTATGACTCCTTAGAATGACGCTACTTGGAACAAATCTTACATGCTTTGAACTTCCCAAAGGTATTTATAGAATGAATCATGATATGTATTACAAGTGTCTTTTATTCAGTTATCATTAATGGGACACCAAGCTCGCCATTTCAAGCCAAGAAGGGACTAAGGCAGGGGGATCCATTATCCCCATTCCTCTTTGTTATTACCATGGAGTACCTCAATAGAAAACTCAAGACACTATAAAACAACCTAGATTTTAATTTTCATCCTAAATGCTCAAAGCTGTAGCTTATTCAACTATGTTTTGCAGATGATTAACTTCTCTTCTGCAGGGGAGATGAAATCTCAGTTCAATTGCTCATGAACTGTTTTAATGAATTCTCACAACGCTCAGGACTGATAGCAAACAGAGATAAAAGCTCCATTTATTTTGGAGGGGTAAACAGAGAGGTGCAAGAGGAAATTCTAACAATACTGGAGTTTACAAAAGGGGAGTTACCTATTAGGTACTTGGGCGTCCCTCTGAGCTCCAAAAGACTATCCTTAGTACAATGCCAGCCACTTGTAGAGAAGATGTTGGGAAGAATAACTTCATGGACCACAAAATACTTGTCCTATGTCGGGAGACTCCAACTGATCAAGAGTGTACTATTCTCAGTCCAAGTGTTCTGGTCCCAAATCTTTGTGCTACCTAAGAAAGTTGTAAAACTGATAGAGGCAACATGTAGAAGCTTTCTCTGGACTAGCACAACAGAGATATCAAAGAGAGCATTGTTGGCTTGGGAAAAGGTCTGTCGGCCCAGAACAATAGGGGGCTTTAATGTAATACACATTGAAACTTGGAACAAGGCAGCAATAATTAAACTTCTATGGAACCTACGTACCAAAAAAGATAAACTGTGGGTAAGGTGGGTCCATATATACTACGGGAAGGGGAAGAACATCTGGGAGGTCCAAGTGAAGCAAGCATCCTGGGTACTACTCAAAATTCTTAAAGCCAAGGCATACCTAGAAAGGGCAGGAATGGAGGTTACAGAGTTGATGGGCCAGCAATCCTTCTCTATTAAAAAGATGTACCATAGAATGAGAGGGGGGTTCCCAAAGGTGCCATAGAGGAGACTAACTTGCAACAACTATGCTGTTCCTAGGTGGAGTTTTATAATAAATTTGGCGATCCAAGGGAAGTTGCACACGAAAGATAAGGTAGCAGGATGGGGCAAAGCAATAGACCAAAAATGTGAGTTGTGTAATGAGGAGAATGACACCATTCCACACTTCTTTTTGAATGTAGGATGTCAAAAGAAATTTGGGGGAGACTACTAAAATGGCAGGGATTCCAAAGGTCGGTATTGAAGTGGGATGAGGAGATTGAATGGACAGTCCGAGAAATAAATGGAAAGAAAGCCAATGCGGAGGCCTACAGAATGACTCTCGCAGGGTGTGTCTACTATATATGGCCTGAGAGGAATACAAGATTGTTCCAGGACAAGAAGAAAAGTGTTGATGGGATCCTTCGGTTGATAGTACAAGATATATTTTATCGAGGAAACAAGAAGTCAAAAGTAGCTAATAGATTAAAAGAATTGGATTCATATCCATAGGCACTGAAGGTAGAAGATAGATAGATAGGAAGTACCTTGCAGTTGGGGCACTATGCTCAGCTCGCGAGTGTAATTTGTCTGATTTTATAGGTTTGAAACTTTGTACATAATATTGCTTGGTAATAAAATTCTTTATTTACCAAAAAAATATATAGTATAGATAGATTAAGATTCAAAATATAACTAAATACATACAATAAGGTAAATTAAACCTTCTTCCTCTAACCCAAATGTAGGTGAACAGTTCTCACCTTCACAATAGTGATCGTAGAGTGTATTGGTAAAAAATAAAAGGAAAAGAAAAAGAAAAAGAAAAAGAAAAAGAAGAAGATGAAATTCGCCTGGAGTGAAATCTTGGCGACAAGTATCAGTAGTTCAGTACAATGACTTAATGTGAGTTAAAAAAAATATTTTTTTGTTGTAGCAATCATCTGAAGAATCAGCTTCATGTACGTTAGGAGTAGTTGGCAGGATTAATATGTTATGAGAGTTAATTAATCGAACTCCCCATCCATTGACTGATTTAGTTAATATGGAGTAATTTAGATGACTATATATTTTTATTTTTAGAAGATTATATTAAGGCTAATATTATGGAAATTTCCATATTTTAAGGTTATATTCATCACTTCTCTTTATTGCTTACCAAATTCGATCGATTACTTTCTTTCTCGTTTATTTTATACTTCAATGGTTTACGGTAAAATTAATTTCAGGGCTGCAACACTATATATATATCGAATAAAATGAATAATTTTATTTGGTGAGCGCTAATAAAAGAGAAAAATGAAAAATCTTCATTTTTCCTTTGCTTTATTAAGAAGATGGACGACAAAAAGAAAAGAAAAAAGAACACACACAATGATGTTTGATATTAATTATTAAGTACATCATACTAAAAGCATATAACTGTACCCATTTAAGTGTTCCACGTAAATGACATATGGCTTTCAAATTTAGTAAGTAGTTAAGTACCATCAACATTTTTTTACCATATCAGAGTTAGAAATCACATCATTTCATGCAACTTTTCAATTTCTGTTGTCAGCTGTACCAAAATTTCCTACGAAGAAGTACGCGTGGATGTTGAACACTATGCCAACTTTCTTGACATTTTTTAATATTTTTTCGGGTCAATATTTTACGCCATAATTCTTCTGGATGCAACAGTAACTATAGCAATATTCTCAACCACAGGGGCAAATTTACGTCGATAATTGGAAAGATTATATTGGAATATCTTAAACAATGTTATGTTAGAAAAAAGACACTGAATAGCTACTTTCAAAATAATAGAGGAAAAAATATTATATTTTTGTATATATATATCTTGTATATTATATATAAAAACTATATAAATTTTATATACTTTTCGGATAACGAATATAAATAATTTCTGACGCAGATTAAAAGGTGACAAAAGCCTGTTATGTTATGCAGAAAAAATCTGTTCCTGCAAAAAAACATTATATTTCAGTAACTTTAATTGATAATCTAAAGAAACTTTTATCCTTCGTCGTCATCATTATTGTTTACGGGAATTAATATCTCCTGAAACGTATACTCCAATATTGGGTTCGACAAGAGTGAGTTGCTTTAGTGGTGAGCACCGCCCACCTCCAACTAAGAGGTTGTGAGTTTGAGTCACCACAGAGCCATGAGGAGTTCTTGGAGGGAGGGATGTCGAGGGTCTATCGGAAATTTAATAACCTTCCTCTACTCCAGGGTAGGGATAAGATCTGCGTACACACTACCCTCCCCAGACCCAAGATGGAATTATACTGGGTTGTTGTTATTGTTGAAACGTATACTCCAATATTGACAATTTAAATAGTACAATAATAAAATTTTTATCTCACCAAAATTATAATTAGTTATAACTAGGGGTGTACATAAGTCGGGTTGGTTCGGATTTTACAATAACCAAACCAAACCAATTGTGTCGGATTATTAAATCTAAAGACCAAACCAAACCAATAAAACTCGGGTTTTTCACTCTCGGTTTTTCTTGGGTTTTCTTTGGTTTTCGGGTTATTCGGGTTTTTTCGGCGGTTTTTTCCGGTAAAATCTTCGTAAAAAAAACTTATGAATTATGCTCAAAATATTTCTTTAGTCCTAGTAAGATACAAATATATAAAGTATTTTCCAAGAAAATAATACAAAATATGAGATATGTCATGGCATTATCCTAAAATATTCAACAATATAATAAAGACAATAAAATTATATAATATAAATATTGCTAATTAAAAAGCCATAATAAACATAAACATAATCTAAGAGTACTAAGTCATGCTAAAATAAGTATATTAATAAAGGAGTATTAAATACATGACTAAACGCTAAAGAAAAAATAAAAATAGGTAATGCATTTTTATCTAAATTATTGCAAAACAGAAAATAGATATTCAATACAATCCCCTTCGTAGTATTAAATTAAATATCTTTTGTTAGCATTAGCATTGATTTAATTTTGGTTTGGGCTTTTGTTAGCACTATTTAATTTACTAATGTTAATGGTTATAAAACTTATTGGAACATTCAAAAGTTCTAAGTCCAACCTTGAAATAATACCTCAAAAAATAAAATTATGAAATCTTTTAAGAAATATTTATAAATTACATCACAATAAGTATATTTATATATTACATATATCTAAAATTTCTATATATGTAATGTCGGGTTGGTTTGGTTTTGTTTTGACTTTCTTTAGTTAAAACCAAACCAAACCAATTATGGTCAGGTTTTTTTCCAACACCAAACCAAATCAAACCAACCCATAGTCGGGTTTTTTTTCTCGGTTTGACTCGGATTATCGGGTTGGTGCGGTTTGTCGGTTTGCTTTGTACACCCCTAGTTATAACTATGTAAGTTAATGCTACAAAATTACATTCTTTATATTATTAGTGTATATAAATTAAATTCTATTAAATCCTAGTATTATTTATACATATGAGCTTATATTTCACTCATATAAGACATCATTTTCCTAAATAGGCAGGGATTAACCTAACTCTTCCGCTTGTGTTTCTATTAAGAAAAAGGCACAAAAATTAATTGAAGACATCTTATGTCGTCTTCTGAATTTTATTGAATTATAATGAACCTGTAGGATGATCGGTTATCCTAGGTACAACAATTACCGTAGGTTCTTACATCAGGATTTTAGTATAATACACATTACTCTACCAAATACAGTAATATAATTAAATATGTACACATTTAATTAATATGATTGGAGCATGATTCTTTAGTATGAAATATTCTTGGTGCTTTGTCTATCATATAATGTTGTTTTGTTAAGTTGCGGCATTTGAAAAGACTGCTCTACTTTGCCTTGATTTATCAAAGCAGCCACAGATCCTACAAAAGCTGCATTCATATAAGTCGTGGGTTCAGAATGAGAGTAATCTGATCTCGAATCAACAAACTGGTCGCCGGAATTTGGCCCGCCGACGATCGCGCCGACATGTGTGTTTGGATTGGGATTGTTAGAATTATACCATGAGCTATAGCCATCGTTACACCCCACCCTCGTTGGATGATTATAAATTGAAGGGATTGATGAAGCTCTGTGGTGGAGCTGTGTTGGGTATTTGCTCCCAAAACCAACCATATATGACATCTTGAGTGGATTGTTACCAAGTATGTAGTCTACCTGAAAAACTAAATAGTATGAGTTTATGCAGTTATACGATCAGGTTACTTAATATATATTTCTTCCGCTTTAATTTATTTGAACTTTTTTGGATTATAAGGGTCAAACTGATTTATTTTTGGCGTAAATTCAGATATAGAATTTTCAAAAAATTTGAAATAAAATTTATATAATTAAAAAACTATATAGGAGTAGAAAATACTGTAAGTCACAACAGTTAATAATTTAAAACATTTAAAAAGTATGTGCAAAAAACGTGGTAAAAAAAATCTTGTTTGATTCTCCAAATATTAATAGGTTCACATAAATTGAAACGGGGGGACTAACAACAGGGGCTAAGCCACAGTGTTGGTTATGGGCTCAGCTGAACCTATTAGCTTTTGTTTAAACCCTGTATTTGTATTAAAAAATCTAATGAATATATATAAATTATTACTTTAAAACCAAGTAACTTAAAATGATTATCCTGAATCCATAAGGTTAAAATTCTAGCTAGCTCCGTCTTTGATTATAACAACATGATTTCTATTTTAATAAGCAATGATTGGAGACCTATAATATTGGTTAATGATTAATCTATTATAGCTAGTTAAATAATGATGTAAAAATTCATTATGCTTGACCTGTGATTTTGCAAAGGCTTTGATATTGGAGGTGGAAAAAGTAACTGAACCGCATGTAACTCCTCCTTTTCCAGCTGCCTCAAGGACTTTAGAATACATAAAAAGTACCATGGTAGCACCAGTAACATATTGCAAATTGCTACTGTCTCTAGTATATAAAAGTCCACCTGCAAATTATACCATTGTAGCAGAAAGTATTAAGATTATTTATAAATCCTTATTTAAAAATATATCAAGTTATTGAAGAAAAAAAAATATGATTTTAAACTTAGAATTACCAGGGGTTGTCTTAATCTGTATAGAGCTACTTCCTGGCATCAATGCACAAGTAAATGAATCAGCATCATTCTTGAACTTTTCAAGATTGCTTTTCCCATTGAGGAACTCCTGATGATAATCAAGAATGTTAAATATGTACTCGGTGACTGATAGTGTACATAGTGAAAATATATTTGTACACATACTAGGAGTGTCAAATGTGTGTGTTGGACTGATTTTGGGCGGGTCAAAATGGATTGAGCCAATAAATTGACCCGCCCAAAAGTTACTTGGGCAGAGATAGACTGAATCAAGATGGGCTAAAATTTGGGTCATAACCCAACCCGTCCTACTCTTATCAAGCTTTAATTAGTGTGTGTTATTTTTTTTTATGAATTATTTTATTATCAAAAAGCTTTTTTTTTCTTTTGTTATGGTCACATATAATATACATAACAACTCAGTATAATCCCACCAGTGGGGTCTGGGGAGGGTAATGTGTACGCAGACCTTACCCTACCCTGGGGTAGAGAGGCTGTTTCCGATAGACCCTCGTTATTCCTCTCCCCATGAACTCCCCACCTTGCTCTTGAGGTGACTCGAACTCACAACTTCTTGGTTGGAAGTGGAGGGTGCTCACCACTAGAGCAATCCACTCTTGTCGTTATGGTCACATATAATATATCAAATGTAAAGAATTATTGTAAAGTTTTTTAGCAAAGTTACTCATGAATCAATTTTGGCCAAAAATTAGTTCAACTTTAAATGGGCTAAAATGAGTTGGATCAATATGGATTAAGTTCAATAAATGGGCGAGTCAATGACCGGTCCAACCTTGAACGAATTGGACAGGTTAAATAGGTTTGGGCTCAAAATACTCCCCTGACAATTGACAAATACAATATTGATCTTGAGCGCGATATAGTATAGTAATATAAAGGATTAACCTTAGCTAGTAAAGTTTGAGCTCCAGCAAATTTGTTATCCCAACTGAATTCAGAGGCAACCTGACTCCAGCCTTGATTGCTTGAAGCATAGTTTAAATAGTTGTTTCCTCCACCAGCTTTGTATAGCCAAGCAGCTGCCCACAGCAATTCATCCTTTGAAAATTATTTAAAACACTAATTAAACTTATGATTGGAAAAAAGAATTAATTATGCCTAAATTATTGAAATTAATTACCTGATAACCTGAGTAAGAACAGTAGAAAGGGCAAGAAGCTTGGTAAGATCCTCTATACTTGTCAGCAAACGCAAATAGCTGTGCACAGAAAGAGGAAACGAAAATTTTGAGAGTCAAATGGGTGTGTTAAGCTACATTTAGGCAGGGATGTAAATAGGTCGGGTTAGTTCGTATTTTTCAATAATCAAACCAAACTAATTGTGTCAGGTTATTAAATCTAAAGATCAAACCAAACCAAACCAAACCATAATCGAATTTTTTTCTCAATTTGACTAAGATTATGTGACTGGTGCGGTTTGTCGTTTTCCTCTATACACCCCTACATTTAGGCATGTTGAGTTAATAACTGATTGTGTTATAATCAGTCCAACGTTTGCTTGGGTCATGGATGAGTGAGTCAGGCTACAAAAATGGATCACAACCCAACTCGTCCAACTCATTGTTATTATTTATTTATTTGTTTTTTTATAATTTATTTTAAACTTAAATTGATAAAAGCCTTTTCTTTTACATATTATAACTATATCAAACTAATCAATTTAGGCTACATATTCAACCCAAATTGACACAAACTTTTAAATGGGCTAGCTTGAGTTATATGCCCAAAGTGACCCTCCAATGAATATAGAGCAAATATCACTTTTAGACCGCGGCCGGAACTATTTACATTCGATAGTAGTAAAAGTGTATAAAATTTGTATATTTTGTATATAATATATATATATGTACACACACAAAAGATACTTTTTTGATTATTACTTTAAACTCAGCTATACAACATTTTCTCATGAACATATGCCAAATACATACCGCCCAAGTATGTGCAGCTTATATTTATGGGCCAAATTTGACACTTATAACGAAAATGGATTTTACACAAATAGTCCGTCATATTCATTCTTTATTTTTTCTAGCCATATATATAGATTTTACAATAATTATATACAATTATACATATATAATACATAAATTATGCATATATTATACTTCCACCAACTATTTTTAATTTTACTGATTGGGTGGGCGGCTATTTGGGTTAATTCTTCTAAATTGATTAGATGATGATGGGAAGGACAAAAATAGGAGATAATTACTACTTAGTAGAAATCAAAGTAATCTAAACTGATTAGAGTTTCCTTACAGATTTTGATCGTCGTAATAATTTGGTAGAATAGTTGGAATCTATTTTCTTGAAAACAATTGATGCTGAGGCAAAAGCAGCTGCTACTTCAGCTGCAACCTCTGATCCTGGAGAATTGGAAGTGATCTTGTATAGTGTTCGAGGTGTATCCATATCTTCAGGTCTCTCCCAACACTGGTGATCAACATTTCCATCTCCAACCTGTGCACATAACATTTTTTGTAACATATAAATTACATAACTAAATCCATATTTCTAATTTTAGATATAATGAAGATAATAATCATTGTAGACCAAAACAAATAAATGTGTCTCTTCTCTAATAACTTAATATTTATACGGCGCGATTGGTCATATAACAAATAATTCAATATGGTATTGTAGCAGACAAAAGTTTTAGCTGGCGTTTGGATATAGATTTGATTGAAACTTGTAAAATGAGTTTTCGAAGTTATATTGAAAAATAATTTTTGGAAGTTGAAATTATATTTGGACATGCATTTTATTTTAAAAAAAAATTGAAATTTTGTGAGTAGAAGAAAAACTTTCACCCAAAAATTATCTTTTGGGAACTTGAAATTTTTCTCAATTTTTTTTTTCAAAAACTGATTATGTTCTATGAACAAATATTGTTTCAAACACCTTTTTTCAAAAAAGGCCAACAAAATTTGTGGCCAAACGGGTCCTTAGATTCAGGTCTCATTCTCATTGTCATCCGTTGTGGGAAAAATTCCGCATGCTTAGACCATTAAAAAGAGGCAGGATACAGATTTGAGAGCTCGTATTTTAGACCTAAAATAAATAAACAATTGCGTTCCATCTTTATTAATTTTGAATTTTTAGATAAGGGGTATTTGTAATTTGACAATAGCCATGCTATATATGTTCCAGCACAAGGGAGTGGGATGAATATGATTTCTCTATTCTTAACTAAAAATGGTAGATTCGAGCTATGCCAATAAAAAAAATCATGATAGAGAGTATTTCTCTTTTATTAGACATTTGTACAATACGAATATATAATAGTCGAGTAAGTGAATTCCAGATACCGAATGATTATTAAAAAAAGCATATGAAAGGGTGGGTTGTTTACCTGAGTATAGAGAGTGGTACTTGAAATATGAGCTCGGGTTAGGAAATTTGTGCCCCACCGAATGGCACGTTGGAGGTGGAGAAGTTGATTTGCTGAAGAGATTTCTGTTGGATACTCAACTGCAGCCCAACTCAATAATGTTAATGAAAATGCCATAGGCCATCCAAATTTCACATTGTCGCCAGCATCATAGTAGCCTCCAATCAAATTCACCTAATAGATAGATTAATGGATATATTAATAGATTGAAATAATTTTCTTTTTTTATAAAACGAAGAGAGAGTAACTAAACAATGACGAAATTTGCATGCAAAACGATGGTTTATGTTATTAACAAAGTTTTTTTTTTCTGAAAAACAAATCTTAAAACTTATTTTTTTATAATGTTTGGGCCAACTTACAAGCACCTCAACAAAATTCATTGGGTACGTGCTGCCTCCCACCAACATAGACACCTCTCGTCTTTTTCTATTGAAGTTTCATGAAAATTTTACTCCTTTATGTCCAGAAAAAAAATAGTGACTCCAAGTATAAAGGTGATTGGATCTAGTTTTAGGTGTAAATTAATATTTTTTTTGGTCAACTTTGTGTAAATTAATATATTTGTCTCTGAAAAAAATATACTACATATTTAGAATACCATATATATAAAAAATATCTTTAGTTAAATTGTTGAGAATATTCTTAAAATGAAATTCTCGATGTTAAAAAAAATTACTATTCGACTCTTCAATAGTAAAAACGAATATTATTCTTTTTGAGACAGATTGAATATTTTTCATCAGAAAGAAAGAATATGAGAACTTTAGTAATTAGGCTATATATATAACCCATACATTTTCAATCTTGCCGTCGATGAGTGCAGAATCTCCTCTCCATTTGACTCTTTGAGAAACTGGCAATTTTCCTGAACGTTGTCCTTCGAAAAATAAGATAGCTTTGCTAATTGCATCTTTATAGTCAGAAGCTGTGAAGCTGGAAACTGGACCAGCCAAAATGCAAAAAATTATTGTAACAGCAAAAATTGCAGAATAACGAGCCATTATTATAAGGTTTATAATTATTTAATTTTTAGTCGTTGCTAGAGTTTGATCATGTTTTGGTGGTATTTATAGGGCTATGAGCTAATAATGAAATGTGAATGTTTTGACAGTTGAAAAGAAGCGCAAAATCTGGGACATGCCCATTAAGTAATATTGGGAAGTTAGAGAATTATGCCATGTGAGAATAATTCGTGTGCGTTGAGGGGATAATGACTTAAAATAGTTCTACAAATTAAAGTCGAGTTATTTTTATATGCATTTAGAATGATTTTTATTACTCTATAAGGCCACTAAAAAGATAAATGGAATTAGTAACATGAAAATGAGGCATGTAACAAATTACAACAATAGTAAAATATACAGATAGTTAATTTACACGTAGAGATTAATTATTTACGGTGTTATTTTTTTGCTGATAATCTTGGAACAAATGCAGACCTTGTTAAAGGTAGATCACAATAGAAGAGGAAGATCCGTATAGGTGATACCCACTAGTTGAAAATATATTTTAGACTTGGTAGAGAACTACTATATATATATTCACACACTTTAATTTTATTTTAGTAATGATGATGATTTAAGTTGATTTTAATAAAAGAAGTAAAGATTCATATCGCCGATCCGAACTTGTTTGAAATTGAAGCGTAGTTATTATTATTGTACTTTCTTACTACTAATATTAAAAACCATTGATGCAAAATTGGCTTCAGGGCATCTCCAACCTTTACCCCATTTTTTGGCCCCAATATGGGGATTCCCCATTTTGGGGATAAGTTACTCCAACCATTCCCCCATTTTTTTCCCCAAACTTTTTTATATTCTTCTTCTCTCTTCTATATTATATTATTATCTTTTATTTCAATTTTATTTTTTAATTTCCATTAAATAAATTCCATCTTTTATTTTTATTAATTTATAATTTCCATTAAAACAATTTCATAAAATTTTAAATAATATAATTTGTAAGAAATTATTATAGATTAACTAATAATTCAAATAAAAGTGAAATCATTGCGATACAAGATTAATTAAATACATATTACATAACGATAAAATTCATTCGAAATACTACATAAATATTCAACTTCAACCTCTAGTATTCTCCCACAAATGATCTATTAATGCATTACAAAGTACAAAATAAGCATCTTTGTCCTTAATTCTTCTATGTGCAAAATGAGCATCTTTGAGATAATTATATATTTTTTGTACAATTATAACTTCTAATAAAATTAACTTACAATTTTACATAAAAATAATAAATGCACGAAAATTAATTTATCAAAATTATACACTAAAGTTAAGATGTAAAATTAATATTAAGATGTAAAATTAATATAAACATAATTAGTTATATATAAAGAGATAAATTAAAAGATTAAATAATAAAATAATAATAATAAAGTGATGAATAGTAATGGGGGAGATGAATAGTGTACCCCCATATTTGAGGGAACATTATTCATCACCTATTTTGGGAACAAAAATGGGGGAGGGTTGGAGCTAAATTACCTCAAAAATTACCCCATTATGGGGAATGGGGATAAGGTTGGAGATGGTCTCAGCAACCCCATCGCATAACAATTGCAAGAATTAATCCAAATAGTCATCCACCCAACCGCTTAAAGTAAAAATAGCCGGTGAAAGTATAATAGATGTATGTTTTATACATTATATATGTAAAATCGTGTATAATCAATATATAAACTATGTATATGGCTAAAAAAATAAACAATAAATATAGACGGCTATTTGTGTAAAGATCCCTATTATGATTACTATTGCTGACAAGATAATGCTGGATTAATTTCCAGGGCAATAGCATATACGAAATTAATTTGGATTTTTTTAAAATACAAAGTGTCCCTTAACATGAGGAACTGTAATTTCCATTTCTTTGCCTTATTCGATTACTTTACCACAACGTCTCCGCCGAGGAAGTTGAAAGGAAATCCTTACTTGGAAGTTTCAAACTTTGAAAAATATGCCATAGTTTTTTTTATTCCACCAAAAATATGCCATTGTAAATAATTGAACTCATAACTTTTGATGCAATGTATAAATTTATGTATTAAAATTCACTAAAATTATCAAAATAGTAGATGTGAACCATAAGTTTAAAAATATAATCGGTTCAATACTAAACATTTTAAAAATTAAATCCATAAAATCTAAATTCTGAATCCGACTCTAATACAGTAGATAAGGTAAAGATGGGACCAAAGGTGTTCATTATTATTATCCATTTAAAACAGTCAACAGAGATTACGCAGAGCCATGGGCTGAGATGCTGAACCCACTCCTTAACGTCACAGTTCTCAATTTAAGTTTAAGCTTTCTCTATATGTCAATTTTATGTGCAAAGCATGCGCATATAAGATGTAATCTTTACTAGTCCAACATTTACTACATCACAAAAGAGGATATTCCCATAAAATTTTAGTTAAAACTTCACGGTAGAAAACATTGGAGAGTGAAATGATGAAATTAATGGATGAACACATGGGACATTTACCGAAAAAGGAAAAGAAAATGATATAAATCATGTAACATAGTCGAATAATGTAGAACTTGTGGTGGAAAAATAGATTAAAAAATAATTATTAATTCACCGCTAATAAATGGGTTAAATAATAAACTTTTTATAAATGGATCGAATATATAAGATCCATATTATTCATTTACAAAATGGATAACCAGTGGGTTTAGTTTTTATATTTGTAAATACTCAAATTTAAGGCCGAGAATTCTTCCAAAAGTGATTATATTCAAGAAGCAATGGATAATATAGATATTCATATTATCCGCCGATTATCCTATTTTGTATTCGTATTAAATAGGGGTCGGATTGAATAGTTTATTTATTTTTACGTTATCTGTTTTCAACCTGCCCATATCCAACCCGACCCGCCCGTTTGTCACTCCTAGGTAGAACTAATAAGAACGACAAGAAAAATATTTTCTATTCGTATTAAATATTGGTCGGATCATATATTTTATCCATTTTTACGTTATCTGTTTCCAACCAGACCATATCCAATCCGACCTCCTCGTTCGTCACCCTTAAGTAGAGCTAAAAAGAACAATAAGAAAAAATTGTTGGGCTAAAACGACCCAAAGATACTCTTAACATGGTGTGTTTGTCCGCTTTAAGACAAGCCCGCATAATTTTTTCTAAATATTTCATGCCATTAAAAGTATCCAAGTCATCTTTTTCTTTTCTACTTACCACGCGAAACTTTATTCACAGAACAAAATGAGATGATAACTTGGACGAGGGTTATGGTTAAACTAATTTCCACGTTGTTTCCTTTGCTTGTCTGATTCAGCTTTCATCTTCCTCTGGCTTTTTGTGAACTATCCAATATTTTATTCCAAATTAATGCATCCCAAGAAGATTTGATGAACAAAAATGAAACGGACAAACTTCAAATGTCTCAACGACTTTTTTGATATACACAAGCTTCCTTCTTATCTCGCAAAATCACGAGTGTATAGTTGAAGCTTTATTGTATATATCTGATCTGAGTTCCAAGTCCTTGTGTTATGCCCATCCCAAATAAGCCATGTGACTTTTATTTTCCATATACTTCCAAAATTAATACTAGTAAATATGAAAAAGAAAGATGGATAGATCTATACATGCATGTTAGTTTTTATTAATAGTTTTATTTGTTATCTTTTGGATAAAAATACAATGTTGTTTGATTTGTTTCATTGAGAAATAGCCTCTCTATCCTCACAAGATAGGGGTAAGGTCTGCGTACATATTGCCCTTCCCAGTTCATTATCTGAACTCTCCTCTGTGAAAGGTAAAGAAGTTGGAATTTTTGTAATTATTGAGGTATCTTTGTAATTTTTGTAATTATTGAGGTATTATAACAGCCCAGCCCACTAGCGATGTTTTTCGCTTTTGGGCCTAATTCTGCACAACTTTAAAACGCGTCACTAATGTCTAAAGTCTGTCTACTTATATACCCAGCATCTCTCCCGCATTTTATCGATGTGGAATTCGCCCAGGGTGTCACATTCTTAGGAACATGATTTTTCTATGGACAGTAAAGGAGACCTCTATATTATAAATGTTGTCAATTTTAGTTTCATAGGGAAATCTTACTTTTTGAAGGTAAAAAACAAAAAAAAATGAGAAGAAAAAAGACAAGTAAAATATTATGGGTAATTGAGGGTTAGCTTACTTGATAAGCTTCATGCCTTCCATAATTAAGGTGAAATATTTTGATAAAACCTCAATAATAAAAATTTTTTTTAAAAAAATTGGGAATTAAGGTCGCGAATAATTGCATAAATTTTGAAATTGTGGATGAATGTATCATTGTTTAATTATCCATTGATTTAAGAAAAGCACCATATAATTGACCAGGTAAAGTCTGCATTGCTGAGGGTAACAATAATTAGGCGAAGGTAGTTTGCATGGCTTGACTACTAGAAAGATAATGTTGGGATTTTCAACTTTTAGTCCCTCAATAATGAATAAACTCCTTCTTGGTCCAAAAGATAATTTAAAGACCACTGTCACGTCCTTAGTCGTTAACTAAGCGTACGTGCGGTACTTGACAACTCGCTCACAATCTTGCACAACTTGCTCACGTTATTGCTATGCCAAGTCAGTCTTACTACACTCAAGATCGCTAAAAAATGTTAGAACACATGAGAATTGTCAAATGAAGCTTTTGTATTAGAGAGAACTTGATAGTTTAGCTTGGTTTTTTGAATTACAAATGAATACCCCCTATTTATACTAATCACCTAGGGCTAGTATGCAAATAATAATTACTCTACAAGTCCTTTCATATTTACAAATAAGTCCTTTTCTCTAGAATATTCTACATAGCTAGAATTTTCTAAGGACTTTCCTAACAATTCTATAGGGTTCTAGGGTCTTCCTAAAGAAACCTCTATATTTCTCTAGAACCTTCCTACAAGTACATAAATATCTAGAGCTTTTCCCAAGGAGATTCTCCATAGTCCTAGAATATTCCATCAAGATCTTGTCCCTAACTTATGTAACCATTCCATATGGCAAAAATATATGCCAAATGGCACCTACGTAGCATGATGATGTGGCGGGTCATGATACCACACTTTTAAACCAACCAGTTAGTTCGTTGAACCAATTACGGTGTAATTTTGTATTCATTTGATTCATTACATTTTAACCAATTTGAGGGTGGGTATTTGGATTCTTTTCAGGCACTTTTAACGTAAATTTTTTCAGATTTCTTTCCTTTTCAAGATAATTAAAGAAGAAATAGAAGAATTCCTAATTCATATTTGGACATCTAATTGGTTGGATAATGTGTATTATACTATTATCTCCCCTTCTTCATACGTGTTATCCAATTTAGATAGTGTATAGTGATTGGACCAAAACCTTCTAGTAAATGTATTTGATTTCTTAATTTATATGATTAATTATATATCACGTTCGGGGAATACGAAGAAATTCTTGCTAGGATCAAAGTGCAATTTCCCAGCTAATTAAAAGTTTATTATTTTTTTGCAGTATGATAAAATTAGCCCTATAAAGTGGTTCCCATGTATGGACATATGATAAATGGAGAGTTAATTTTATCCATGGTCATTGAACTTTTGTGTTTGTTACCCAAACGTTATTTTTTTCTTTTTTTGGTTACGTAAAAATCATTCAACTTTGTGTTCATTACACAAAAGTCACTTTTCTTTCTTTTGTTACACAGAAATCATTTTACTTTGCTCTAGTTATCACAAAAGTCATATTTTTACTTGAAAAGTTTATTATGCCCTTGTTATTATATAAACCTTCATATTTATGTAATACCTTCTATATTATATACGATATAATACACTTTACCTATGTATTCTATTTATAAATTAAATAACTTAATATTATTTTATTTGTTATTTTTATAATATATTCGTATATTTAATTTTTTCTAACTTTAATTTTCAAGATATATTAGTAGCATTATAAAACAATTTTTTTCCAGCAATTTTTTTTTTTTGAATTTAATTGACCGACCAAAGTTGGTCGGTAATTTCTGACCAACTTTGGTCGGTAGGACCTTCCGACCTTCAAAACACCGACAACACGTTAATTGTCGCGTTTTAGACGATTATTGGTCATTACCGACCAACTTTGGTCGATTCTTTTTAACGGGTTTTCCCGAATTTCAGTAGTATAAAATTAACGTTACTGAATTTCCCGAATTTCAGTAGTAATATATATTAAAGTTACTGACAAATTTAATAACGCTACTAATATATTTTGAAATTAACGTTAAGAAACAATTAAATATACGAATATATTATAATAATAAATAAAATAATATTAATTATTTTATTTATAAATAAAATACACAGGTAAAAGTATATTATATAGTATATAATATAGAAGATATTACATAAATATGAAGGTTTATATAATAACAAGGGCATAATAGACTTTTCAAGTAAAAATATGACTTTTGTGATAACTAGAGCAAAGTAAAGTGATTTTTGTGTAACAAAAGAAAGAAAAGTGACTTTTGTGTAATGAATACAAAGTTGAATGATTTTTACGTAACCAAAAAAAGAAAAGTGACTTTGGGTAACAAACACAAAAGTTCAATGACCATGGATAAAATAAACTCGATAAATGGAACTAGGTAACCTTTTTTATTCACCTTTGGGATTACATAAATATATTCTAGAAGCAGCCAAAGTTTTGAAAATATCATTTGCATTAATAAAAAATATTTTGCAGACACATGGGGAAAATTACATATTAAGTCTAGTACTTGAGTTATTTTGCTTTAGTTTATTAACTTAGATTTTTATTTAACTAAATAGAGATAAATGAACGTAAAATTTATGAAGAATAACACATCATGTATTTATTGCTTTTGACAGAGCGTGTTAAAAGAAAAATTCACATGATCTTTTAGTAATTAGATTGCCTAGGTTTAGTGTGTTATAATTAATTGTTGGAGAAGAAAAGTGATCAATCATTTTCTAAACAACCTCAACTCAATGCACTGGTTTTAAGAGTACCTGAATGGATTAGTTGTTTAACAAAATTTTTAAACACACTATACAGAGGCAGATCCAGGATTTGAAGTATATAAGTTCCTATTATAATAATAAATTAATTTACAATAATAACTAGGTTCACAGCTATATATTTATTGATATTTAATGGATTTTTTTTTACACAAAAGTTATTTGGTCCCGGGAACCCAATAATTATACTCTACATCCATCACTGCCTCTATATCCAAAAAGTCATGGATAATAACCTCTCAACTGCCCCCCCCCCCCCTCTCTTCAGAAAAAGAAAGTAAAAATCTGCTGATTTCCTTTATAATAATGTGACTTAAATGTGGAAATTCCCTTCTTGTTCTGCATTTAATATGGAATTTGTAATCCTATTCTAATTCTCATAGTAAGACATGCTAAAAACTAACAATTTCAAAATAAGAAACAAAATAAAGCTACGTACATAAATGCATGCAAAACGTTGGTAAGACTTATATATATATATATATATATATATATATATATATATATATATATATATTCTCACTTTAATTTACGCATCAACTTATGATTAATTTGCTTGGTTTAGTTTCAAACATTGAATATAAGTATGTTTTCAACATTAATGAAATACGGAGTAAAATAGAAGAGAGAACTCCCGAAAGAGAATATTTTTTTTTTGTTGAAATTTTAGCATGTGAAGTGATAAAAATTTCAATGAGTCATATGTACATATGACATTGTAAATACAGTTAAACCTCTCTATAATAGTCGTATTTGTTTCGATATTTTTTGGATGCTATAGTGAAGTGCTGTTATAGAAGACATATATTATTATATAACACACAAAGTCGAATCCAAAAAAACTTGGCTTAATAGTAAATAGCTGTTATATAAAATTGTCGTTATAAAGAGTTCTGACTGTACTATTTGATTTGCAAATAAAAATTAACGCGAAAGGTAGAAATGGTCATGTGAGTATCATGTATTTGACAATTTGTAAAAAACACAAAAGAGTTTCGACATTTATTTCCCTTTCAAGGAACTCCCTCGAGTGTGACGAATATGGGCTACCAAACTATAGGAAAATACAATTCGGATATACAAAATTTAAACTACATGAATATCAACTACAACTTTTATAGATATAAAGAGTAATTACAAGTGGTAAAATTTACGAGCTCCAAGTGTTTACACCAACTAATAGATGCATGCTATGTGTTTGGACGTATACTTTTTCACTTAATCATGTCAATTAGATATATATTATTCCCACTTTCTTTAACTGCTTAACCATGATAAATTAATATATATTAGTATAAACATCCGATGCAGCTAAATTTGTATCTATTTTTCAAGTTAGTTTCTAACGTTTCACTTACCTCTCAAGTTTTGTTCCCAAAATCTACATATATGCTTTAAAGAGTGAGAGTTATAAAAACAAAACAAAAAAAAAAAAAAAGATAGTGAGAGCTAGAGTTATAACACAACGTGCTTTGGTGGTAGTAACAAGTTTTGGGCACGTCTACCTTTTCTAATAAGGCAGTTGAACTGATTTAGTAGGTAAAATGTAGTTGGCTTTTATCAAAGGGTACAAGCCATTTTCCTTCTCTTCTCACTATTCTCCCTTACCCTAATTAAGACCATAAACTGTCCAACGCCTATCACCTACTTTCATCTATAAATTTCAAACATAAGTTCTTTTCTAACATTCTTCCAAATCTTGATCTCATCACTTTTTTTTTTTAATCAAATGCATTATACTTCAACGTCCATAAACGCCGGCGAAGAACCGCCACCTCTGCCTCTTCCGCCGCCACCTTTAGTATCAAACGATATATCTCCGGCCAACTTCTTCATGCAACCTAATATTTCTATGTTGAATAATCAGTCGCCACTGTACAATAACTCGCAAGTTGGTTGTGATAATATTGATTGGGCTGCGCTTTTTTCGAGTTCAACTAATAATAGTATTGACGCAGAATATTTTATGCATCGGACTGCTCCCGTTAGTAATGATACTGAGCCAACAACTATGCCAAACGTGTCGATAACTCCTAGAAATATTATGATGGAAGATGAACAACAACAACAGCAACAACAACAACATGGTGGATATTGTAGAGACAAAGGAAAGTTTAGGAAGAGAAAATATGTACCACCTAGGATTGCATTTCATACGAGGAGCACTGAGGATATTCTTGATGATGGATTTAAGTGGAGAAAATATGGTCAGAAAGCTGTCAAGAATAGCACCCATCCAAGGTAAGCATGTATTCATGAAAATTTATTTTTATGATGTATATATACAGTAAGACCTTTCTATAATATATAACAATATCGCTATATAACAATCATTCACTATAAAAGTCATTTTTTTTATGAAACTAAATTTTATGATATGTTATTATATATGTTCTCTATAACAGAACTTCGGTATAACAACCAAAAAAATTCAGAACAAATAAGGATGCTATAGAGAGGTTTGATTATAGATACAAAATGGTGATGAACAATATATAATTAACTAGTCTAATTATGATGAACTATCCGAAAATTGAAGAGTGCAAAAAAATGATATATACAACTAACTTGAAGTAGTTTGGAAATTGAAGAGTTACTAATAAACTGATAATAATTTATACTGAAGAATTAGGTCTTAAGTAGGGTGAAAATATCAAAGACATAAAATGTAAAGAAGAAAAAGAATAGATGAAATAGTAAATTCATCATGTATACTTATTATAAGTCTCTTCATATAAATGTAAATATTTTCTTACAAAATGCTTGTATATTTATGTTTAATCTTTGTAAACTATATAACGGAGTATATGAAATGAATCCCATGGTATATATAACTATAACAGATGCAGAACGTCCAAACTTTGTAATTAACTTTTTAAGATGTTATTCAGAGATTATATATACTTAGCGAACTTCGTATGCGATCTAGGCCAAGATTTTAATACTGCTATACTTTTATGAGGAAGTAAAATTATTATTATTATTATTATTATTATTATTATTATTATTATTATTATTACTACTACTACTACTACTACTATTATTATTTTACTATTTTTATCTTTTCCTCTTGACGGATGAACCTATAAGAAGAGTCATATATGAGTGTAATATTATGAAACTCTAATTTCGTTTTGCAAATCTTCTTTTGATGTAAACGATAAAAATGGTTTTTAAGTCTCGTTCATTTTATCATTATGTCATTTTTAATATTAGAAGCATTATTTCTATCCTGCAATTCTCTCCGTATTTCAACCGTTTAAGATGAATTCGATAGCAACTCCTTAATCCTTTCATTTTGCATCGTCGTTGTAAGAATAAATTTGGATATTCAGAATATCCAATGGCGAATCCAGAGTACAATCTATGCATTCAGTAACTTTTGTCGAGACTATATATATATATATATATATATATATATAAAACAACTTGTGATATTGTATGAACCCATAATCTTTAAATCCCGAATCTGCCTATAAAAATATCGTAAAATCGTTTTATCGCAGTTGACTAGTTTACTAAATGTAGACTAATATTTTCTCTCTAGCCATGTTTATTTGTATGAGCATATGAGAATATCCGATGGCGGATCTAGAGTATTATTTATGCGTTCAATAACTTTTTCCTAGACCCTATACTTGTACTAAGAAATATTACTAATAACAACATGAAGTCATTGTATGAACATAAGCTTCAAATCCCCAATGCACCTATAAGAATATCATAAAGTCGTTTTATCACAATCGAGTAGTTTACTATATGTAGACTAACATTTTCTCTCTAGCCATGTTTGCATTCTTTATTTGTATGAGCATATGAGAATATCCGATGGCGGATCTAAAGTACAATCTATGTGTTCAATAACTTTTGCCCTTTACCTATATATGTATTAGGAATTATTATTATATAATAATTTGAGGTCGTTGTATGAATGCATAAGTTTCAAATCCTGGATTCACATATAAGAATATCCTAAAATCGTTTTATCATAATCGACTAGTTTAGTAAATGTAGATTAATATTTTCTATCTAGCCATATTTGCATTGTTTATTTGTATGAGAATTAGGTTGTTCACCTTCTCATGAAGAATGAGCATTATAAATTGTTACAACTTTGTCCAAGTGCTATTCATATGATCATATGTATAATTAACTTACGTTAACAACAATGTTGGAAATAATTAATTCTCATACTTTGAATTCAACATCTTTATATATAACATTATTTCCTTATAGTAAAAATGTTCGCTACTCCTTTTTTTTTTTTCTCTTTTTTTTTTTATTTTAAATTTTTAGTTTTTTTGTAACAGGAGTTACTATCGATGTACACATCACACATGCAATGTGAAAAAGCAAATTCAAAGACTTTCAAAGGATACAAGTATCGTGGTGACAACTTATGAAGGAATTCATAACCATCCTTGTGAAAAGCTAATGGAGACATTAAGTCCAATTTTAAAACAACTTCAGTTTTTCGCCAGATTTTAAATATGTATTAATTATACTAAATGGGATATTATCTAAATGTCTCAAATTGAAAAGTTAACGTAACATATGTTGGTGTTTCATTGTGTTGATCATACGTAGCAAGTCAAAGTGTACACTTCTGTATAGAAATGTAAATTATAATACCATACAGTCTATAAAATGAGGATATATGTTACTAATGTTACTATGTTATGTATTTATGTACGAATGGAAGAACTGCAATTTACAAGGATGTCTTGTAAATTTGTTATGTATATACTTGTCTATAGTAGTGTATAAAGGTCGGGTTGGTTCGAGTTTTGAATTACCAAACCAACCAAACCAAATGTGTCTGATTCTTAAATTTAAAGACCAAACTAAACCAACAAGAGTCGAGTTCTTCAAATTTTTTTTTCGGGGGGTGGGGGGGGGGTGGGGGGGGGTAGGGGGGATAAAGTCTTCATAGCACAAAACATATAACGTGTACTCCAAATATTTCTTTAATCCTAGTAAGATATAACTATATAACTATCCCGACCCAAAATTCATTAGTCGTGATGAAACGTAACTCGACCCGTTAGGTTAGCCAATTGACAGTTAGCACAATCCAAATAAACTAAAGGTGATCAATAAATGATATAGCTGAATTCCATACAACATCCCAAGGACTGGTAGTACAAGACATGAGCTACTAAGATTAGATTATTGCAAAGACGGATATGAAACAAATTCAACTTCTATTTGAAATGTACTTAAACAGAATTCAACTCTAGAACTACCTAAGGACAAGTGGTAGCCACATCCGGAAGGCACGAACATCTTCAGAGTCAGCTCCCGACATCACCCGCAGCTCTGCTCCAAAATCTGAACGCAAGATGCAGAAGTGTAGTATAAGTACAACCGACCTCATGTACTTAGTGAGTATCTTGACTAACCTTAGTGAAGTAGTGACGAGGCGTTTAAGTTAAAAGATACTCACCGATATAACATGTACAAAAAACTAGCAATAGAACAATACTAGAACATGACAGAATAGAGTACAAGGAAACAATTATGCGAAGCAGTAAATGATTTCTAGAAGAACCACGATTAATCAATATCATGATCAATCATTTCCTTAGAGCGATAACCAGCAAATCACAGTAATAAATTCATAACTTTCATAGAGTGGGAATATACCCAAGACATCAAGTCCAATGGCACGGCAACACCCTTCGTGCATTTATCTCATCCTCACCAAATATACGTATAACAGTACCAACCAGGTGAAAGAAATGACGACAACAGTAATGACAAGGTAGGAAATATAAGAATAGTGACGCCAATTATAAGGAATAAAACAATTTCACCTAAATAGCATAGTAGAAGGCATAGGTGTAGATATAACAAATTAGGGGGAGGGGGGGAGGGGAAGCATGATCTTTATAAGCTAACAAGTAGAGGCATGAACGACTAACATGGTAGAAAGTTTATACTAAAGTGCAACAACTAGATACGACATGGATGTAAATATAACAACAGAAAGTAGGCATGATATTTTCAAGTTAAACAAGTAGAAGGCATGGGAAACACAACAACAATTGAGATAGAGAACAAAGACAATACAATAACGACAAGTCACATAGGAACATAGGCACAACAATAACAACAAACAAGACAATAACGACAAGTCACATAGGAACATATGTACGACAATAACAGCTCAAGGTAAATACATGACGTACACATGCACAGAAACATAATGCATGCCCATTGTCCTCACCTGCACAGAAACATAATGCATGCCCATTGTCCTCACCTGCACAGAACACCCTTCGTGCCATGAACTCGTGATAATATAAAAGCATGATAATATAAATAAAATGACACGGAATGACCGTTCGTGCTTTTACTCTCCAATGAAATGGCACGATATCACCATTCGTGCTTTACACTCAAATGAAATGGCACGGCATCACCCTTCGTACTTTATACTTTCCTTCAAATGATAAAATATATGAAAGGACACGACATCACCCTTCGTAATTTACACTCTTCCTCACATGATAATATATATAGAATAACACAACATCACCCTTCGCGCTTTATACTCTTCCTCACCAAGTATAATACGAGCCGGTGATGCACGCAAGTCATATACACCATGTGAAGTTTCTCATGACCTCAAACTGCTGAACCGAATGCAATTGCTCGAAATGACCTACCGGTTCGTTACATACCCCCCTTCCCCCACTTAAACATACGTTCGTCCTCGAACGTGCCAAGATTTGTCCCAAAGCTATCAAATCACTACATGAGTTCACTATATACATACACCCAGGGGTGATTCCCCCATCACCCTAACCTATGTATGCCTGACAATTCAACTTATCTAAAGATCTCATTTCATCCTTCACCCATAACCTTAGGATAGATCTCAGTCCTTAATATCCGAAACTCATCAGAGAACCCGGATCTCGCATCAATACACTGTATAAACCCGAACAAGCTGAATCAAGCCACAATTTCAACCCAAGGTACAATTACATGATATTTTACACAACTCAAATGCCCGTAGTAATAACTTCCGACCACCATAGCTACCCAAAAACAAATTCAGTACCGGTAGTAAACCTCATATCGATTAGAACCTCGTTCAAAACCTTCTTACACTGCCGATAAGAAAGAAACAATTAGAATCTCTTAACCACTCATATGATCAATAATCCAAGAAGCTCACTCGTCCAACTAGGGCCATTGCCCAAATCCTCAGCAGAAATGTAGTATAATTCTTCCAAAAAATCCTTATCCCAATACGATAGTGCAATTCTTAGGTTTGAAAACCTCATCTCAGCCAATACAAGCATCCCAACCGACAAGTCTCACCAAAAACCATATAGAGCCCCATACAACGCGGTCCTGTAAAACAATAAGTAATAATTCAGACATGACAGATAATAGCAAGAAAGTTAAATAGGAAGGCTACTAAGCACGTTAAACAGGCATGATATTTTAACATTTTTCTATGAACTATTTTCAACAAGGTGAAAGCTAAAGACATGAAATAAAACATAAAGAGTTACATTTCATCACAGTACCATTGTGGTGCGCAATCCAATCCCATCATATCAGTCCATATAGGGTACCCATCGAGCCATAATACTCGGGCTCACTGATCACATGTGCATCAACATCAAACACGATAGAGTGCACCATTATAAATGTGGGAAGATGATTAGGCACAACAATACTATGAAAGACAAGCACAACTATGGTGCAATAAGCAAGTCAATATTACGAGGGCCATCTGGCACATAACGCCATAATGCCTAAATAGAATTACAATATGCGTGCGAAAAATCATGTAACCCTTAGAACGCATCATAGCATAAGAGAGAAACACATAATATAGACCAAGGCATGAACAACATCCATTTCGCCAGATGATATGCATGTGGTAATAGCTGCACAAGAGCAAGCAAATTCAATCCGATACAGAATACACATTCTCATTAGGCTAAAAAATAATCCCCAAACCAAATTTTGATTATTCCCAAACAGGTAAATGACCTCCCAAAAGTCCATAGCAACCTTTCCCTAACACATACCATTAATCACCCAATCCTTAACATTTCTTCACAATTCGCAATTAAGGAATAGTCCGCCTATGAGAACATCCAGTCTTTGAATCTCAAGAATACCAGAATCTTCACATCTGATCTCAACAATACTACCCAAATGGCTGATACGTAACTCATACTCCATCATCTTATAGAAAACACCCACAAGTCAAAACACAATGCACATGGCAACATGCTCACTCTCCTCTGCGATATCAAATAGCAGCCATATCCTTTTAAACATCTGAAATCGTCCCTGTCATAAAGAACTCATATCCTTCCCCCCAAAACTGAACTGTAGCCTTGTACTTACATTATTCAACCTCACATGGCGCACTACATCTAACGTGCTAACTCGTGACACAATGAAAATTCCATAATCAACTCCAAACTATAAGCAAATTGAACGTTTCATCAACTGCGAACCTTTCATTTAACTTAATCCAGGAGAACATCACCACACACAATATAACTTATATACCTGTAGCAAACACCAACTCCGGTCGTGTCCATAACCATGATGAATTCTTCGGAACTCATTAACACTTGATCGAGTCATTAGAATTGATCGTCTCTAACTCAACCGCATCACCCAAACTGCTATCCCGGAAGTAACTCAATTCGATATGATCGCTCTGAAGGAACCTCCTGGGAACCCAAATCCAATTCTTGCATCTCTCCAACATTTCCATGTAAAATCTTTCTTGACAAGGAAATACCGCAGATCCGATCACCATTCGCTACCGATCTTAACCCTACCTGTACACAAATTCAGAAGTCCTTAAATGCTACATTAGACCCAAAACTCGTTAGAACCTTCTCAATAACCACTCACCTTAATCTAATCTTTAATACACAACTAATATGCATTGAGAAACCCACGTTTCACCAGCACATGACTATTCGAAGAAACAACAAAGCAATCCCTCGGCTCGGAAACTAATACAACGCATGCTCCTACAATTTGATCATCATTAGCAGACTCCCCCACTTAGCCTGAAGCCATAGAATACCTCATAGGCAATCCAAAGTACCATATCTTCATAGCATGCCCCGATCCCGCACGGTTATTTAGCCGAATACTTCAAAAACTCATGCAATACTAGTCATAGAACACTTCGAAGTCTCTACCATGCACTTACCCATCCTTGCAAAAGTTAAACAACTTCCCCAAATGCTTTGAAATGATAATATATGCACTCCACCGAATGGAAACCTCATACGAAACACACGATCCAGACTCATCACGTAGGATATGGCCCATCGGCTATTCTCAAATCGATACCTTACCATGAACCACCTTAATCACAACACCTAGGCTACCAGCTAGTCTTCCCAAGTATGTGCTTACTAACCAGATATAAGAACCCGCCTCATACCACAAATGAACGACTGAAAGATTTAACACTATATCGGCTCCTAAGACTAGGCAGTACATCGTGATACTAATCAAGCATCCATAGCCCTCCGTAATCTATCCGCAACATTATAGATCGTCGGTGCATCACAAATACTGAGTGCGTCACATCATATATGAATGAATAAGAAGAATCAAAATCATAGGTTTCAAGCTAAAACAAGGCCGCACGATAAGGAAAGAAGGAAGGGGAATTTTCCTAAATTCCCTTTAGCCTCCCGAAGATAGGTATGGAAGTAATTATACCGATCCACAAGACTCTACTAGACACTCTCTCATGACTCGTAGAACCTACGAACCTAGTGCTCTGATACCAACTTATCAAGACCCAAAATCCACTAGTTGTGATGGCATAAAACTCGATCCATTAGGTTAGCCAATTGACAGTTAGCACAATCCAAATAAAATAAATATGATCAACAAATGATATAACTGGATTCCATACAACATCCCAAGGACCGGTAGTACAGGACATGAGCTACTAAGACTAGATTATTGTAAAGACAGATATGAAACAACTTCAACTTCTATTTGAAATGTACATAAATAGAATTCAACTCTAGAACTACCCAGGGACAAGTGGTAGCCACATCCAGAAGTCATGAAAATCTTTAGAGCCAGCTCCTGACATCACTCGTAGCTCCGCTCCAAAATCTGCATACAAGGTGCAGAAGTGTAGTATGAGTACAACTGACCCCATGTACTTAGTAAGTATCTTAACTAACCTCGGTGAAGCAGTAAATGATTTCTGGAAGAACCACGATTAACTTGTACAGAACACTAGCAATAGAACAATACTAGAACATTGTAGAATAGAGTACAAGGAAACAATTATGCGAAGCAGTAAATGATTTCTGGAAGAACCACGATTAATCAATATTATGATCAATCCTTTCCTTAGAGCGATAACCAGCAAATCACAGTAATAAATCCATAACTTTCATAGTGTAAGAAATATACTCAAGACATCAAGTCCAATGGCACAACAACACCCTCGTGCACTTATCTCATCCTAAACAAATATACGTGTAACAGTACCAACCAGGTGAAAGAAATGCCGACAACAGTAATGACAAGGTAGGAAATATAGGAATGATGACCTCAATTAGGAAGGAAGAACATAATTTCACCTAACTAGCATGGTAGAAGGCATAAGTGTAGATATAACAAATATGGGGAGGGGGGAGCATGATCTTTATAAGCTAACAAGTGGAGAGGCATGAACGGATAACATGGAAGAAAGATTATACTAAAATGCAACAACTAGGTGCGACATGGATGTAAATATAACAATAGGAAGTAGGCATGATATTTGCAAGTTAAACAAGCAGAAGGCATGTGCAACACAACAAAAATTGGGATAGAGAACAAAGATAGGACACCAACAACAACAAGTCACATAGGAACATATGTACGACAATAACAACAGACAGGACAATAACGACAAGTCGCATAGGAATATAGGTACGACAATAACAGATCAAGGTAAAGGCATGACGTACACACAAGGAAAAGATATCACAACATAATACATGTCCTTCGTCCTCGCCTGCACGGAAACACCCTTCGTGTCATGAACTCATGATAATATAAAAGCATGATAATATAAATGAAATGAAAAAACATCATCTTTCGTGTTTTTACTCTCCAATGAAATGACACGACATCACCCTTCGTGCTTTACACTCAAATGAAATGACACGGCATCACCCTTCGTGCTTTACAGTTTCCTTCACATGATAAAATATATGAAATGACATCACCCTTCGTACTTTACACTCTCCCTCACATGATAATATATATACAATGGCACGACATCACATTTCGTACTTTACACTCTTTCTCATCAAGCATATGTATACCAATGACAAATAAGGTAGGAAACATAAATAACATCAAGGAGAGTGGTTAAATGAATATTCCAAATGAACCTCAATCACAACTTTCAAGCCAACAATAGTTCAGTAAACCCTCAAGAACCTTATTGTGCAATCATTTCAACAAATCTCAAAATGATATATAACTCAAGTATAGAATCTAATATCCCAAGAATAACGGTCGTAGCAGTGTATTAGTGATTAAGCATAGTGATGACTGAATTGGACGCCTAAATGTTTCTCCACATTCCATCAAATTTTAATCAACTTATGATAAGATAAATCTTGGTTTCTAACATTTAATTCCATGTTCTTGGTAATCTAGAAGTCAAGTAAGGCATGAAGTAAGAAAGTCACCGAATTTTACAAGGCACAGTTTACGGTATAATTTACACCGAAGCATGATTAACCCTAGCACATGCATATATGCTCGTCACCTCATATATGTATCACCCCCGCATGTAGCAAATAATGTCAATTAGTAGGAAAAATTCCTTCAACAAATTTAGGCAAGACACTTACCTCAATTCGGTCAACTCAATACTCAATTTAGCTTTTACCTTTACAAATTCGCCTCTTCTTGGCTCAATCTAGCCCAAGACGACTTGAATACATCACACAATGTAAGGAAAAATAATTTCAATTAATAAAGCTATGATCTTTATATAATTTCCAAAAAGTTAACAAAAGTCAACCCCGTGCTTGCCCGGTCAAAATTCGGGTCCAAGCTAAGGGTAGGTCTTGACTACCCATAGCCCCACAAGTCATATACGTGTTTTGTTTCCAAATTTGAGTCCAATTCGACTCTCAAATCTCAAATTTTTATTTTTCAAAATTTAACGAAATCCCCAAATTTTTCCCTAGATTCTTATGAATTTAATGTTAAATCTACTCTATTATCACGAAATATAATTGAAAGTTGATTAAAATTAATTACCCAATAGTTTAGTATGAAATTCCTTTTCTAAAATCGCCTTCCATCGAGGCTAGGGTTCAAAATATATCAAAATGAAGCTAAGTCTCGAAATTACTCAGCTATATGTAGGTTGTAAATGCCGCATTTGTGACATGGGATTTGCAAAAGCGAAGCTTGAATAATTATGCTGCCTTCGCAAATGCGGCAAAAAGATCACAAAGGTGGACACCGGTCTTTCGCAAAAGCGACCAGTTGGTAGCAAAAGTGAACCTACCCAGCCCAAGCCTTCATCACAAATGCGATACAGAGTTCGCAAATACGAACTCAACAGGCTTCACAAAAGCGACATTTCTTTGCAAATACGAGTCCCTTCCCCAGCAGCCCAGGTTAGCAAATGCGAGGACTACCTCACAAATACGGTAGTCGCATTTGCGACAAAAACATTGCAAATGCGATGGAACTAGTACCAGCTCTCAACAATAGAAAATCACTGGTCGTGATGGCACCTAACTCGATCCGCTAGGTAAGCCAACTAACAGAAAATACAATCCAACAGAGCTAATAGAAAAATAGAGAATAATTAACTAAACATTTATAAATTTCTCAAGAACTAGTAGTACGAATTACGAGCTTCTAAGACTTAGAATTTGGAAAACTTATACGAATAAATACATATTCTGTTTGACAGATAAATAAACAGAATAGTAAAATCTAAGCTACTAAGGACAAGTAGCAGCTAAATCTGGAACGCACGAACATCTTCAAAGTCAGCACCCGACATCACTAGCAGCTCCGCTCCAAGAGAAAATTTGCATGCAATGTACAGAAGTGCAGTATCACTATAACCTACCCCATGTACTGGTAAGTTTCTTGTCTAACCTCGTCGAAGTAGTGACAAGGCTTTTAGTTAAAAGATGCTTACTGATATAACCTGTATATTAGACTACCAATATAAACCATTCAAAACATAACATATAAAAGTACTATAAACAACCTTGCGAGACAGTTAACAATTACTAAGAGGAATCACAGTAGAAAATTTATCATCTTTCCTGGCATGAGACATATGTCCAAAATAACATTTCAAATGGAACGGTAACACCCTTCGTGCTTTTATCTCTTCCTCACCATATATGAATAATTACGTGTCAAATCAACTAGCACGTCAACACCCTTCGTACGTTCAACTCATCCTCACCAAATGTACGTATGACAGAACCAAACAGATGACATAAATACCGATAACATGAATTATAAAGTAGGAAATACACAAGTATCAATAATGAAAGATGATATAAATGTGGACACTGTAACAGACTAGGCGGAAGGCATGTGAGTAATGACAGCAAATGGAAAGACAAGGAATGTTAATCCAACTAACTAGAATGGTAGAGATCTAAATTCAGTCATAACAAATAAGAAAAGAACACATGATCATTACAAGTTAACAAGTAGAGGCATGACTCACTAGCATGGTGGAAGGCTTGTACTAAAGTGCAACAGATTAGATACGACATGAGTATAATTACAACAGTAGAAAATGGGCATGGCATGTGCAAGTTAAACAAGTAAAAGACATGGACAACACAACAATAATTGAGATAGAGGTCAAGTACAGGACAATAACAACAAGTCACACAAAATATATAATTACGACAATAACAGCTCAAGGTAAAGGCATAAATATATACACGGGAAATAGATATCACATCATAATACATGTCCCTCATCCTCACATGTACGGAAACACCCTTCGTGCCATTAACTAACAATAATAAAAGCATAACAATATAAATGAAATGGCACGGCATCACCTTTCATGCTTTTACACTCACATGATATGGCACGACATCACCCTTCGTGCTTTTACTCTCAATAATGTGACATGACATCACCCTTCGTGCTTTTACTCTCAATAATATGGCACGACATCACCCTTCGTGCTTTACACTCTTTCTTACCAAGCATGTGCATATTAATAAAAAAGGCAAGGCAAGAGTATAAATAACATCAAGGAGAGTATTCGAACGAATATTTCAAACAAATTCTCAATCACGGCTTTCCAAACCAACAATGATTCAATAAATCCTTGAGAGCCGTATTACTCAAGTACTTCCACAAATCTCACAAATGATCAAAAACACAAGTATAGAATCTAGTATCTCAAGAAGATCGGTTGTAGCAATGTATTAATGATTATGCATAGAGATGACAGAATTAGACACATCAATGTATTCTCGGAATTTCCATCAAATTTGATCGAGTTATATTATGCTAAGTCTTGATTTCCAAAATTTAATACTATATTCTTAATATCTAAAAGTCAAGTGAGGCATAAGCAAGCAAGAACATTACGTAATTCTACAAGATACAATTATAACATAATCTATCCCCCCCCCTCCGAGTATGATTAACCCTGGCACATACATATACTCTCGTCATCTCATATATGTATCACCCCCGCATGTAGCAAACAATGTCAAATAGGAGAAAAATTTCCCTCAACAAAGTTAGGCAAAATACTTACCTCAATTTAGCTAACTCAATACTCAAATTTAGATTTTTCCTTTACCAATTTACCTCCGCTCGGCTCAATCTAGCCAAAGAAGACTTGAATACATTTTACAATGCAAGAGAAAATAATTTAAATTAATAAAGTTGTGATTTTTATTCAATTTCTAAAAAGTCAATAAAAGTCAAACCCCAGGCCCGCCCAGTCAAAACCCGAGTCCAAAGGTAGGTCTTGACTACCCAAAGGCTCACGAGTCCAAATATGTGTTTTGTTTTTAAATTCGAGTCCTATTCGACTCTCAAATCCCAGATTTTCATTTTTCAAAACTTTGACAAAATCCCCAAGTTTTTCCTAGATTTCTCATGAATTTGATGTTAAATCTTATAAAAAATCATGAAATATATTTGGAAATTTATTAGACACACTTACCCAATGATTTGGTATGAAAACCCCTTCATAAAATCGCCTCCCATCGAAGCTAGGGTTCAAAATATATGAAAATGAAGCTAAGACTCGGAATTCTCAGTACTTAACAGGATGCAGATGTCGCATTTGCGATATGGGATTCGCAAATGCGAACCCGCAAGTGCAAAAATCTTATCGCAATTGCGAACCGGGAGGATTCCTGTCAAGGTCGCATTTGCGACCAAAATTTCGCAAATGGGAAGACCAACTTTCGCAAATATGGCTCGCAAATGCGAATTTTGCCCAGCAGCCCAGGCTTCGCAATTACGGCTGTTGCATTTGCGACGAAAACATCGCAAATGCGATTATACCAGCACCAACAATCAAAGATTATGGAAAATATCACGGAATCAATCTGAAACTCATCCGAGCCCTCGAGGCTCCAAACCAATCATGCACACATGTCCAGAAACACAACACGAACTCACTTGTGCGCTCAAATCATCAAAATAGCCTCTAAAATCACGAGTCGGACACCAAAATGCATGAAGATCAAAGTTAAATTCCAAGAACTTCTAGAATCACAACCAAGAGTCCGAACCATATCAAATCAACTCCAAATGGCGCCAAACTTTGCAGACAAGTTCTATATGACAAAACGAACCTACTCGAAACTACAAATCACGCATAACAACCTCGAACGATGAATCACACCTCAAGTCAAAACCAATGAACTTTGAAACTTCAACTTCTACAATCAATGTCGGAACCTATCAAATCACCTCCATTTGACCTTAAATTTTGCACACAAGTCACATTTGCCATTACAGACTTAATCCAACTTTTGAAATCGTAAACCCTGATATCGAAAAGTCCACTCCCAGTCAAACTTCTCAAAAATCCAACTTTTACCAATTCAAGACTAATTCGACTACGGACCTTCAAATTACAATCTGGATGCGCTCCTAAGTCCAAAATCACCCAACAGAGCTAGCGGAACTGACGGAACTCCATTCCGAGGTCAAATGCTAAAAAGTGATACTTGGTCAATTCTTCCAACTTAGAACTTAAATCTTAAAGTTCATTCTTCCAAATCAATTCCGGATAACTTGAAAACCAATACCGACGATTTCCGCAAGTCATAATACATCATGTGGAGATACTCGAGCCCTCAAAATACCGAGCGAAGTGCAGATACTCAAAACAACCAGTCGGGTCGATACACAAAATATCAAAATAACCTCTTGAATCAAGAATCGGACGCCAAAACGAATGGAAATTCCCATGAACTTTGAAATCCTCTAGAATCGCAACCACGCGTCCGAACCATATCAAATCAACTCCAAATGACGCCAAATTTTGCAGGAGAGTTCCATATGACGAAACGGACCTATCCCAAGTTTTGAAACCAAAATCTGAATCTGATAGCCTTAAAGTTAACTTCCGGTCAAACTTATGAACTTTCTAAACTTTCAAATTTCCAACTTCCGCCAAATAATGTCGAAACCCTCTTGAAACATCCAAATGAAATTTCAGGCATATACCTAAGTCAAAAATCATCATCCGGACCTATCGAAACCATCGAAACTCCAATCTGAGGTCAAATACTCAAAAGTCAAACCTTGGTTAATTATTTCAACTTCGAGCTTCTCAAATGAGAGTCACTCATTAAAACCCCTTTCGAGCCTCTCAAAAATCCGAGCAGATGATGCACGCAAGTCATAATACACCATATGAAGTTACTCATGACCTCAAACTGCTGAACCGGACGTAATTGCTCAAAACAACTTGCTGAATCGTTACAATAACATGTTTCTCAAGAAAATAATTCAAAATATGAGATGTGCCATGACATTATCCTAAATTATTGAACAATAAAGATAATAAAATCGTCTAAAATAAATATTGCTAACTAATAAGCCATAATAAAATTGATCATAATCTAAAAGTACTAAGTCATGCTAAAATAAGTATGACTAACAAGTACTATTAATTACATGACTAAACACTGAAGAAAAAATAAAAATAGGTTATGCATTTTTATCTAAATAATTACAAAATTAAAAAATAGATATCTTACACATTGATCATTCCTGGTATTGAAAGGAATATCTTTTGTTAGCATTAGTGTTGATTTGATTTTGGTTTGGAGTTTTTTCTAGCATTATTTGAGTTACTAATATTTATGGACTATAAAATTTATTAGAGCATTCAAAAGTTCTAAGTCCAACCTTGAAATAACACGTTAAAAGATAAAACTATGAAAACAGTTTAAGAAATATTTATAAATTACATTACAATAAATATTTTTATATATTAAATATATTTCAAATATAATATCGGATTAATTTAGTTTCAGTTTGACTTTTTTAGTTAAAACCAAAATCAAACCAATTATGATCGGATTTTTTTTCTAATATCAAACCATAGTCAAATTGTTTTTCTTGATTTAGTACGGTTTGTCAATTTTCTTTGTATACCCTATTTGTCGATATGTTCCTTTTACCAAGATTCTAATTTTTTGGCTGAGTTAGGGAATGGTATTATCCTTTTCAAAGTTTTCACTTGTTACTTTTCATAATTGAAATTTGAGCTCGGAACTTTGGCATCACCATTTCATTGACCTTTTCCAATTAATCCAAGCTGTCATCAGGTATAATTCTTTTACTACGTGTCGTTTGTTGGTGCTTCACTTATCTTATATCTTGCAATTGTTATTGTTTTCCTTTCAGATGACTTTTACTTTATCGTATTTTTCTCCAAAACTGTTGTGATTAGATTTTCTTAAGCCGAGTATCTATCGAAAATAATCTTTTTACCTTCATAAGGTAGAGGCAAAATCTACGTACACAATACATTTCTCAGACTCATACTTGTGCTTGTGGTATTAGACTGTATAAGTTGTTGCCATCAGGTTGGAAACAACCAATTTGTTCTCAAAACATTTACTAGTTTTTTTTGGGGGAAGATTTTAACCAATCACAATTCGAACTTAAATTCTTGAATTTTGATTATATTGTAAATGAAAGAAGAGGGAGATTTAAACAATCACTTTGGACTTAATATTTGAACCTTTTAAAGATCCGTTACCACAATGCTCTACAAGAAGCTTAGAGCCTTTGGTGTAGGTCTTGCTTCCATTTTCATTAGCTTTGATTTGCTATTGCATTTTTTGAAGCCTTTTAACGATCTAGTCTTCTAACTTTGATTTCTCATTTAGCATTATTCACAGACATTGACTCTTTATAATGCATCTTAAAATTCTGAAGCAACTGAACGGAAGTGTTTCTGTTCACAAAATATCACCTATTCAAAGTGACTAGCTGCAATAGAAATCATAAACAAACTACACCAACCAACTCACAGAGAGCACATGTAAAGAATGTTAAACCTCGGATAACCGAACTAGGTCTCCATGTTTGTAGATCTCATTTTATTTCGTGTAGAGGTGCTGGAAAGGAAAGCTCACCCAACACCAATGAAGATCAATCAGTGAAAATATACAAAAACTATGACTTCAGAGCTATTGATATACATTTGTACTAACTGTACTACTAAGCAGGTAAGTACTTCAACATATTCGAATTCAATTACTTGTACAAGACATGAATGTACAATATAATCGCCCCGCCTGTATGGTGCCAACCCACCCCCCCTCAAGAACCCAAACAGAAGATGAAAGTGGGGGGCGAAGGAAGGACAAACTTGTCTCTGATGGAAAATCGACATGTATATCCGTAGAGGTTATGATTACCATTGAATCTGACCAAAAGTTGGTGCTGCTTCTCGACGTAAACTGATGCACACATCTGACTGTTCTGGCTGCTTTGAACAGTATTTCCTCTCAGAGTAAATGCTGTTCAAAAGGTTTGAAACTGTGGTAGAGATGTTGGTGAGACATCAACTCAAGAGCTAGGCATATTCAGCAGCTCCAGTTAACAACCAATGTGAACTACAGTAAAAATAAACCTCTACCATTGAAAGCCAAAACTACAATAGAAAATTTAAGACTTGGAATTTTAGTAAGGTGGCACAGGGCTGTCATAGCTGGAAAGTGCCCAAATCACGGCCATGTTGGGTGAGTTTTATTTTTCTTTGACCAACCCATTCTATTCTGTAAGAAAGATCAATATTATGAAGCAGTTGTTTAAATCTGTCCAGTTCATTCGACGCATTGGTGTTCTCCTGCATGAAAGATAATCAAGAAATAAGACAGGACAATGTAGTAGCAGATATATTTTTGGAATTTGACAAAACCAAAGTTGTCTTGCACAAATCATCTTTGGAGCCATAAGAATCTGTGCAAAACAACGCTTATTCAATATAAGAACATCTGGTTATAAGAACTGTCTCAGGAGTGCATACCTTTGGATTAGCTTCTCCATCTTTACCGAATACACTTGCCATTATGCTTGATCTATTAGCATTAGGCAAGAATCCCTCCCAAGGTGGGACAAAAATCAGTTTCGTGCACTGGACATGAACTAGATTCTTGCTCAGTTTCTCCCACCACACAGATCCCGACGAGTAGGACCACCATCTTATCATCATCCCAGTCTCAGAAAAAGCAACTACCCCCTACAAGTAAAACAACATTGTATAAAACTTGTGGACGCAATCTTTCAAAGGTGGTATCATTGTGCACAATCAAGTGGATAATAGACATGCAATGCGAAACGCCTAACATTACACATTTGTTCTGTTTACAGCCCTTCTAATAACTTTAAACTCTACATTGACTCTTGTAGGACCAGGAGAGGAGGGCAACAAGTTAATGAAACAATGAAAATGTCTCTATCTCTAACAAAAGAAGAAAAATCTCTTGTAGTGATTCGGATGCAGCAGTTCTATTAGTAGGGACTGGAATTCCTAATTGGCCATTTGCTAAAGGTACAACGGACAAACCCACTCATGCAACAAAACTTGCACAATAACATTGACAACTTTGCAATGATGAACTTAAAGAGGAAGATCATATGAAACAGTTCATCAGGTATTATACCTCTCCATCCGGTGAAAAGCTAAGTGCTGATATTGCAGTAGTCACAGTCATTCCTGAAGCTCCTCCAAGCAAACTGGGAAATCCTGGAGGTCCACTTGCATCTAAGACTTTTATTTTTGTCATGCTGCATTAGGGTTTAAAACAGAATCAATATTACAAGCAATTAGATGAATAATAGATCTCAAATTACCTAGGTGCTCTCAATCATCAAAAACAGGGCCCCAAAACCCGGATCCTGACAAGGCCAGGAGTGGAGAAAGAACAGATTTACTTTGGTTCATGTTAAAGTCTTTTTTCTTATAATCGAGAAATCGCTGATGGCCAGTGGCGCATAGGTGAAACTTGGGGGATGTTGGCCCCGCCCCTTTACCCTTCTCCAAGTAAATATCAGGCTTTTTTCTGCGGCAGGGTTCGAACCTGTGACATGAGCCTAACCGACGCCTCACGCACTTTGTTAGAGAGAAACCAAGGGAAAGCCTTGAATTGGGATTGCACAGAGCAAAGCCTTGAACTTTTTAAAAGAACTTTGAAAGCCAAAGGAGAAAGTATCAATTACAAAAAGACATGGATTAATTACAAAGCTATAGCTACTTATCTCAAAAAAGGAAGGTTTACAAAGCTACAGTTCAAGAGAATAGAAAACTCTAAAATCGAGTATAGTATGCTTAATATTGACAACCAAGGATACTCAAAAGGAAGAAGAAATATAAATTACAAAAACAGTCCTAAAACAAACAAAAATCTAAATGATGAAAAGTCACCCCAAACAAGCAAGAGCTATCAAACAACCCTAACAGTAAAGGGCAGTTACCAGACTGCTTTTCTTTCTCTTTTTTCTGTTTTTGGACAAATGAGTGTCACCGAACTACAAAGTAGTTATAACTATATTTTCTTCATCGACCCTCTTTTCCTATATCAGTTCTTCCCTTTACAGATTCACATCATTCTCTTAGGAGCAACAGTTGGCAGAAAAACTATTTCCTCTTTTCTTTTTTATGATGAAAGACTATTTTGCATTTCCTCTTATGAATAATCAAAAAGGATGTTGGCATGGTAGCCAAAAAAATTGATTCTGCAGGTTCTTTACTGCATGTATTCTCAGTTGCATGACGAACACAAACAAATAATAATGACAATAATAAGGTCCAATGGAGCAGAATGAAACCTGTAACAATTAGCCTTATTATTATATAGCATATAGTTAAAATTGGTGCTTAATCAAGTTTCTAGTTCTGCATTCCAGCATGTTTGTTACTAAAGATTACTAGAATAAAGAGGGAAAGAAGCTGTTCATATGGCTGCCAGAATATTAAGTTGTATTGTTCACTAACCTTTGCATGTCATATACCCGAATGCTTGCATTGTTAATCTCTCCAATCGCATCTCCAACAGCTAATCGTGTCAATGGATCATTTAGTGCCACCATAGGGAATATGCGTGCAATTTCCTTCAATGCCACCATTGAATTTTGCAAGCAAGTTCTTCGCATGACTAAGTTACCTGGATCCATTGTCTGTAAAATGAAAGTGACCACCTGCAGATCTATCTAGGTGTTAGACATGCTAAATCTGAGAATAGCTTCAGTGCTAGAAGCACAGTTGTCTTCTTATTATGTGGTAAATATCAAATTCACTAAACAGAAAAAGGGAAAGAAAAAAAAGATAACATATGTCTGCAACCCATTTTTTATTTACTACTTCGTATGTGCACATAGCTAAGTCGTCAAGAATCTCAGTTAACAAGTTTTAATAGCTGCAGATTTTGGGGCCTATCAAGTATCATATGGGGACAAGGGTGTGCAGTAGATAAGCAGATATTGACACTAGCATACAGTGGAAAGTGAAAACTCTCACAATATAACGTAAAAGCGCAATAAAAGCACCACATTGTACGATGCTACAGCAGTAACAACTAATATCAACTAATACATCAAGTTAGTACTTTATCTCAAAATCCACTCAGTTTAGCAATCAAGAAGTAGCTGAACAAACCTTATCAAGATATTGAACTAAGTTTCTTGGAGAACCACGTGCAACCCTAACTATAGTCATGAGGGATACCACATGAACAGGTGAATCAGAGGCAGTTGACCAGATCTGGCTTTCTATGACATTCAGAAAGGCCAATACGTCAGCCATTGCTAAACTTGGAAGAAGAATTCCAACCAAAGTATCACGAATCATAACAGATGTAGATGGATTCTTGGAAGGTGTATTAGCGGATGAACCACTGACACACTCAATTTGGAAGAATATGTCCCCGATCAGGCGCGGTATTTCAGAACCAATGCTTGCCTTCCATGTGCTTTCCATCCCTTCTGCTAGAATTTCTGCGGCAGTAGAGCTATATTTCTCATTCATCGCCATAACCAACTTCACCAATGGATTAACAGCCAAGACAACAAGATTTGGTTTCACAAGGCTAGGATACCAAACAGCCAATGCAGCAGCAACAATGATATGGGATGTCATTGCATCTTGGCTCGTTCCCCCAACACAAGAAATCCAATCTTGCATTTCAAATGATTCTAGCCATGATCTTATTTCAGATTGTTCATCCTCAGAGTTCCCTTCGGTGACAATTTGACTGTCATCCTTCAAGCAGTTGGTGGGTTCTTCTGTGGAGACTGCATCATGGTTTCCAGTTGGTGATACTCCATTCTCTTTATCTCTTGTATTATCCCGACGTAGTGGAGATGGTATAGCCCGTGAAGCAGCACAATGAAATAAGGAACGTGCTGCCATCTTAACATGCTCAGCCTCGTCTTGCCAAAAGCTCACCAAAAGCTTCAAAACAGAGATTTCAAACCATTAAGAAATAGCTTTGCCAAGATCTATTAGTTAAACACTACAAATCCTAAAGAATCAATGTATCAAACTGTTGCAACAAGTAGAGAAAATAACACCACCCGTGTGGCATGAGTTATAGCGACAATGTATTTGAGAAGTTCCCAGAGCTAGGCAGATAGATAGACTATTTTCCTGCTGTTAAGGGAGAGCAAGAAAGAAAATCAAATGTTTGTTTTTTAACCAGCGCCCTCTTTTGGGTATGCAGGTACTAAGAGTCCTCTCACTACACCAGCAGACATCATCTTGCCGGTATCAACAAAGAGGAAGAAAGAATCAAATGGTTTTTTTTTGTGGGGGCTAACTAGTAGAGTTTTGGAGGGTTTTGCTATTAGTATGGTGTATCACATCCGACTCATAAAACCTTCTCGCAGCACTGCTTTACTGATGCATGGTAGCGTAGCATATGTAGGAGTACATACATTGTCGAAGGTGAAGTTGCTTACAACCAAGAAATATAATTTTGTATCAGTCATCAGCCTTGAATAAAGAACCTTGCAATTACAAATGCAAGGCCCAGACAAGCTTTCCATTATATTTTCTTTCTATTACTTAGGCAAATTCAAAGGGACCTGCCTCATAAATCAGGCAGACTTTCAGATGGACTTCACTTACACTAAAATTATGAGTTGCTCATAGAATTAACGAAAATCCAAATGGAGTATAAAAATGAGTGGTGCAGAAGAAAGAATTATAAAAACGGAGTCTGACGGCATCTCTTGCCTCTCATGGAAGGTATTCAGCTATCTGAACTACTTATTAGATAAGGGCAGCAGAATCGTTATGCACACACAAACACACACAACAAAATAAAGAACCTAACATCAAGGTAATCATTTATCTTCACTTGTACCTCAAGAAGGAAAAAAGAATCTTGATTATATTTTGATCTTAAAAAAAGAATCTTGACTATATCCGCCTCCAAAATCGAGTTCATCAGGAATCTTGACCCGCCCCCTCCCCCAACCCCACCAAAAAAAGAAAAGAAAAAAAAGAAGCGCTATTCAGATGATTTGTTACCTGAAGCAGGGGAGGCTTTATATCAGAAACTTTCTCAGCAAAGCTCCGCATGTAAAATGCTGACAAAGAACTAGAAAAGACAAATAACACAATGACAGGAGTGTTATAAGAGTTCGGAGGCAAATGAGGCTTCTAACAATGAAATGCCAGATGACACTGCATCTATGTAATGCAGACAGACAGTAGATCGAGTTTGACATGGCGTTTCTCTAAAACATGTTGCATAAACCCGGTAAGGACACAACAAATGGTAAGAAAAGTTGCAGATGTGAGTGTCTTTTACTTTTTGATGATGGGAGCAATGACATATAGTAGCCAGAAAGTATGCCACAGCAATATCATACCTGCTGGCTGCCTGAAAGGAATGTGACAAGCTAATCATATGTTGGGCAAGGGACACCATCGTTAGAGATCTCATTGCACAGTACTCTGATGATGATTTCCAAAGCTGTATGTCAATTTAATTTCTTAGAGGCAAAGAAGTGAGGAGAAATGCTCTTTTTCTTTCTCTTGGGGAGGGGGGAGGGAAATTGGTAAATGAGAAGAAATGTCAAGCAAAAGCTAGGTAAACTCTAGTTAATTATCAGCGTACCTCCAGAGTTGACGTGTAATCAGGAAAAGTCAGAGTCAAGGACCCCCGATCCCCCAAGAGACCAGAAGCTACGAGAAGATTCTGTGGTCTTTTTAGCTTCATTTCAGTGACTAGCAATTTATCGAGTTCAGGGTCCACATTCCACAAGTGCAAAATAGACAAGCTAAACTGAAGCAGGCATTGTTCAAGCAAGAACATCCATTCAGGACCTCTTGCAGCTTCATTGGAGGTACCACCAATTTCATCATTGATTCTCTCATCACTGGAACTAGGGACTCCATTTTCCTGATCCCTGAAATCACTCCTCTTAATGGGAGACTCAACCCTTATTTCTTTCACTTGGTTTTTACCAGGATTGGAACTCTCTGCTCTATAGTACTCATGTGTCTGACATAGAGACATCAAGGACGTTAGATCAAAAGACAGAGCGGCAACTCCAGGAAAAGGACAAGAGCCTCTAACAGGCTGTTTTCTGCTTTGCAAGGCAAACAATGCAGATTGATTAGATCCCGTAGTACTTCCAGACACGCTTGTACTAACAGATATATTTGATAAAGAAGTACCCTTTCCCAGAGTTTGTGAATGAGATGGTGGATACTTGGTTTCTTCACTAATAGGAAAAAGCAATGAGGAAGCCGAAGTATTTCCACTTATCCTACTGCCATGAGGGAGATCTCTGTCAATTCCTATGCAGAAATGTTCAAACATTGAGAGAGCAGCAGCTCCGCGAAGGACCCGCTCACGAGCACCTGATTTTACATCCCAAATGAACAAAACATCTGCATCAGATGTTCCTGTTTGGTTTGGACACAGACATGCTATGTATCCTCTTCTACTATCCCACACAACTTTTGCGGGATAATATGGGTGGCCAGGGAACATTCGCTCTACACGCACGGTATCAAGTGAAGAAAGGGCAACACATGAGTCTTCCCCAACAGAGAGGAAGCAATTAGTCCATGGACATTCTGTTTGAGATGGAGGAAGAATTATTTGGCGAACTGGAGCAACATGTTGGTGCATTACAATCATGGGACTGCTAGAGTCAAGATCCCATACACGGACAGTACAATCCATACTTCCTGAGAGTAGAACATAACTGTAGCTACCTCCTTGACATCTAATCAGCACTCGCTGTGCAGCCAAACACAGTACAGCGCCTGTATGCCCCAAGAGATAATGTTGAGTGGCATGTGCTTTTGACTCAGGATATGGATTTTGACCAGGACAATCTAATCCTTCAAAGAACATATCAAATCGAACAACTTTTATATCACCGTTATAGAACCCATATACAATAGCCAAAGGCACATATTCTTCAGAAATAACCATTGAAGAAGACACTAGCTCTTTTCTTTCATAAGTTCCATTTTTAGTGATGTTTGATATCCTTTCATCAATAGCTTTAGAACAAGTACCAGCATCTTGGGAGGAAGTTATTTTGGCCTTCTCACCTGCTGTGTGTATATCAACAGCCTGCCCAACAATCTCATTTTCAGAGGCATACTGGTTATGAGTCCAATCATCAAATATTCTACCTTCACCTAAAAGTCTGCATTCTTGACAATTTATCTCATTTTTGTCCTGCAGCTTAGGCAGTACCCAACATGTCAGACGAGGTTTCCAAATCAATAATTCGTTGATAGGAAAAGAAATTGATTCAATGCGAAAAAGAAAGCTGTTCAGTTGCACAAAGGAGATAGAGAAGCTCATGCCAGACTCCTGACAAATGACAGGGATAGCTGCAAAAGGCTCATACTTGAAGATATTACTTGAGTAACATATCCTGTATACTATGGCCTCACCTTTACCATTCCATACAGCAAATTTTTCAATGAATGTGGCATCTGAATCTTCAGAATCAAGCAGATCGTTATCATCTCCAACAAACATGCCACCAATGACGTGCGACTTGCCTTCAATAGAGAGCAGATCATCTGAGAAAGATATCTCTCCCACGACACTTCTATCCTCTACTTGACTAAATATGCAGCATGTACCATATACAAAAGCTAAAATGGGCCCACGATTTGCAAAGGCCACCAGAAGTCCCCTGTCATTTGACCCATTTACCCAATTCATTTTGCCTGCATCAAACAAGCTACTCTTGGAGGTCATGCTTTCTGTGCTTGAATCACACTCCTTCAATATTGGTATACACTGTGCCTTACCAAAAGAATCAACCATCATCACTGACTCCGTCAATACATCTCCAAAGGACGAAATTACAGCCACAGATTTCAAAGGCCCAATGGATAAGCTCCCATGAAAAACTGTTTGGACGATACCAAGAGTATACGTATCAACAATAACAACTGTGCACTTTACCGGTTTAGCATGTTGTGAGTCTCTATCTGCTATTGCTTCACCCTTCTCAATAGAAACAGGCGAGTGATGATCGGATAAATGAACATGATCAAAGGAACAACAAGCTATACATACATATCTACGATTTTCGGGAAATGGTCGAATTAGGTATGGTGTCCCCACCCAGGGAGGCATTTTCCTTCTACGTCTGCATTGTCCACTGGCTCTGCTCCAAATGCACAACACACCATCAGTGCATGCACTTAATAATGCACCACAGTTAGATGAGTTAGAAGTTGATACCGCATTATTTGAATCGTCTAATTTCCCATCTCCCGAAACTGTAGTAGGAACACAAATCCCTAGATCGGCGATCGGAGCAACATGACCACAAAGCATGGCAACCGGTGTGATTTCCTGAGCCAAAAAAGAAATAAGAAAAAAAGAAGAGCTTATAAACTTAAACCATAACAAACACTACAACTAAGAAAAGATTATCACAATGATTTACTCCCACAATCCAAATTTGCTCATCTCTTTTCACTTACAAGCTCAATCAGATATTCCTTCATTTTCTTGAAAATAATGCAGATATAATGAGTTGGCAAGAAACGTCCTATATCGTACAATGTTCAAAATAACAGCATAATAATCAAAAGATCTCTTGGTTTAGCTCAAGGAAGCAAACTGTTAGTTTAATTTCTTGTAATAAAATATAGATATTTAAACAATTACTGGAGAAGTACTATAAGTTGCAATGTTCAGAAAGAATATGTTAAAATCACAAAGCTAAAATGGACCTACATTAATTCATTTTCCAAAATAAAATTTAGCTATTCAAAAACTACCCAATCAAGGGCGGATGTACAGTATAGGCTATGGGTTCAGCCACTGTATAGATGTTAAGAAATCTAATAAATATGTATAAATATTAAATTTCGAACCCAGTAAGTCAAATCGTCAGTAGTTCGGTAGCATCCCGAACCAATAAAGTTTCCCAATCAGCCTCTGACACTAATAGTAACGTAAGTTGCAATGTCCAGAAAGAATATGCTAAAAAATTCTCAATCAAAGATCTTTTTTCTTTAACTTACGGAAGCAAAATGGCACATCGCGCACAAGTGGTAATTAGCAACAGATGTAGCGTAGAGTATATCACAATTAGCTAATAACAAATACTGCTTCGTAATTGAACATAAATGTGATTTCAGTCGATAAAGCGTAAAGAAGATCGTAATTAGCTACGTCGTAATTGAGTTGAAATACGAGCAATAGATTTAAAAAATGCTAGATTTGAGGTATTGGCTACAGTTGGGAATACCTGAGAATTTAAAGGAGGCGGAAGTGATTTTTACCTGATTGGAGGTTGAGGAGGAGGAAGAGAGATTCCACCAGATGATGGAGCCATCGGAACCGCCGGTGTAGAGAGTGGGCGGATTGTTGAGTGCCGCGACGGCGGTGACTTTGTGAACCGGCGGTGAACCGGACCATATACACGCTATGGATTTACACTTCATCGACTGAATGTTCTGTAATTGAGGCTACACAATGTTTTAATTAGATTTTGGGTTTTGCAGAAAATGCGAGCGTATGATACCGATTGTAATTGTAATTAAATTAAAAAAGAATATCACCCTCAAATTAACCTCAGAACTTTTTACAATGGTCAACTATTGTTCTAATAAAAAGAACCTTTAATTCTTAGCAAAATTTTGGTTGGGCATTATTGGATAGTCCAGGGGGCAAAATGTCTTAATTGGACTCATAGACGATTTTTAATTCAATTAGTTCTTCTGTTGATCACACACACTGATTCATTTTCCTCCTCTTATTTTAAGGAAAAAATTGTGTTTACTGTTCGATAGTGAAATTATAATTGAAGAATTTTGAGGTGATTGAGAGTTCGTTTAACCTTATATTTGTTTGATTGTAGTTTATATTTGTTTGCTTGTAATTGAAATGTGCGCACAAGCTGATTCGGAGATTGAATTGATTTATAAAGAAAATAAAATTAAACTTTAAATTTTATCTAATTTAGAAATCCGATAGTGCCAACAAATAGTGTACTAACACTGTAACACATTTTGACCTGGGTAAATTCATTTTATTATGAGACAACTTCATATTTTAAAGATAAGTTCATTATTGACAGGCAAACCGTCCACAAACTTGTCCTCTATCTACTGACTGCAGGGAATTCGGATCCCTGGTCACTAATGGCCGGAAGCCTTCTCTGTCATTATTTCCAAATGAATCTGAAGTTGAAAACAGAGTTAATTTTAATGAAATAAATTTTTGAAAAAGTTTTTACATAATTGCTCTGTGTATGTGATCATGAACACGCACGAAGAACATTAATAATGTCGCGGGGCTTCTGATTAGGCTCACTCAAGCTCAACCCATAATGGGGTAATCAAATATGCTCAATTACGCTCAACCCATCTATGCATGTTAGCACAAGCAAACATGGGGTAGTTAACCCTGGCCACGCGGCACTCACGCTCGGAGAGGTTAGCTACTTTTTTCATTCTTTTTTTTTCGTCAACAGACGAAATTATATTATATTAAAGCTGAGTGGCAAGGAGCATCGGGTATGCTTTGCAGATTATTACAAAAAGAAGTATTGTCCTGGCCATTAGAATGGTCCCTAGGAGGTGCTACACTATTACAGCCACTGTCATGTTCAATAAGACGAAAATACAATGTGTTTGCTGATGTACACATTGTTTTGTTTCGTAAGTAGATAATGCCTCGGTCGTCCATCAGTTGTTGGTTCAAAAAGGTTGGTGGTTGGTGGAGAACAAGAGTCTGCTCAGTTGAGTTTTGTGTGGCTCCATATTGTGCAAGTGCATCTGCAACACGATTCTGCTCCCTGTATGTGTGTGCGATACACAGATTACCCAGTTGACGTAGCAAGTACCTACGTTCCAGCAGCAATGATGAGTAGTGCAAATTATGGTTGTTCAACATAAATATTACCTCTATGGAATCCACGTTGATTTCTAATGGGATGAAGTGATAATGCCATGCTAATTGCAGTTCTTGTATTAGTGCACATAATTCCATGTATATGGACTTGCCTGTGGGTCTTTTGCCCATAAATCCAAGTATCTAGCTACCAGAATCGCTTCTAAAAAGTCCACCTATTCCATTTTTGGGGGTCTTCCTTTAGACGATCCGTTAGTATTTAGTTTAATAGCCTCATTTGTTGGTGGACGTCGTTTTACCTACATAGGTGTGGTGATTATTGCTTGTGTTTTTTCCTGGATAATATAGTAGTATTTAGCTGTTTGTGATATGTATTTTTTTGATGAATGTTCGGGGTGTGTGGTTGGCGCTCCATATATGCCATGTTGTATATAGAATTAATAATCGTAGTGGTAGATTGAGTGGTAGAGTATAGGTTGTATGGACGAGTGATTGAATGTTTTTAATAGGGTGAGCATTTGATATATTTATGTGGTTTATAGCATTTGTTAGGCCCAATTGGGCCCATATTCGTTGAACGTTTGGGCACTGGAAGAATAGACGATTGATTGTTCCATCACTTTTATAGGCAAATTGTACAAAGGTTAGAAGCGATGATATGTAATAAAAAGGAGTGGCAGTGGGTAGCCATTGGTGAGAAATTAACCACAGAAAACGAATTATTGTAGGTGGTAGTTTTAATTTCCAGATCTAAGTTGATGAGTAGTTATTATGTGTGCAAGCTAACTCTTTATAAAGAGATTTTACTGTAAAATATCCTGAAGAGGTAAGTCCCCATATTATTTGGTCGAAAGATTGTAGGTTAATTAGGGGTGGTACATATATTTGACGAATTAAGGTGAGAGTTTCTATAGGTAGGCCGAACGACAAATTTGTAATGTTGATTATATTGTTGGTTATATATTGACTGACTTAGGAACCATCTTCATTATTTAGTAGTAGACCTTCAATAACATTTCTAAGCGTGATGTTTCGTCCTAGCCAAGGTTAATTCCAAAAGTTAATAAGTTGACTCGTAGCAATGTGCCAAACAATTCCTATTTGGCAAAATTTCCAACCGAATTGGATGACGTAACGACCCGGCCAATTGTTTTGAGAATTTAAGCTCCGTTCGGTGGCGTAAGGTCTTAAACAGCATCATATTATATGTATCAACTTGCTTGTATGATTGAATTCAGTTACTGGATGATTCGGAGTCGAATTGGAAGAAAGATCCTAAATTTTGGAAACTTAAGCGATGAGAATTTGACTGAAATTTGACTTGTGTGTAAACGGCTCCGGAATGTGTTTTGGACGGTCTTAACAGCTTCTTATGGTGATTTTGAATTTAGGCGTGCGCTCGAATTTGGATTTGGAGATCCGTAGCGTAAATTGAAGCATTTCGGCGAAAGTTGGAAAAGTTGAAGTTTGGAAGATGGAGAGTGTGAGCACGTGATTTTTGCCTCACACGAATTACTCCAAAAGAATTCCCAAAATTAGGTCTTTTCTTTAATTATGTGTTATTTTAGGAATTATTGTGTGATTTTCCTGATTGTTTGCATATGTTTGTGTGCATGTTTAATTCTATTAACGCATTAAAAATACAAAAATATAGCATCTGCATTTAGAATTTGATTTTTACATTTTTTGGAATTAATTAATAATTAAGTGTTTACAAAAATAAAAAATTCAAAAAAAAAACATATTTTTGTATAATTTTTGTGATTTTCTTTTAATTTAGTATTTAATTATTTATGATAATTATTTAGAGTTAATTAATATTTTTTTAAGCTAATTTGGGTTTTTATAATTTCAATTTAGGATTTTTAGTTTTAATTTTTGAAAAAGGGGAAGGAAAGAAAAGGAAAAAAAGATAACTAAAGAGAAGTTTTGGTTTTGGGCCATTTGCTTTAAACCAAAACAGGCCCAAAACATTTTCCTTGATAAATCGTCCAAACTGGCCCAAAAACACGTCCAAAACCCGGTCCAGGAGGCCCCTCGCCCAGACTATTGAAACGACGTAGTATGGGAGAAAAACTACGTCGTTTCAGTGTCAACAAATCCCAACACTGTCTCCCACTTAACCAAAAGATGCTGTTTAAACGGCCTTTGATTTGAGCCGTTCATTCCCCCATATCCAACAGCTTAGAACCTCACCCACAACCTGACTCGTCCACTCAATGCCCAGTCCGTCCCAACACCCACTTAGTCAAAACGACCCCATTTGTGATTAGTGATTCAATCGGAGCCGTTGGATTCCAATTATCCAACGGCCCAAATTAAATCGCTAATATAATATACCCAAACCCTTACCCCTACCCCAAACCAAACCCCCTACCTCTTCATCTCTCACCATCTCTCAGAGACCCCCTTGTTAGCCCCGCCTGCCGAAAATCGCCTACGGCGACGTCCGACGTCCAAACACTACCAAATTTACACCCTTGATTCCTCTCCACCTCCCTATTCCAAATCCCAAACTATTTTCCTCGAATCTCATCCAAACCCTTCGAATATTAGTTCAAAATTCGACCCCGAACCTTAACTTACCCAATCACCCCCAAACTAACACCCCTTGACCACCACAACTCCCCCTTCCCTAATCCATAGCCAGCTTCCTTCGAATATGGCCCAATCTACTCGAATCTTAAAAACAAGGGTTCGAGTCTTAAAAGCCAAAATCCAAAAAAATTGATGCTCCAGTTCCTCATAGGTTTAGGACCGATTTTATCACAAAATAAGGTTATTCACTTGTTCTTGACAAAGAAAAAGTGATTGACCTTATTTGGTGATTTAAATCAGAGGGTCAGTTACAAGGTCAATTCGAGCAGGTGAGTTCTTTCCTGTTTTTTTTTTGTTAAATTTTATTCTGATTGTCCATCTCTTCCTCGTTTCTTTTATTTTCTATGGTTGAATTCAGTTGAAATTCGACCATATCCGCGGTTCAGAATGTGTTCTATTGTTTCATTTGCTTTGTGAATAGGTTCTTTGTTTCATTAATTGTGTTTTCAATGTGTTTAAATTTCTAGAGTCACATCTTAGTCAATGTAATTGGCATTTATTTGAAAATTCAGGCAGTTTCTTGTTCAATTGTGTAAATAATCAATTTGATTACTGTAAGTTAATCCTCAAAAACTATTCAAGTTGTCACCTAACTTGAGAAGCTTCTAAATGGGTGGTAGGGTAGAAATTGCATTACTGAATTAATTAAAAGCACTAAACTAGTGGATAATTAAGAAATAAAAAGTGGAACTGATAGTGGTGAATGCACTAAGTTGAACGCTTATAAATAGATACTGAGTTCATACACAAGGAGGAGGAGAACATATTCTGAAAATACTGAAAAATACATATTTTTAAGAGCTAAGAAGTGAGGAAAATCAGAACGGCTGAAAAACTTTAGAAAAAAAAACACTGTTTCATTGAGTCCTTTGGTGACTTCTGAAATTTTCTGAGTGTTGAAAAATTCCTGGTTAAATGACAGTTGAAATGGATTAAGATCAATTCTGGTTTGAGGTTTTCTAGTTCACTATTTAGACTGAAATTGTTTGCTGGGATATCTTACTTCATTTTCTGGTTTGAGCTGGTCTAACTAGTTGATTCTGCTATCCTGCTGTTTCCGGCTGATATCTCATTTTGTTGGTTTTTGTTTGCTCAATATCAGGTACCTCCCTTAGCTTTTGATTAAGGAATGATTCCTGGAGATGTAATTTGGTTGGAGTTTAGTTAAATGAAGACTACATTCAAGTTGATGTCCCTGTTGCTTTACTATTTTTTTGGTCATATTCTGTACTTAGGCTTTGAATTATAGACATTAATTAGTCTTTCTTTTCTGAAACTGTGTGTGTAAGAGTAACTCATAGAGTATTTCGCATGTGTATTGATAAGTGGACTATGGACTTTGATTATTTAGGTTCATGTTTGATTTTGAGTTTTAGATCACCACTACTGTTAGTATTCTGCTGAAATTGCCATGTTCTAGTCTTGAAAAGCTGGCTGTTGGCATGTATGAGTGTTGGTTTATACAAATGCAACTTGGAAGTGCTAATTACTACTTGCCAGTTGATATGAGTTTTAGTATTCAAAAGGAAAGCTCATATATAGGTTGTTTTTTTTAGGAAGCATGACTATATCAGCAGGGTATGTCAATGATGTTTCAATTTCCAATATGTGGATGATAATCATGTGAATGTGTTAGATTATAACTAGTATGAGCGTTGAATTACTTTGTTTTTTTATTTATTTAAAGGTTCAACAGTAAGCATGTTCACTTAGTCTCCAAATTCCATTGATTGCCCACTTGCAGTACTTCATTAATTAATAAATGAAGTTGTAGGAACTTAAAAGGGATGTTTAGGAATGATTATTTGTTAATTCCAATCGAGGTTTCTGTATTAGTGATTATTAAGTCCATTGTTGAGATTGTTCATAGACCTATGGTGTTCGAATGTCCTTATTATTGTGTTTTCCAAATCTGAATTACATTCTGCTACTACTCGGATTCGACCATGACCTCTTTGACATCCCATTTGAGCAATGCCTCATGAAAGTTTGGGCTCTCTATTTAAGTCCAGATAGGGTCAGCTTGGAACCCGTATTTTGCATCCTTGTGTTTCTTCGAGCTATTGGGTCACACCTTAGGCCAAGCCCGAATTTTGAAAACTAAAGATAGACTAAACTTTACTTCACTTTAATTTAGACCCATGTTTGAGTTCAGCCAAGATTCCAAAGTAGGTGTAATTCCTTTAAGCTTTTTTAATTGATGGGTCCTTGGCTAGCTGAGGTGCGCCGTACCAAATAAAATGCCAATCACATGGCCCTAGTTTAAATTAATTTGATCCTTAGAATTCGAGGCGTGCCGTTTAGTCAATTTCCACGGCCCTCGCAAAGTTGCAAATGCGTAGTTGCTTTAGGCGCGTCATTTTAATAAATTCACCTTCTTAAAATTGGGTGCGCATTTATGTGACACAAATCCAAATCTTAACAATGTTAGATAAAGTATGTTGCGGACTACGGGTGCATTTATGTGACGTGGTTCAAGACGTATTTTTGATAACGTTGAATTTTTCTTAAAAATTAATGGATAAAAGCGGTCTAAGTTAAAAATGCATATAGGTTCAAAATGTTCTAAAATCAGATAATAGGCCAATTATAACATTTGAGCGATCGTGCTAGAACCACGGAACTCGGAAATGCCTAACACCTTCTCTCGAGTTAACAGAATTCCTTACTCGAATTTTTGAATCGCGGACTGTAATACAGAGTCAATCTTTTCTCGATTCGGGATATGAACCGGTGACTTGGGACACCATAAATTATCCCAAGTGGCGACTCTGAATCTTAAATTAAAATAATCCAGTTTCGATTGTCCTTTAATTGGAAAAAGTCCCTTATACCCTCTCGGGGGTAGTAAAAAGGAGGTGTGACAGCTCTGGCGACTCTGCTGGGGACCGACGAACCCAGAATCTCTGGTTCAGGGTTCAAGAATTTGAGCTTAGAATAACTGTTATATTTGGCTTTATTTATTATCTGGTTTTATTCACATGTTTGGGCCTAATGTGCTAAATGTTGCTTTTTACCGCTTTGATATTGTTAAACTGTATATAAAATTGCTACGAATCCCTCCTCTCTCTGAGTCTTCTATATCATCTGGGAAGTGTGCACTTCGTGTGACTTCTTTTCTATTAGAGTCATATCCCAATTTTAGAATGAGGTTCGGATAAGTTGCAAAACCGGTGAAGCTTCTGTATTTCCGGTACGCTACCCCCCTCGGCTTGAGCTGTCCGCTCGGGTAAGCCAGGTTTAGAACAATACACCCAGGGCTTTAAACCTAGTATAACAAAGCCTAATACCGGATCCCTAGTAGGAACTCTTGTTTGCATCATGTGCATTTGACTTTGGGGACTCAACACAGGGGTTGGGTCCGTCTAGGACAGGTGTACCCAAATTAAAAAGACCATACTAATGCATATTTTATGTGCTACTTGTGCATTTATTTGCTTTGGGTTCGCATGCTGACCGGCTTTTGAATGATGAGAGAAAAGTTGGAAAAGAAAATAGCGGTATAAGGGTTGAGTGAGTTAATTACCTGTTTTGAAAAAAACCAATGTCCAAATAGTACTGAAACTCCACCGATTTTTTTTGTTGAGAAAAATGAAATGAAAAAAAAGAGTTTTGTTTTCAAAAATAGTTTTATTTGCCCAGAACTACATTCGGTCTGATTCATGCAGGGTCATGATACGTAGGCAATCTCCATAGGATTCGACCACAACTAAAAGAAAAGAATAAAATGGAAAAAGAAAAAAAGGGGAATAAAAGATAGGCGTGAGTGACAATAAAAGGGAAAGGTCATAAAAAGGAAAAGTCGGGATGATACAAGCAACCGAGCAAATACATGATAGAAATGACTAATTGCCTAGGTGCATTGCATTCCTATGTGTGGTTGCCTATTTGTTAAAGCTCTAATCACTAACAAGTTTTGTTGTTATATTCAGAATTCAAGTAGTTAGTTCACCTAAGCATACTGGCAACCCACCCATACCAAACCAGATCCAAAGGTGAAATAATTATGTCTATCCCATATGTAGACACCAGTGTCATCGATCCTTCGAGAGAAGAAGAAGAGTTGGATGTCAATGCCATGAAAGAAGAGATGTACAAATTGAAACAATAAATGGCCGAAATGTATCAGGCCTGGGCTAAAGGACAACCACCATCAGCTTACCTGGCTAACCCTACCTTCACCCCACCCCTGGCTTAGTCTCAAGATAATCCTATCACTGATCTATCCCCGAGCTTTCCTATTTACCAACACTACCGGGGCACCACTTCTCATACGCCACAATCTCTACCCCCTAAACCAATTCCATACCCTCCTCTACTAGTAACTCCTGTCTTCGTAGCACCTCCACCAGTTACACTCCACAAATCTCCTAGCGAGCCTATGTTCCAGGCCCCAGACAACCAATACTACATTGATGAAGATGAGAGAGGATAGAGTCGAGCAAAGGAGAATAAAGAGAATTTGGGGAATTTGTGTCTGAACCCTATTTTTATTCTACTCAAATTGTTATGAAGGAGAGTTATTATAAAGTGGGGTGGGGGCGGGTTATTATAAAGTGGGGCGGGTAAAAAAAGCCTAGTTGGCACATTATTATGGGGTTCCCGGTTGCCACGTAAGTTATTTCCTAAAGCTAATTTGAGATTATTGTGAGGCCATGAATTATGGGTATGCAAAGATTGGAGATTAAGGAGTGTTTTATCTATTTGGAATTACTTTGGCGAAACCAATTATTAAAGAATAAAAGGTTGACTAACTTGTTTCGGTCCAGATCAATTGCCTGATTAGGAAAAAGAAGAGAGAGGATGCGACAATGGTTGAGTCAGGAACTTGGTCCGGATCCAGAGGATCACCTTACCACTACAATCAACCTTGACTCCACAAACAAACTTACCACCACAATCCACCCCAACACTACTATCCCCCACCAGAACCTCATTTTTTCGCCCACCATGCACAAGCATACAACCAACCTCCTGCCCACACGTAATGGCGTGCTCCCGCTCCACAAAATACTTATCCACATCCAGGAGGACCAAGTTTCCGGCCTAGTCAAGCATTCAAGGGTGAAAGGTTGCAGAAAAAGAAAACCTTTACTTCGTTGGGAGAGTGGTACACTAGTCTGTTCCACAGGTTAAGACAGCTGGATATGCTGAGGCCGATACAGTCCAAACTGCCAAATCCTCCTCCAAAGAATCTTGACTATACTGTCCGTTGTGAGTATTGTTCTGGTACTCTGGGTCATGATACAAAGAAGTGCTGGTACTTGAAAAGTGCGATACAGAAGCTCATTGATACCAATAGAATTGAAGTTCAAGCTCCCAAGGCACCCAATATCAATAGGAACCCGATGCCAGCCCATCAGGAGGCAAATATGATTGAAATAGTGCATGAGGATGGGGAGCCCAAGAAGACATTACAAACTATCATGATGATTCGGTCCAGTGGAGTCAAGACAGTTGAACAATCAGCAGGTGAGGAGTCAGTGCTCAAGTCGAGCAAAAAGAGTGTTGGGCCATCTGTGGCAATTGAGAAGGGATCTTCAAGCAAGGTTGCAACGAAGCAGGAAGGGGTGAAGGTGATTGTACCAGGAGCTGCCAGCAACCCTGTCATAATCGTGGAAGGTGCCCGCGCAGATCGGGTTATTATCAAGCCGGTAACCCAGTTGCCAATAATCAACAACAAGGCTATTCTATGGAATTACGAACGGGTAACAGTGATGTACAAAGGGAAGGAGGTCAAAGAAGAAGTCTACGAAGCCCAGGGTTTGACTCGCTCGGTAAGGTGTTTTACTCCCGAGGAGTTAAGAAGAACAAAAGATAATCCGGCGCTGGTAAAAAAAGGCCATAACTAAGGGAGAAGCAGAAGAATTCTTGAGGATGAAGCTATAGAACTACTCTATCGTGGAATAATTAAGAAAGACGCCTGCTCAAATTTTACTATTGTCATTACTAATCTACTCGGATGAGCACCGTCAAGCTTTAATAAAAATCTTGAATGAAGCGCACATTCCTGATAAAATCTCCGTGAATCATTTGGAGAAAATAGCCAACAAAATCTTTGAAGCAAACAAAGTCACGTTTTTCGATGATGAATTATCTGTAGAAGGTACTGAGCACAACAGAGCTCTTTACCTCATAGTAAAATGTGAGGACTCCGCGGTTACCCGGGTATTGGTCGATAACAGTTCCAATGCGAACATTTGCCCTCTCTCCACTCTGAACAAGTTGAAAGTAGAAGATGAAAGGATTCATAAGAACAGTAACTGCGTGCGGGGATTTGATGGCGGAGGCAAAGATTCAGTTGGGGATATAGTGCTAGAGCTGACAATAGGGCCAGTTGAGTTCACAATGGAGTTCTAGGTGCTAGACATAGCTATTTCCTACAATCTGCTGTTGAGACGACCCTGGATTCATGCCGCCAAGGTAGTGCCATCAACTTTGCATCAGATGGTTAAATTTGAATGGGACAGACAAGAAATTGTGGTGCATGGTGAGGATAATATGTATGCCCAAAGTGATACCATCACACCTTTCATCGAAGTTGAAGATGACAAAGGGCCATGGGTATATCAGGTCTTTCACGCAGTATCAGTTAAAAAGATCCTAGAGGGGAAAGCATTCCAGTTCCTAAGGTAATAGCAGCATCAATCATGGTGGCTTCTGAGATGTTGAAGAATGGCTTCATACCTAGAAAGGGTTTGGGTGTTTCGTTATGGGGTTTAAGCCCACAGCTGCGGATGTAAGAAGAGCCAGAAAGTTAAGGCAAAATGTGTGGGTCCTTCCAAAGCCCATCCTGTGCCTATCCAGATCATTTATTAGGCTCAGTGCCAGAAAGTGCCCAACAACAACGGTTCCCGGTTCATTGATTGATGTTGATGGAGATTTGGATAAGGGGTTCGAGAGGTTGTTCAGTGATGTTAACATGGTGGAAACTGGAGAAGGATCAAGTCAAGCGGATGTGCAATTCGTCGGGCCAAGTGCAAAGATCAGTAATTGGGAAGCTACTCCTCTTCCCACTCAGAAGGAGTTTTGGTAGTTTATTTTTGATTTTCCTTCAGTTTGTGTGGGTTATTCCAGTGTTGTATCCAGATTGTTATCTTTCAGTTTGTTTGAGTGTGCAAACCTTGTTATCTTTTATCATTCAATGAAATGCAATTTCTCTTTCTTCATCATTCCTGATGGTTTTCCTTTTTGTTTTTCTTTTCTTTTCCGTACAGTTCTTTTTACGCTGGTTCTAATGACATGGCATGTATAAGGAATCCTCAGCCTAGTCTTAAACATCAATCTGATTTTGAGATAATAATTCAAGAAGTATATTGTGACTATGAATCAGAATACAATGAGGATGAAGCCTTCGAAGATATTAGTAAGGAGTTAATTCATTTCGAAGAAAAACCCAAACCCAACCTGAATGAAACAAAAGCCGTCAATTTAGGGCACGCAGATAATATCCGAGAGACTAAAATAAGTGTCCACCTCGAGCCAAAGATCCAGGAAGAGTTAATCAAAGCACTCATCGAATACAGAGATGTTTTTGCGTGGTCATATGATGACATTCCGGGTTTAAGCACTAATCTAGTGGCCCACAAATTGCCCACTGATCCAATGTTTCCTCCCGTCAAGCAAAAATTGAGAAAGTTCAAAACTGATATGAGTGTGAAGATTAAAGAAGAAATCACCAAGCAGTTGGATGCAAAGGTCATTTGGGTCACCCGATATCCTATCTGGTTGGCTAATGTCGTGCCTGTGCCGAAGAAGGACGGAAAGATCAGAGTATGCGTCGATTACCACAATCTCAACAAAGCAAGTCCGAAGGATAACTTACCAGTACCCAATATCCACATTTTGATCGATAATTGTGCCAAGCATGAGATTAGATCTTTTGTGGATTGCTATGCCGGCTATCATCAGATTCTAATGGATAAAGAAGATGCAGAAAAGTTGGCATTCATTACACCATGGGAACTTATTGCTACCGGGTAATGCCGTTTGGTTTGAAAAATGCTGGGGTAACTTACATGAGGGCAATGACTATTGTGTTCCATGATATGATACACAAGGAGATTGAGGTGTACGTAGATGATGTAATCATAAAGTCAAAGCAGCAGGCCGACCACGTCGGAGACTTGAGGAAATTTTTCTAGAGGCTTCGCAGGTACAATCTCAAACTTAACCCTACCAAGTGCGCATTTAGTGTTCCATCCGGAAAATTGTTGGGATTCATAGTCAGTCGTCGAGGCATTGAGATGGACCCATCAAAGATTAAAGCTATCCAATAATTGCCGCCTTCGAGGAACAAGACTGAGGTGATGAGTCTGTTAGGGAGGTTGAACTACATCAACAGGTTTATTGCTCAACTCAGGACAACTTGTGAGCCTATTTTCAAGTTGCTAAAGAAGGATGTTGCCGTCAAGTGGACTGATGAATGTCAAGAAGCATTCGACAAGAGAAAGGGATACTTGTCAAATCCGCTTGTGCTGGTTCCGCCAGAACCAGGGAGACCTTTGATTCTTTTCTTGACAGTCCTGGAAAATTCATTTGGCTGTGTACTGGGGCAGCATGACATTACCAGCAGAAAGGAACAGGCCATCTACTATCTTAGCAAGAAGTTCACGGCTTATGAGGTTAAGTACACTCACCTAGAAAGGACATGTTGCACCCTAACTTGGGTGGCTCAGAAATTGAAACATTATTTGTCATCCTACACTACTTACCTCATTTCGCGCTTGGATCCGTTGAAGTATATCTTTCAAAAGCCTATGCCGATAGAAAGACTTGCGAAGTGGTAGATTTTGCTGACAGAGTTTGACATCGTTTATGTGAGTCGGACCACAATGAAAGCCCAAGCGTTGGTCGATCATTTGGCCGAGAACCCGGTCGATGAAGATTACGAGCCATTAAGAACTTATTTTATCGATGAAGAGGTGGTACATATCGACGAACTGGAGCAGATTGAAAAACCAGGTTGGAAACTTTTCTTTGATGGGGCTGCCAACATGAAAGGATTTGGAATAGGGGCTGTGCTTATTTCTGAAACAGGGCATCACTATCCTGTTACGGCTCAGCTTCGGTTTTATTGTACCAATAATATGGCTGAGTACGAGGCATGCATTTTGGGTTTAAGGCTAGCTGCAGACATGGATGTACAGGAAGTCTTGGTCTTGGGAGACTCGGATCTTCTAGTACATCAAATTCAAGGAGAATGGTAAACACGAGATTTGAAGCTCATACCGTACTGACAATGTTTGCATGATCTTTGTCAACGGTTTCGATCAGTGGAGTTCAGGCATATTCCGAGGGTCCATAATGAGGTTGTCGATACTTTGGCTACCTTAGCATCAATGTTGCACCATCGGACAAGGCTTATGTCGATCCTCTACATATTCAAGTCCGAGATCAGCATGCTTACTATAACATGGTAGAAGAAGAACTTGATGGTGAACCGTGGTTCCACGATATCAGGGAGTACATCAAAATGGGGATATTTCCAGTGCAAGCCACGGGGGATCAAAAGAGAACAATTCGACGGTTGGAAAGTGGGTATTTCTTAAGTGGAGGAGTTTTGTATAAAAGAACTCTAGACCTTGGATTGTTAAGATGCATAGATGCTTGACAAGCTACGGCTATCATGTCCGAAGTACATTCGGGAGTCTACGGACCACATATGAGCGGATATGTGCTGGCAAAGAAAATTCTCTGAGCAGGTTATTATTGGCTCACCATGGAGCGAGATTGTATCAGTTTTGTGCGCAAATGTCATCAGTGCCAAGTACATAGAGATTTAATTCATTCTCTGCCATCGGAGTTGCACACAATGTCCGCACCATGGCCCTTCGTTGCTTGGGGTATAGATGTCATTGGACCAATTGAGCCAGCAGCATCCAATGGGCACAGATTCATTCTGGTAGCCATTGATTATTTCACCAAGTGGGTTGAGGCTAAAACTTTCAAATCAGTGACCAAGAAAGCAGTTGTCGATTTTGTTCACTCAAATATCATCTGTCGATTCGGAATCCCAAAGGTGATCATCACGGATAATGGTGCTAATCTTAATAGCAATTTGATGAAAGAGGTATGCCAACAGTTTAAGATTACACACCGCAATTCCACCCCATATCGTCCCAAGGCGAATGGAGCAGTTGAGGAAGCCAACAAAAACATAAAGAAGATACTTTGGAAAATGGTAAAAGGTTCTAGGCAATGGCATGAAAAATTACCATTTGCGTTGCTGGGTTATCGCACTACTATCCGTACTTCAGTAGGTGCAACTCCTTATTTGTTAGTATATGGAACTGAAGCAATGATACCTGCGAAAGTTGAAATCCCGTCCCTTCGGATTGTCGCTGAGGCTGAGATTGATGATGATAAGTGGGTCAAAACTCGTTTGGATCAGTTGAACTTGATTGATGAAAAAAATTGCCAGCAGTGTGTCATGGCCATTTATATCAAAAGAGAATGGCAAGAGCATACAACAAAAAGGTGCGTCCGCAAAAGTTTGAAGTGGGTCAGCAAGTGCTGAAACGTATCTTTCCACATCAGGCTGAAGCAAAAGGCAAGTTCACCCCGAATTGGCAAGGGCCATTCATTGTAACCAAAGTATTGTCCAATGGTGCTTTATGTTTAACAGATATCAAAGGAAAATGCATAGACATGACTATAAATTCTGATACAGTCAAGAGATATTATGTATAATTTTTTTGGTATAATTGTTGATTGTTTGTATTTAGCATTATTTTGAAGATTGAAATGATGAAGGCAATTTGTTCTACTATCTAAAAACTTTACCCTTTGTTCCCCCTTTTGAGCCTTATTTATTTCTTTCATACCCGTCTTTTGGAATCAATAACGAAAAGAGAGAAAAGAAAAAAGAGAAAAGAAAAGAAGTGAAAAGAGAAAATATAACAACAAGGAAATTCAGGTGTGAACTACGTTTGACCTAATTCCTGTTAAGGATACGTAGGCAGCCTCACGGCTCTGTCATAGTAAAATAAAATATCAAAAAATCCCCAAGTAAGAAACTGGGGCAGAAGTTGTGATTGTAATAAGAAATGTGATTCCAAAAGTTGTAATTCTAACCCATTTGAAGTTGTTTTGAGCCCGTTTTATATCCTTTTCTTTCCAAACATATCCAAGAACCCACATTGCTGTCCAAAGAAAGATCTCCCGATCAGTCTTCGAGATATGCCAAATCAAGCAAGTAAAGAGAATTCATATCAGGGGCAACACTCCAGTTTAAGCAAGAGAAATCAAAAAATGAGAGAGTCTAAAACCCTCATGGGCACCATGAGGCGACGAAAGCTGAGAGAAAGTAAAAATGAGAGAGTCTTATCGGTGAAAACCTTCGCGGGCACCATGAGGCGACAAGGAATTGAGGAATAAACAAATGAGAGAGGTTTGTCGGTGAAAACCCTTTAGGGCATTGCAAGTCGAACAAGGTCCGTAAGTTGGCGGAAAGTAAAAATTGGGTTGTGGAACGAAACAAAGCCTAGCAAAGAGAAAACTTCCCCCAACAAGAATGCCACAACTAACCACCACGTTTTAAACTGACAAGATTTTCTTTGATTTGAAACAGGGACAAAGATGGCATTTGTTTTAGGAAATCATCCGTAAGGAGAACAAGTACCAGGCAGGTTTGATTGCAGAATTCTCAGGACCATCCTGGAAAATGGGACCTAGTTTAAAAATCGAAACAATCGTAAATAGCAAAATCTAGCATAAATGTACCCCAAAGGAATATAAGTTGGTTTCAAAGTTTACATGTTTAAGATAGGATTCAATTAGGAGTTTTCAGGACCCTTCTGAATAATGGGACCTAGCTTTGAGATTTCTATTAGATAATAAGGTTTAGCATAAGTTCTGTTGTAGGGTAATATAATTTAGCCGTAAAATTGTCACTCTTAAGATAAGCTTTAATTCGAAATTTCAGGACCCTCCTGGATAATGGGATGTAGCTTTAAGACTGTCTTAGATAACAAGATTCGACGGAAGTCATACCTCTAAAAATGTAATGTAGCTTTGGAAACTTACTAGAGATTTTTAGGACCCTCCTGGATAATGGTTTATAGCTTGCAAATTGTTAGAGATATTTGGTAAAAGGATTCAATTAACACTAACAGATGCGCCCGATTACCAAACTAGGGCAGAAAATTTTCTTTTGTTGTCTATTTTGCTGAAGTCAGATGCCCATCTGAAGAACAGGGAAGAACAACACAGATATTAAAGATAAAAAGCAGTTCAGGGTCAAGTAATCAGGAGCCCACCTGGAGAACAAGGGAAAACAAATCATGTTTCGAGGAAGACTGATACAAGTATTGGTAATCAGGCACCCACCTGGAGGAACAAGGGAGAACAAGCCAAAGGAAAAGCAGTTAAAAATTCAGCAATCAGGCATCCACCTAGAGAACAAGGAGAAACTATTCAAATTTCAAGCAATCAGGCGTCTACCTGGAGAATAAGGAAAAACAGTTAAAGTATCAGCAATCAGGCATCCACCTGGAGAAAAAGGAAAAGCAGTTGAAGATTCAGTAATCAGGCGTCCACCTGAAGAATAAGGAACAACAGTTAAAGTTTCAGCAATCAGGCGCCCACCTGGAGAGCAAGGGAATACAACTCAGGTTAAGCAGTCAGAAGCCCACTTAGAGAACAAGGGAACATAACCCAAGTTTTAGAAGTCAGATGCCTATCTAAAGAACATGGAAGGACAACACTAATTTCAAAGAATAGAAAGCAATTCAAGTCCAAGTAATCAGGGGCCCACCTAGAGAACAAGGGAAAACAAATCAAGTTTCAAGGAAAATTGGCACAAGTATTGGTAATCAGGCGCCCACCAGAGGAACGAGGGAGAACAAGTCAAAGAAAGGCAGTTGCAAGAAGAAGATGATTCAAATTTCAGAAATCAGGCATCTACCTGGAGAACAAGGAAAAACAATTAAAGATTCAGCAATCAGGCATCCACATGGAGAACAAGGAAAGACAGTTGAAATATCAGCAATCAAACGTCTACCTGAAGAACAAGGAATAACGGTTGAAATATCAGCAATCAGGCATCCACCTGGAGAACAAGGAAAAGCAGTTAAAGTATCAGCAATCAGGAGCCCACCTGGAGAACAAGGGAATACAGTTCAAGTAATCAGGAGCCCGCCTAGAGAACAAAGGAAAGAAGCAATGCAAGTTCGTCGATCAGGAACCCACCTAGAGAACAAGGGAACACAACCCATGTTTTGGAAGTCAGACGCGCATATGAAGAACGGGGAAGGACAACACTAATTTCAAAGAATAGAAAGCAGTTCAAGTTTTGGTAAACAGGAGCCCACCTGGAAAACAAGGGAGGCAATACAATTCAGGTTTCAATAATCAGGAGCCCGCCTGGAGAACAAAGGGAGGAAGCAATTCAAGTCCAAGTAATCAGGGGCCCGCCTGGAGAATAGAGATAGGCAACAATGGTCAAAGGAAAACATTTAAAGGTTCAGCAACGAGGTGCCCGCCTGAAGGAGAGGGAAAGCATCTCAAAAATTCAATTCAAGTCAGCAACAAAGGAACTTCTGAAGAAAATACAAGTCAACAAGGCAACAACAGTCACAAGACCAAGTTCGAAAATAAATCTTTGTAAAGCATAGATTATAGCTTAGTCTAGCTTCTTTATTTTGTCATGGTGTAATAAGGAGGTCAATAAGCAGTATCAGCAGCAACATCAATAACAGTGAAACCACATTTTCATGGTAGTCCCAGCTACCGAAAATTCCCGAACTACATTGACCTGATTCCTTTATAGCCAAGGATATGTAGGAAACCTTTGAAGCAGAGGTTCGGTCAAATCTTTCAAAAATACTTCCCACAGAGTATTCAAACGGGCAAAAATCGCTCGTATCCGCTCACTTTATCTTTGCACGAAAACTCTTCGTGTTTTCGGGCAAAGAGGGGCAGCTGTGAGCACGCGATTTTTGCCTCATACGAATTACTCCAAAAGAATTCCCAAAATTAGGTCTTTTCTATAATTATGTGTTATTTTAGGAATTACTGTGCAATTTTCCTGATTGTTTGCATATGTTTGTGTGCATGTTTAATTCTATAAATGCTTTAAAAATACAAAAATATAGCATCTGCATTTAGAATTTGATTTTTACATTTTTTAGAATTAATTAATAATTAGGTGTTTACAAAAATGAAAAATTCAAAAAAAAAACAAACATATTTTTGTATAATTTTTGTGATTTTCTTTTAATTTAGTATTTAATTACTTATGATAATTATTTAGAGTTAATTAATGTTTTTAAGCTAATTTGGATTTTTATAATTTCAATTTAGGATTTTTAGTTTTATATTTTGAAAAAGGGGAAGGAAAGAAAAGGAAAAAGAGTTAATGAAAGAGAAGTTATGATTTTGGGCCATTTGCTTTAAATCAAAACAGGCCCAAAACATTTTCCTTGATAAATCATCCAAACTGGACCAAAAACGCGTCCAAAACCCGGTCCAGGAGCCCCCTCGCCTAGACTATTGAAACGACGTAGTATGGGAGCAAAACTACGTCGTTTCCGTGTCAACGAATCCCAACACGTTCTCCCACTTAACCAAACGTCGCCGTTTAAACGGCCTTTGATCTGAGCCATTCATTCCCCCACATCCAACGGCTTAGAACCTCACCCATAACCCAACCCCGACCAGTCCACCCAATGCCCGGTCCGCCCCAACACCCACTTAGTCAAAACGACCCCGTTTGTGATTAGTGATTCAATCGGAGCCGTTGGATTCCAATTATCCAATGGCCCAAATTAAATCGCTAATATAATATACCCAAAACTCTTACCCCTTCCCCAAACCAAACCCCCTACCTCTTCGTCTCTCACCATCTCTCAGAGAACCCCCCATTAGCCCAGCCCTAAACCACTGCCTGCCGCCTGCCGGAAATCGCCTACAGCGGCGGCCGACGTCCAAACACTACCAAGTTTACACCCCTGACTCCTTTCCACCTCCCCATTCCAAACACCCAAACCATTTCCCTCGAATCTCAGCCAAACCCTTTGCATATTAGTTCAAAAATCGACCCCGAACTCTAACTTACCCAATCACCCCCAAACTAACACCCCTTGACCACCACAACTCCCCCTTCCCTAATCCATAGCCAGCTTCCTTTGAATATGGCCCAATCTACTCGAATCTTAAAAACAAGGGTTCGAGTCTTAAAAGCCAAAATCCAAAAAAATTGATGCTCCAGTTCCTCAAAGGTTTAGGACCGATTTTATCACAAAATAAGGTTATTCACTTGTTCTTGACAAAGAACAAGTGATTGACCTTATTTGGTGATTTAAATTAGAGGGTCAGTCACAAGGTCAATCCGAGCAGGTGAGTTCTTTCCTGTTTTTTTTTTAATTTTTTTTTAAATTTTATTCTGATTGTCCATCTCTTCCCCATTTCTTTTATTTTCTATGGTTGAATTCAGTTGAAATTCGACCATATCCCCGGTTCAGATTGTGTTCTGTTGTTTCATTTGCTTTGTAAGTAGGTTCTTTGTTTCATTAATTGTGTTTCCAATGTGTTTAAATTTCCAGAGTCACATCTTAGTCAATGTAACTGGCATTAATTTGAGAATTCGGGTAGTTTTTTGTTCAATTGTGTAAATAATCAATTTGATTACTATAAGTTAATCATCAAAAACTATTCAAGTTGTCACCTAACTTGAGAAGCTTCTAAATGGGTAGTAGGGTAGAAATTGCATTACTGATTTAATTAAAAGCACTAAACTAGTGGATAATTAAGAAATATAAAGTGGAACTCATAGTGGTGAATGTACTAAGTTGAATGCTTATAAATAGATACTGAGTTCATACACAAGGAAGAGGAGAACATGTTCTGAAAAATACTGAAAAATACAGATTTTTAAGAGCTAAGAAGTGAGAAAAATCAGAACGGCTGAAAAACTTTAGAAAAAAACCACTGTTTCATTGAGTCCTTTAGTGACTTCTGAAATTTTCTGAGTGTTGAAAAATTCTTGGTTAAATGACAGTTGAAATGGATTAAGATCAATTCTGGTTTGAGGTTTTCTAGTTCACTATTTGGACTGAAATCATTTTCTGGGATATCTTACTTCATTTTCTGGTTTGAGCTGGTCTAACTGGTTGATTCTGCTATCCTGTTGTTTCCGGCTGACATCTCATTTTGCTGGTTTTTGTTTGCTCAATATCAGGTACCTCCCTTAGCTTTTGATTAAGGAATGATTCCTAGAGATGTAATTTGGTTGGAGTTTAGTTAAATGAAGACTACATTCAAGTTGTTGTTCCTGTTGCTTTACTATGTTTTTTTCATATTCTGTACTTAGGCTTTGAATTATAGACATTAATTAGTCTTTCTTTTCTGAAACTGTGTGTATAAGAGTAACCCATAGAGTATTTCGCATATGTATTGATAAGTGGACTATGAACTTTGATTATTTAGGTTCATGTTTGATTTTGAGTTTTGGATCACCACTACTGTTAGTATTCTGCTAAAATTGCCATGTTCTAGTCTTGAAAAGCTGGTTGTTGGCATATATGTGTGTTGGTTTATACAAATGCAATTTGGAAGTTCTAATTACTACTTGACAGTTGATCTGAGTTTTAGTATTCAAAAGGAAAGCTCATATGTAGGTTGTTTTTTTAGCAAGCATGACTATATCAGCAGGGTATGTCAATGATGTTTCAATTTCTAATATGTGGATGATAATCATGTGAATGTGTTAGATTATAACTAGTATGAGCGATAAATTACTTATTTTTTTTATTTAAAGGTTCAACAGTAAGCATGTTCACTTAGTCTCCAAATTCCAATGATTGCCCACTTGCATTACTTCATTAATTAATAAATGAAGTTGTAGGAACTTAAAAGGGATGTTTAGGAATAATTGTTCGTTAGTTCCAATCGAGGTTTCTATATTAGTGATTATTAAGTCCATTGTTGAGATTGTTCATAGATTTATGGTGTTCGAATGTCCTTATTATTGTGCTTTCCAAATCTGAATTACATTCTGCTACTGCTCGGATTCGATCATGACCTCTTTGACATCCCATTTGAGCAATGCCTCATGAAAGTTTGGGCTCTCCATTTAAGTCCAGATAGGGTCAGCTTGGAACCCGTATTTTGCATCCTTGTATTTCTTCGAGCTATTGGGCCTCACCTTAGGCCAAGCCCGAATTTTGAAAACTAAAGATAGACTAGACTTTACTTCACTTTAGTTTAGACCCATGTTTGAGTTCAGCCGAGATTCCAAAGTAGGTGTAATTCCTTTAAGCCTTATTTCATTGATGGGTCCTTGGCTAGCTGAGGTGCGTCGTGCCAAACAAAATGCCAATCGCATGACCCTAGTTTAAATTAATTTGATCCTTAGAATTCGAGGTATGCCGTTTAGTCAATTTCCACGGCCCTCGCAAAATTACAAACGCGTAGTTGCTTTAGGCGCGTCATTTTAATAAATTCACCTTCCTAAAATCGGGTGCACATTTATGTGACACAAATCCAAATCTTAATAATGTTAGATAAAGCATGTTGCAGACTACGGGTGCATTTATGTGATGTGGTTCAAGACGTATTTTTGATAACGTTGAATTTTTCATAAAAATTAATGGATAAAAACGGTCAAAGTTAAAAATGCACATAGGTTCAAAATGTTCTAAAATCAGATAATAGGCCAATTATAATAGTTGAGCAACCGTGATAGAACCACGGAACTCGGAAATGCCTAACACCTTCTCCCGGGTTAACAAAATTCCTTACTCGGATTTCTGGATCGCGGGCTGTAATACAGAGTCAATCTTTCCTCAATTCGGGATTTGAACCGGTGACTTGGGACACCATAAATTATCCCAAGTAGTGACTCTGATTCTTAAATTAAAATAATCCCGTTTCGATTGTCTTTTAATTGGAAAACTCCCTTATACCCTCTCGGGGGTAGTAAAAAGGAGGTGTGACAGAGAGGTTTGACCAACAGTTGACTTTTGGAGTATCGGGGTTTGAATGCAATTGCAAGAGGTGGAATAGTTCCGTCATGTCATTTAGGACTTGCCTGCAAAATTTGAAGTCATTCTGGGTTGATTTGATAGGTTTCGACGCGAGTTTTGGAAGTTAGAAAAATTAAAAATTTATAAGTTCGATTCATGATGCGATTCATAGTTTCGTCATCGTTTGATGTGATTTGAGACCTTGAGCGGGTCCGTGTTAGGGGATTAAACTTGTTGATATGCTTGAACGAGGATCCGAGGCCTCGGATGTGTTTCAGATGAGTTTCAGATGGTTTTCATAGTTTAGGACAGGCCGGGTTCTGGTGTCTCGCACCTGAGACACTTTGGAGCCTAGGTGCGGCTCCGCTTCTGCGTGATCCTGGCCGCTTCTACGGTCATGAAGTCCTGGGTAATTGCTCATTTCTGCAGAGGCTGGCGCGCAGGTGTGGAGGCCGCTTTTGCGGTCCAGCGATCGCACAAACGATTTATCTCCCTTCTGCGATTCCTCTTTCGCTTCTGTGGTGCTGCTGTAAATCCGAAGATGCGGTCCCAAGCCTGCTTAGCTGAGTTCACAGATGCAGACTCTTTTCTTGCAAATGCTATTCCACAGATGTGTTGGCGTGTCCGCAGATGTAGAAATCCTGGCAAAAATATTTAAGTCGAGGGTTGGCCATTTCTCTTCATATTTTGAGTTTTGGACTTTGGTTTTGGGAGTTTCTTTTGGGATTTTTCAAGAAAATCAATTGGGTAAGTGTTCTTCACCTAGTATTTAATATATTACATGATTTTATCTTCATTTCTATCATTAAAATTGTGTTTGGGTTGAGGAAAATATTGATTTTTGAAGAAAATTTCTAAAATGAAATATCATGATTTGAGGGACGAAATGGCATCAAAGTTTGATAATTTTTGTATAGTTGAACTCATGGGTATTCGAATTTTGTATAATTTGTCGGGTTCCGACGAGCTCGGGGGTCGACTTTTGGATCGATTTTTGGATTTTATTAAAGATTGAAACTTTATGATCCGAAATAGTTTCTTATGAGTTTTATTTGTGCTTTGAAGTTATTTTGGTTAGATTTGAGCTGTCCAGAGGTCCTTTTACCCGAGATATTCATTTTAGAGTACCGGGTCATTGTCTTTGAGGTAAGTATCTTGCCTAACTTGTATGAGGGAACTACCCCTTAGGATTTAGTCTTTTATGTTGACTGTAGTCCGTGTACGCAAGGTGACGGGTGCGTACTCAGACTTATTTGAGGAAAGTTGGCCGTTTAGGGATCTTAAGTCCTTATGTTCACTGAGTATGAATTTGTTCTTAATATGACTGAGTTCCTAATTACTAGTTTCATCTCTACCTGCTTAAATTCAAACTTCTTGCTTTTGGGTTTACTCTTGTTGCCTATTTGACTCCTAATAGACTTAACTGAAGATTTTATCCCTTTCATTGTCATGCTATATCTTCATAACTGCTTATCTCTATTTGTAATTATCATCATCTCACCCTATAATTGTTTGGTCTTAATTGAGGTTATGGTTATTTTCCCACTGCTTGCCCTTAAGTGAAATTGTTGAATATCCTCACAACTGCTCAACCTTAAAGGAAGTTTAGATATCCTATACCTTAGTTGACTTGCCCTAACATATAGTTATCATGTTCGTGTTAGTTTCTTGTTGTTAAATCGTGCATTTGGGTACGACTGCTACATGGTATTTTCTTCCTTGTTGAGTTGTTCTTATTATGCCTAACTTTCTTTATTGTGCTTATTCCTTGTGAACTAGCCTTGCCTTTCTTGTGATCGAAGGTTTTTGAGTTGATGTATTTAGCGTATCTTGTATTCTTGTCATTGTTTTTGTTATATTTATTGTGGTGATGCACGAGGTTTCTACCGTACGATTGTGGTTATTGTGATGCACGAGGTTTTTGCCGTGTGGTTGTTGATATGGGATTTGCACGAGGTTTCTTCCATGTCGTATTTTCTATTGATATTGCAAATGCGGTATGACAAGGTAGGATATATATATGTGGGTTGCACATGTGGCGAGACAAGGTGGGATCATTGTTGTGCGCATGTGATGAGACAAGGCGAGCATTCACTTTACTATTGCACACGTTCAGGACAAGGTGGGTTGTGTTAGGGGTTGTTTGTGATACTTGTGTTGGCCTGGGGACATTCCTTATTGTTGATATTATGAAAGGGTATACTTACTATGTGATCTTATTCTTGTGAAAATTGTAAGAAAAACATTGTACGTGTTGCCCTTTCCTTTCCTTATGCTTATTAGCCGGTTGAATTATGTTAGGACACTTGCACAAGCATACACGTAGCTAAACACTCTTATCGGATTAGTGGTTTCCTTGTTATTGTTAAGTATAGATACCCTTGTTGAACTTGCCTTATATGTGGAAATGACTCCAATTGGCACGAGAGTCATCCGTGCAGTTATTAGCCGGAATGAGAGCACAAGATGCAAATGTTAGGGTTCAGATATTGAGACCCGTGAGTTGTGATTTGTCCGATGTTCGATACCTCGTGGAGATGACTTAGAACTTGATGTAAAAGTAGTTAAATTTGTTGGGTAATTACTTGTCCTCGTTATATGCAAAATTTCTGGGTTTAGTTTGTGATCCATTTACTCTATCATGTTACCTTTACGGTTTTTTCCTCGCTGATACTTGTTACTCCTTTCCTTATTGAATTTACTGTATTGTTAGCCATATTGTGAAACCCTTACATAAATATCATATTCCGTTGTCCTATATTTATACATTGTTCAGCTCTTAGATTAGTGTGTGTCTTGACTAGTCCTCGTCACTACTTCACCGAGGTTAGTCTTGATACTTATTGGGCACCGCTATGGTGTGCTCATACTACACTTCTCCGCATTTTTGTGCAGATTTCAGGTATTGTGTAGCCTATTTATCATTAGCTAGCAACGCTTATTGTTGTTGGGAAACTCAAGGTAAAACGTGCTACAGCTTTTGCGGGTTTCGGAGTCACCATCCCATTTTGTTCATACACTGTTTTATTTATTTCTGAACAGTTGTAATTAGAAGCCATAGTAAAAATTCTATAGAGCTTATGACTTGTACTACTAGGTTTTGGGGAATATGTATATTGTATAAGTAATTCATCTCAGAAATTATTAGAATGTTAAATTATTTTTGTTGTATTTTTCTGTAAATATTAGGCTTACCTAGTCCTTAAGACTAGGTGCCATCACGATACCCAACAGAGGGGAAATTTGATCATGACAGATGGCTTTCCAAATTTGTGAAGACTGATTTGGGTTGACAGAGTGGATGTATTTAGCGATTAGTAGTGAAGCCCAAAGTGATTTTGGGGATTTAAAAAGGCGCCATACTAAGTTTTTTAGTAGGGCATTGTTCTTGATGGTCAAATTTTGGATACCCAATCCTCCTTGACATTTTGGCCTTTGAACAATGGTCCACATTATGAGGTGTATTTTTTTTATGTTGTGGTGTGCCCCACAGGAAATTACGTTGGTAGCGGTTCATTGTAGATAAGACCTGTTATGAGATTTTAACTTGCATAACATGATTAGGGGAAGTATTTAAGGTAGATTTAATGAGAGTAGTTCGACCTCCATGGTAAGCTTATGGACTTTTCACCCCGTCAATTTTACTTTAAAATTATCAAGAATGAATTGAAAGTCAGATCTTGTGGGTCTTTGTGTGAAGAGAGGAAAACCCAGGTATTTCCCAAACTGTACTCCTTCTTTCATACTAAAGGAATTTAGGACAAATGACTTATCATTATGTCTTACATTTTTGGAGAAGAAAATTTTGAACTTTGTATAATTAATACTTTATTTGGACTTTTGTGTGTATTGGTTAAGAGTATCTATAATGGAATGTACACTCGCAGTTGTTAATCTTAAAGTTAGTGTAATATCACGGCAAACAATAGGTGATAAACTTTTGGGCCACCTTTTGAGACCTGTATAGGCTTCCATAGTTTGTAATCCACGACCGTGTGTATTTGTCGCGATAAACACTTCATGCATAATATGAAAATATAAGGTGATAATGGGTCACCTTAGCATGTTTCTTTTGTTGGTGTGAAATACGATGTGGGGTGACCATTTAGTAGGATAGAAATGATATTATTACTGATGAAAGACATAATCAGGTTTATTAATTGAATTATTTCTGTTGTGATAATGGCACAAGTCAGTTTGGATTGATTCACAGTAGTGATTGTATTATAGGGAGATGTGGGGTAGTATTTTTTGGAATGGTTGTGAGTTGTTGTAAATAATTTTTTATAATAATATTGAATCATTTCATTAACTTGGGATTGTTCTAGAATCCAATTACCACATGTATTCTTGAAAGTTGTTATTAGATTTCTTCTCTTTCTTTGAAGAGTAGTGAGATAGTAGAATATGGTGTTCACATCTCCTTGTTGAAGCCAATTTACACACTATTTTAGTCGCCAAAAGTCTTTTTCAAGATGTAGCAGTTCATTATAATTGTTAATAAGATCGACTTCCGGGTATTAAAGAAAGGTGCTTGTTGGGTAACTAGAGGAGGATTGAATACCAAAAATTCTGGCTAGTAAATTTTTTTGTTTTTTTAAGAATATTACCAAAGAAGATTCTTTTCATTCCTAAACTTCTTCCATGAAATCCTCTAAAAACCCTTATTAGGAGACCGGTTATGACTAATTATGGAAGAAAATTGCGGATGTGAGATCCAAATTGATTCGAATCTAAGAAAAATTTCCGGTGGAATGTGTGTTATAATTTAATTAATAACGTGCAATGGTCGAGGTGGGTTCTAGGTAAATGTTGTACATTTGCCTCTGGGAATAAGTTGATCCAGTCATAGTTGCAAACAAACCTATCCAATCTTTCTAGTATCCTATTTGCTAGACAACGTTTGTTGATCTAGATATAATGACTTCCTTTATAACCTAAATCAAGTAACTAACAATAATTAAGATATTAAAGAAATTTGTCGCACCTACTATTGCTAATAAGGCTACCACCAAATTTCTTTGTTGCTCGTACAACTTCATTAAGATCTCCTCCAGTTAACCAAGGCATGTTAATAGTGTCATGTACGGTCATTAGGTTAGACCACAAATTTGAACGTGCATTTAAATCATTTTTTGTATATATTACTGAAAGTATCCAAGTATTAGGGTTTGGTGGTACCTGGACTATGGAATGAATTGCTTGAGATATGACCGCAATTTGATCTAGTTGTAAAAGATCATCATGCCAAAGTAATGCAATACCTCCGAACTGTCCTTTTGTCAGTGCACGAGCCATGTTAGTAAACCAAATTTGTCTTTCAAATGAGCATGGCATTGAAGATGAGTTTCCAGCAGTGCAACGAGTGCAGGCTGATAGTAATTGAGAAAGATCGAAAATTTCTCCTGAAGTTTGGCAATTGTGCTCCTATGCAATTCCAGATGATGAACTGCATTTGTTTATTGTTGGAGTATGGGGGTGTCAGGTTCAGAGTCCCCTCCACCTCTATTGCTATTATTTGTGTTACCGATGGAATCATCACTATCCTATACTTCCCCGTCTTTTGGTTGGTGATTGGTCGAATATTTAAGAAACAACTTCTTAGTTCCTTGGGGCAGATTATTACTACTTTTCTTGCATACTACTCTTTGAGGATGTAGGATTTGTTGTCGTTGAGTAGGCACAATATTAGCATTGTTACCCTTATGTCCAACATTGTTGCTACCACTTCGAGTTGTTCTATTCATTTAGTTTGTTGGGATTACCCTGAGGTGGGGGTATTGGACTCATTGGTGGAGTTACTGGTTGGTACGGTGATGCTTGTGCATGTAGTAGTGGTAGAATAGTTAGTAGCAACCTGGTTGTATTCATGGAACTATGGGATGATGTGGCATTTGGGGTGGGTAAAAGGGAAGTTCTTGCCACGACCTAAACCAAAGGGTTACGACGGGCACCCGGTGGCTTACTCAACCGAGTACCAGCGTAACATATCTTTCTTATTATACTATCATTGGTAACTGGGTCATGTCCACAACTCATAATGTATAGCTATATGTGAAAAACACTGTATCAATGAACCATCTTTCTTAAAACATGAATACATATGGGCCGTCAAGGCCTCTGATATACTGTACAAAATGAACCTCTATCTACAAAGTTTCTAAGAGTATTTGATATCAAATGGGACAGGGTACCGTCCTACCATAAGTCTATAGCAAAATTCTGATACGATGACTCATAGACTCGGCTGCACTCCAAATGAGGTGGAGTCTTACCGATCCTTCGCTGAATGCTAACCTCATCTACTATGAGGGCTCGTCAAATTGATTGTCTATACCTGCAGGCATGAATTCAACGTCCCCAACAAAAGAACGTCAGTACGAATAATGTACCGAGTATGTAAGGTACATAAATAAGTATATAAAAGATATGGAAGAAACATGGAGTAAATGACTCAACTTGTAAGTCTGGATAACTTTGTAAATCATGAAATACTTATAGTGTCATGCATATGCATATGAATGTTATGTCGTGCACAAGTACATGTGTTCATAACATCATCAAGCCTCTAAGGGCATCCCATCATATCATCTCGGCTACTGTGGGCAAAATCATTAACATATACCAGCTGATCAGGTGATGGTGCGTATATAATGGCGTAACCTTTTCCCATATCCCATATATATATATATATATATATATATATATATATATATATATATATATATATATATATATATATATATATATATATATATATATATACATACATACATACATATATAATGCTATCTGGTCATGGGTCAATGCACATGTATAAATGAATACAATGCATGAGAAATACATCAATAAAATCTCTCGGAATGTCATAAGACCATTATACCTTTGAGTAATACCATGAAGTAAACCTTTTTCCACTTGCGTATTTTTTTGAGACCCATGAGTAGAAGATGTAATAATAAGACACATGAGAATTCAAGAACATATGCACTTCTAATACTTCTATGAATAGAATCATTTATGGAAGTTGTGCATTTGCTCATTTTGTTCGTGTCGTATAGATCATGACAAAAGGAAAGAAGGGATAACCTTAACATACCCAAACCGATTCTCTTGACAATTCCTCTAATACACGTCTTTTACAAAAACACGTGACGCCAAATTGAAGTAAGGAAAATCTATATGATATTCTTGAGAAAAATTGTACTGTGCTCCCTTGGAATTTGCAAACTCACGCTGCCATTACATAATAACATCTTTGTATGAATTGTTGAAGTAACTCACATTACTATTGCAACATTATCTATACTGAAGCTCTCTTTGAATTGTAGAGATTCAAAATGGATTAAAGAGCTCTCTTTAGTCTTTTGGATGTGGGCCCCACTTTAGGGAATGATTTAGCCACCAAACCCTTTAGATGTGCCACCTATTTTAATGACAAATGGGTCATTGCTTGGGCTGCTACGTTAGGCACCTTAAGCTCATCCAAAATTATCACTAATTAACCACTAATTTCTTGATTAACTTGATAATATCTCATTAATTAATAATTAACCAATTACCCACATAATTAAGAATTATCTCAAATTACTTAAAATACTATTCTCTTTTTAACACACTTCATACACCTTACTACCATGGTCATGTGGTACCACTAGTCCATAGATGCGAGATATTATAGCTTGGACCATATTTTATCTCAAATTATCAAACTTCGATGAAACTCATTTTCTTCGATTCGCTTGCCCTCTCACCTTCACGAATTTACTTATCACTTGTTTGAAATAACATAATACTTATAATCTCCAAATAATCTTGTCCTTGAACTGAGGTCAATTATCTTACGATAATTTTATTTACAATATTACAAGGTGTAACATCATCATAATATAATACTACGGAGCGTAATATCGATGTAATACTGCAGGGCGTGACATCATCGTAATATAATACTGCATGGCATAACATCATTATAATATAATACTGCAGGGCATAACGTCGATGTAATACTGCGACACATAACAGTTCTGTGGGTTGTGATTGTGGGTGATGGTTGTTGTGTTGGTGACTATACTCCTAGTGGTGGTATAGTGGTGGGATTGGTATGTGGTAAGGATAGTTGTGGAGTGTCAAAGGTGGGTGCATGGCCCATAAATACTGATTGTAATGGTCTACCCCTATCCTCATTCTCTCCGTCACTATTTGCGCGATGTCAGCTGGGTTTTGGATCATGATGATCATGTCCTGGCCTTCTATCTCCATTGTGAATGTCAGTGCGTGTTCATAAAGGCTCATTTATAGCCATGAATGAGGGTAAGTGTGTACTGAGGGGGGGGGGGGTACTGGGAGATGTATATTGGTGGAGGGTGTTATAGAGGTTGGTTGGATGGTTGCATGGTGAGTGTGTTCAAGATGATAGGATGTCGATCAGGTGAGTGTTCGTGAAGGAGATTGTCCTTCTGTGTTGGAGATTTAATGGTAATCAGTTGGTTTATTGATGTGGAGTGGTAGTGTAGTAGAGTATTTACTTGTAGTAGAGATGTTAGTGTTGGAAATGAGGTTTAATGATGAAACGGCAGAAGGAGGGTTTATTTAAGTGGGTATTGGTGCGGTTGATTAGACGGGGGTGGCTATGATGTATCTATTTTAGTAGGGAGATCACATGCCTTCTCTGCATGTGTAGTGATGGTTGCTGGATGGGCTACTAGAGGTAAAAGGTTTGGATTGGAGGAGTTATGTGTGTATTGAGAAATGATTATATATAAACCAAGGTCCTTCATGGAATGCTTTATTCATATTTTCTTCCTGATGGAATTTCATAAGGAAGAAGTCTAATCCCAAATTGATTAGTGGTAATTCTTCTGTAGGTTGCCATAGTGTACGTAGTTTGGTATGTAGTGTTTGGTGTCCCACTTTTCTACAAAAGACTTTAACTATAACTAAAAATTTCCAAGGATAATATTGTCTAGTTTTATCAGATGACGTTAAAGGAATAAATGTGTCATATTGGTAATTGTTGGTGGTTTCATCAGAGAAATCACTGTGTGAGTGAGTTGTATGACAAATGCTCCGTAAATGGTGGAATTGAATGTGTGAAAGCAATGTGTGCTTGAATGATTATTTCGTGTCTATGGAGGCATTGTTGTGTATTCTGGGCGAATCAATGTGCATGTTACTCAAATCAGGTGGTTCAAGCGAAGAGTTCGTGGTGGTCATTTCCATGGTGGAAGTTGTTTAAGTGATTTAAAAAAGGAATAACATTTGTAGAGAGGAGGGAGAGCTTCTCACTCTAACTCATATTTGTGTGACTACTTCTCCATTCTCAATGTCACGACCCGGATTTTCCATCCTCGGGAATCGTGATGATGCCTACTAGTGAAAGCTAGGCAAGCCAATCATTCCAAATATTTTACCGTTTCTATTTTTAATCCTTTAACAGTTGTGAATTAACATTATATAAACAACGGAATTAAATGAGCAGAAGAACGAAATGTAAAAATTTAGATAATACCGATACAAATCCATAAACAAAAGCTACCCAGATCTAGTGACACAATTTCACAGACTATCTAAGAATACTACAAATAGGGTTCCGAAAGATAAATACAAAGCTGTTTCTAAAATACATAGAAGAAATAGTATGTAAAGATAGAAGGAGACGCCAAGGCCTGCGGATACCTGCAGGACTACCTCAGGTTGCCTGATGGACTGAAGGAAGCAACCTCACTATGGTCCAAATGCTGCAGCACCGGGATCTGCACACAATGCAGAGTGTAGAATCAGCAGAACCGACCCCATGTGCTGGTAAGTGCCTAGCCTAACCTCAGCGAAATAGTGACGAGGCTAGGACAAGACTACCAAATAAACCTGTGCAGTTAAATCATATACAACGGGAAAAATAAAGGCAGAAATTTATAGTTAAAGATAGGAGGGAGAAACATATTGCGGGGAATATCAGGTAATAACTAAAAATCAATAAAGGAATATAAAGAAAGCCATAATTCAATTATCAACAAGAATCAAGAACTCAATAACACGTGCATGACATCACCCTTAGTGCTTTTACTCTCATCCTCACCATAAAATCAATAGAATCGGCACGGCATCACCCTTCGTGCTTTTACCTCAAATAATCATGGCACGGAATTATCCTTCGTGCATTATCACTCATATCATGGCACAACATTGTACATCGTGCGGCACGACATTGCCCTTCGTGCTTTTACCTTACAATATTGGCACGACATCACCCTTTGTACTTTACACTATTCCTCACCCAAGCAACAATAACAAAGCAATTTGGGCAAGAGAGTCAATAATATTATAATAAAATCCCGGCAAGGGAACAATAGCATAACATCAATATCCCGGTAAGGGAAACAATATCATGGGTAATAACATCCCGGCAAGGGAGATAATATCAAAAGCAATAACATCCCGGCAAGAGAGACAATATCATAAACCTCTTCTCTTTTCCGCATTTACTTCACAACTCAATTCTCAACTTGATCCAACGCTCTACAATGCTCAATTACCAATAATACTTTCACAAGCCTTGTTCAACAATAGAAATCATCATATAAAGCATGAGCAATACGAAACAGAGTCACATTAATCATAGTATAAGACTCACGGGCATGCTTGACACCAACATATAGATACTCGTCATCATGCCTATATGTCGTACTCAACAATTAACACATAGCAAATAAGACACAACTCCTAATCCCTCAAGCTAAGGTTAGACCAAACACTTACCTCAATGTCACGAACACAATTCAAGCCTCAACTACCGCTTTTCCTCTTGGTTCCACTCCCAATTCGCTTGTATCTAGTCAGAATTTACTTTATAATATTAATAAATGCTAAATAAACCAATTCTAATGCATGAAAATAGATTTTCTAGAGTTTTCCCCAAAAAGTCAAAAATTGACCCCGAGTCCGCTTGGTGCAAACCCGAAATTCGGACCAAAACCCGATTACCCATTCATCCTAGAGCCCGGATATACCATTGGTTTTGGAATCTGACCTCAATTTGAGGTCTAAATCCCCAAATTTTGATATTCCTAAGTTCTACTCAAAATTCCCAATTCCACCATGAAAACCCTAGATTCTAGGATGGAATCTTGTAAAAAAAAGTTAAGGAGTGAAAGAAATAAGTTAAAAATCACTTACTAGTGTTTTGGGGAAGAAAAAGTGTTTGAAAAATCGCTTCTTATGTTTTAGGGTTTTGAAAATTGAAAAGTAGCTGAAGAGTCCCGTTTATATACTCCTCTCAGACCCTCACTGCGGAGCTCCACCGCAGACCGCGAAATATCGAGACGGCCACGAAGACTCAGCCTTGCTCACCGCTGACCGCATGAATCCCACCGCGTTCGCGAAGACCGCATCGCGGCCGCGGAGATTCTACCGCGGACCGTGAAACTTGGTTTCAGAGACCTGTAATTTTCTTTGAACCTGCAACTGTCATGTTCTAAGTCTAAATGCACTCTGAGGCCTATCTAAAACTTACCCGAGCCCTCGAGGCTCCAAATTAATCATGCACGTAAGTCTAAAAAACGTCATATGGACTTGCTCGTGCGATCAAATCATCAAAATAACATCAACAATTGCGGATTCAACCTCAAATTCATAAAATTACTCAAAAACATTGAAATTTTTATTTTTCTCAAATATAGGTCCGGTTTATACTAAATGGACTCCGATTCTTACCAAACTTCACATATTCAACTTAATTATTATTTCAAACTTGTACCGGGCTCCGGAACCAAAATACGAGCCCGATACCATCAATTTCAAATATCTTTTTATTTCCAAAACTCTTATATTTCACAGAAAATAATTTTCTTTAAAAATTTCTTTCTCGGGCTTGGGACCTTGGAATTCAATTCCGTGCATATGCCCAAGTCCCAAATATTACTACGGACCCTACGAGACCGTCAGATCACGGGTCCGGATTCGTTTACCAAGAATGTTGACCAAAGTCAACTTTATTTAATTTTAAAAGCCAATTTCCTTATTTCACTTAGTTTTCACATAAAAGCTTTTCCGGAAACGCGCCCGAACTACGCAAACAAATCGAGGTGAGACAAAAAGAGATTTTAAGGCCTCGAAACACTAAATTTACTTTTAAAATGAGTGATGACCTTTTGGGTCATCACTCAATATGATCATATTTGTTCACATCTGAACTGAAGGTCTGAGTAATACATACAGTTGCACATAAATAAATAGTTGCACATAAGTACATAACTGCAATAAGTCGTGCAATCTAATTATTTTCTGTCATAGAGGTTTTCAATTGTATATATGTCTTATTTTGAAAGTAAGGCAAACAAACAAGCACTTTACTATGTATATTCTAATTTAGCTCGACTTAGGGAAGATATCTCGACTCATCTCAATCAACTATCAAGAATCTTTACTGAATTTGTGCTGTCAATTCATTCGAGAATCTATAATAAGCGATTAAAATTATTAGACCAAATATTAACTTCAACCCAATTCTTCAATTTAGGTTCTACTTGACCGTTAATGGCTTCATATCATTTCTATCCATGAACTTCATCATCCCAACCACAGAAACATCATAATATACTATAATCTAACTTTGATAGTAGTAAGCAATGAAATTACCTTAAACATTGCTATTAGAAACCCTTGGTCTGAGTTCTTGAAAGATCTTTTTGAATTCTTGTTAAAAAGCTAGGATCTTTGAAATTCTTGGTGTAAAATAATGTTAATATAAAGTTTCTAACTTGGATTCATGGTAGCCATCTTATGTTGGGTGGATTAGGGAAGCCGTAGGTCGTTCTTGATCAAAAAACCTCGCAAAATAAGTAGGTTCCTCTCTTCCCGAAGTGGCTTTTATAGCTAGCATTTTTCTGGCTCTGGGCAATTGTTGTGCGAGGCACATCCAGAGCACCAAGCACCAACATTTAAGCTATGGCACATGAAGTAAGGTGTACCATAACTAGAAGAAGATTATATTTATAGGGAAAAAAAGAAGGAAGATTCCTTAACCTTGTTTTTAACTGTTTGACTTGTTAGCATATCAATATTTGCGACTTGCAGGTCCACTTCAACAACTCGAGATCTCGAGGTGGAAATGGAATAGAACCAAAGTGAATTTATGACAAAACTACCTCAAATAATTATAGGTTATGATTATACGTGGGAAATTGCAAATTGGCTTCCATGGTAGGTATACTTTTGCTAGTCAAAACTTCTCATATTGAGGATAAATATGCACAAATACACCATTTATAATAGAGGACCACAATTTATTGTGCAGTTTTGAAAATCTTTCCAAGAAGTATTGGGTACACAAGTAGACCTTAGCAACGCATTTCATCAATACACAGACGGGCAGTCGAATACTATACAGATCTTGACAGATATGTTGAGAGCTCGCATTTTGAGTTTGGAGGTGGTTTGTATGCTTATATGTATTTAGTTGAATTTGCCTGCAATAATAGCTTCCAATCCAGTATTTAGGTGTCACCGCATGGAGCTTTGTATATTATGCGAAATCGTTTTCCTATCGGATGGTTTGAAGTCGATTAGGCTAATTTATTAGGACCCTATGTAGTAAAAAAAACTACTGACAAGGTCCAATAATTAGATTGCTCACAACTCAAAAGAGACAAAAGTCGCATGCGGATAAGAGGAGAATGGACTTTGTTTTTACAATTAGCGATAGAGTGTCACTAACGGCCTTCCCGTGAAAGTCATATGGAGAAATCATACAATTGAAGAAGCTACATCAAAAGTGAAAAAGATGTTATGCGAGTCAAGTGTCCTTATTTATTTTAGTCTACAAGTACGAACTTAAATTAAATTCGGGGACCGAATTTCATAAGGTGGGAAGAATGTAATATCTCACATTAAAATAAGGGTACTTAAGTAATTATAAAAAGAAAAAAAAACTAATAAAACAACAAAAAAAGAAATAAGAGAAAACACAAGCGGGCTTGGCCCATCAAAAACGTAAAAGAGCTTTAGCAGAAGCTTTAGTTAGAAAGGGGTTTTGAGATTGAGGATTTTATAAGAACTGGAAGAAGTCTCGTATGGGAAAAGGGAAAACAAGCCAAAGAAGAGATTTGGTGAAAATCTTTTCATCAACAAGGCATAAAAACCAGAAAATTATTGGTGTATTTTTATGATAAACTCCAGGTATTACATGTATTTTTTCTTTCTTTAGAAACAGAAGTAGCTTTATATACACAATTCCACACATGACTAAGTAAATATGAGGTTAGACTAGATTTCGATTTTAAACAAGAAGGTTAAGAGATTGTGAGAAATCCATAGGACCTTTCATGAATTACAGAGTATATTATATAAATAGGATAAAATTTATAGATTACGGATTAGTTGAATTTCTCATAAAATGGGTAAATATAATTTGACAAATTAATGGTCAAATATGGAACTTTGAGAGTTGCATCTTCTAAATTAGTTATGGATTAGCCTAAACAAGAAAATTAATACTAGCTTAATATGATGTGATTATAGATTGATTGAAGGAAGTGCTACGGATTGCTTGGGGTGGTGCGTTTGGTATTTTGGCACGAGTACAGTGAGTAGTAATCTTACCACAGTTTGTGTTTTCATAACTTGCATGGTTTATACGTTATTTTGAAAGTAAAATGTATTACCGAATATTTGAAATTGCATGTGGGACACGTCCTTGACTTGATATGGTACTGAAATATTTTACTTGAGATGTTTACAATTATTTAAAAGATTCTCATTGTTACTAGATATGTTTTACTGTTACTTGAGATATGATTACCGTTACCGAAATTGGATTACATGATTTGATAAGAAGAAATGCCATGTACTATTTTAAAAATGTTTCCAAGTGAATATTTACTGTTTACAAAAAAAAGTATAAATGGGAGGAGACTTTGAAGGATCCCGTAGCTGACTGTGTGTTCGTTAGACCCGGTGCACTTTGTATTTACCGATTACCGAGTACAGTTATAGCTCTCAATAGTGGGAAGGTAGAACTAGCATACAGTTACAGTTTTTTCTCGAGTAGAGGCCTACAAGTTACATTTGACTCCTTTTACGAAGGGGTCCACATAGTGATGTAGATTACATGATCCTTTCTTGGAAACCTCCCAAATATAAAGATTTTGTATGAGACAGTGTTTATCGAGTTTATTAATGATTTGTTAAATTGATTTTAGTTACAGGAAATCATGAATAAACTGATTATATTTACCGTTTTGAGAGAATTTTATTTTTATGATAGTTTCTGATTATTATTACTATAAACGCATGTTTCTGACTTGTCCCTATTAAAACGATTGTGAATAAGTGTTATTACTCACTGAGCTAGTGACTCACTCCCCGCTATTTCTTTTATAGAGACAGCAGTTGACGCGAGCGAGGATTTCATTAATTAGAGTACACTAGTTGATAGTTCCTGGTGAGCTCCACATTTGTTCATGTGGGCGAAGAGTTTATTTGTTTGCTATGTTCTCTCCATTTGAACTCTTAGAGTCGCTCTATATTCATTTTATTAGTGTCATGAGTATTCGTTCATTATTAGACCCATGACTAGTATTAGATTCTCTTATAGTGTTTTAGAGATGAGTTTAAGATTACTGTGTTGCAAGTGATTGATTAACAGTGGTGAATAACTGTTTAATTGAAGATTATGAGATATTTGGTTGATATAGTTGGTTCTGTTGTTTATTTTTGAGACATCGTAAATTTTTGGATAGTCCTAAAATTGGGGAAACTCTGTCCGATTTTCTGGAAAATATCAATGAGGCTTACTTGGGGGCACTAGCTCCTAAGCGCCGGTCCTAATCCTAAATTGGATCGTGACAATACTAATTTAGATCTTGACTTAGGGAAGATATCTCGACTCATCTCAATCAACTGTCAAAAATATTTACCGAATTTGTGCTGTCACTTCATTCGAGAATCTACAATAAGCAAGCGATTAAAATTATTAGACCAACTATTAACTTCAACCCAATTCTTCAATTTAGGTTCTACTTGGCCATTAATGGCTTCATATCATTTCTGTCCATGAACTTCATCATCCCAACAATTGAAACATCATAATACACTATAATCTAACTTTGATAGTAGTAAGCAATGAAATTATCTTAAACATTGCCATTAGAAACCCTTGGTCTGAGTTCTTGAAAGATCTTTTTGAATTTTTGTTGAAAACCTAGGGTCTTGGAAATTCTAGGTGTGAAGTAATGTTAATCTAAAGTTTCTAACTTGAGTTCATGGTAGCAATCTTATCTTGGGTGGATTGGGAAAGCCCTAGGTCGTTCTTGATCGAAAAACCTCGCAAAATACTATAGAAATAACTAGGTTCGTCTCTTCCCGAAGTGGCTTTTATATGTAACATTTTTCTGGCTTTGGGCAATTGTGGTGCGAGGCACACCCGGAGCACCAAGCACCAACAATTAAGGTGTGGCACATGAATACAAAAAATATTTTGTTGTTATCGTGCCATGGTTGTACAACACATAAGGCTTGGTTCAATCCTGGAACATTTTATTTTATCCGTTTTGAGTATTATCAAATCGCATGATACCTATACTAAGTCCCATATCATTTCAAACATATGTTAACATCATTTAATCACTCTGTTAGTTATAAACGAGTTTTGAGTTAGCTAAAACACGTATGAGGTATTACATATCTATTAAATTAAGGATTGAATAGTTGCATCAACAACAACGACAACAAATCAAAATAATCTCACAAGTAGGGTTTGATGAAGGTAATGTATACACAGACCTTTCCTCTAATTGTTTCCGATATACACCAGTAGGATTGAATAGTTAGAAGTGATAGAATATATGAGTCCACCAAACTATATAGAGACCAGGTCCTATATTGGTTTCCATAGATTATGCTCGCACAACAGTAAGTAAATGACATTACGTGGAAAATTCCCGACGAGACTAAAAACCACAACCTACACTGGCATGATTTCAACTTCACTATGAGCAACCTTTTAGATTACAACCTAGGAATTAAACTCTTAATCCCTCACTAACTTGTAATAAACTTATTACTAGCCACTTTGCAATAAACCTATTACAAAGACTTCAACACATGGCTAACTCTAGTCACAACACAAACACTGAAGTTTATGGTTTACAAGGGTTTCCTAATTAATGCTCCTAGACAACCAAGGTAGGAGTTACCACTACACCATTTTAGGCCTTTTGCCACTCCCAAAAAGTGTGGCTTGAACTATCAAAAGTGTGGCATTTGATCGAATGCCACATTTTTCAACATTAGGAAACGCTTTTTAGGGTGACCTAAATGAGCGTAACCTTTTTCGTAAGGCCACGCTTTTCAAGTGTTGTTTTAAATGCTATGCTTCAAAAGTGTGGCCTATCAGGTACAAAGGCAACACTTTGTATTACCTCATATGACAACGTTTTTCATGCCTAAAACTACACTTTTAAAGTGTGACCTATGTTATCTTATAAGCCACACTTTTCAAGCTTGGGCTCTAGAGCAACACTTGTGAAGTGTAGCTTATCTGCCACTTTACAATCAATAGGCCACTGACTTGACAGTCTATATGGCACACTTTTGAAGCGTGCTCTAAGTTATAAACATCTTTTTAAAATAATTTGTACAAGCCATTATTTTGTGGTTGATGCTATAATCAAATTTATTTCAAGAATATACATTATTCTTGTACAACCACAATGATGCTATAATCATTAAAGCTTGGATTGATGGAAAGAAATTACCTAGTATTTTTGCCTCCACCGAAATTTGAACTTGAAACCTCATAATTTTCACCCACGTCATTGACCACACCCCGGGTGCTTGAAACACTAACCTATCTTCCTTGTTCAGATAGTGTTAAAATTCTCTGGACCCTAATCACAAGAAAAAGACTTATTCAAGAAAGAAAATGTCATGATCCTAAACCCAGACCCGATCGTGATGGCGCATCTCATGAAGACAAGGCTAGCCGACACAAACCCCCAAATAAATTAATAGAAATAATAATTCATAATTAAGTCATAATAACGATAAATCCCAAAATAGAGAGAAATATATCAACTGCGGAAACAAACACTATATAAACTGCGGAAACAAACACAGCCCGACATTGAGGTGTCACCAGTCATGAGCATCTAACAAAAGTCTAAGAGTATGAAAGAGTTTATACAGTCTATTACAGAACTAGAACAAGGGAAGTAAAATAGGAGGGAGAAACAATGGGCTGTTGTTGCGACCAAAACACTCATGCAAGTGTACGCGATCGACAAGTAATATAGTAGTAAGTAAAGTATCGTTCCCACGAGGAATTGTGATCAACTTATCGACTGATGTAGACTCAAACAATTATCAATTCAAGCTAAATTATCACAAAATATTTAAAGAACCAATTTACAACTTACTTAATAATTGCACAATAATTCAACACAAAATTACTACACCAATTTCACAATATGTTTATAACAATTTGGATAAATATATTCCCGGGTCATGGACTTGCTAGAAATTATGCTACTATTTTAGCTTAAAATGGATTTATTGAATTATCCGGGTTATTGATTATAGGGTTAATAATATTCATAAGAATCTTTCGAGTTCTTATGCATCTATTCAAGTTAAACTAATACCTATATGTCTATGGTATTAATATTAGCAAGAATGCATTTACAACTCCTATTTTTCAACCAAACAAGGCAATTAAGTATATGTCTATCTTAATTGCGAATTCTTCACCCGATGCCCGAGATTCAAAACTTGTTCTATTTGATTCTATATGCAACCAAGAATTTCCTTTTTCAAGTTTAATTCAAGATTCGTAAATCATATTTCACTGTTAGCTACGCAGTAAAATAATTAGAAGCAGAATCAAATAAACAACCCATAACAATAAATTCAATATCTTCAATCTAAGCTTCAAATAACATAATTATCTAACATCCATGACCCAAGAATACTAGAGTTTTTAGCTACTCATAATCATACAAAAATCAACAATAAACGTTTTAAACATAATATTAACAAACAAATAGAAGAAAGTTTAGAAGAACTCTTTGAATCCTTGCTCCAAGATTTTGTTCTTCTTCTCCTTTCTTAGCTCCAAGATGAAGCTCCCTTTTCTTCACCTTCTCTCTCTAGGATGAATAGTATTTTTGCACTTTCTCCCCTCAAAATCTGATCTTCCAATAATGGAGTCTTTGCTTTTTGTAAATTGAGTGGGATTAAGGAAGAATTCCAATTTTACCCCCAAATAATTGATTTTCCGGACAGAACTAGCGCGGGAGCGCATGACCAGCGCATGGCCCGCGCTAGTGAGGTTTCTTTCTGTCCAAAACAATTGAACTAGTGCGGGAGCGCATGACCAGTGCATAACCCGCGCTAGTGAGGTTTTCTCTTGTTAAGATGTTGCTGCTCAACTTTTCGTCATTTGACTCCATTTTTCACTTGATTACCATCATAAATCATCATTTGTTTATTGAACTCCCGTGAGACATTAAAGTCATGATTAGAGCCAATTTTTGCATTATTTGCACATTTACAATAGTAAACCATCCTTAAGTTGAGCTAAAACATAGGCTATATTAAACAATTTAGCCTATTATCAACACCCCACACTTAGCTTATTGCTAGTCCTCGAGCAATCCACTATATTCTTTTTAGAGAATTCTTCACTCAACCATTTCCCCTCACGCATTACACCTAGAACATTGTACATATATTACGCCTAGCAGTGAACAATCCTAGCCTCAAAGTCAACTCTCAAGTGCCATGCAATATTTACACTTCCTCAAAGTACTCTACACAGAAATCAAGACTTGCTTCTCCGTCACGATTCATATGCCCTCACAATTACATCAACAAAAACTGAGTTCAATCCACCACATTCAATTCATATATTCACATATATCAAGGAAATCACTCACTCTCACAAAAGAGGTCACATGCATGCAATTGGTACCATAAGCTTGCCCTTAATGTAAATCTCTACTAATGTAGGTTGGCTCAATCAAAAATCAATTAGGACTTTTTCATGGTTGTAATGTGGGCTAAGGGACGGGTAGGATGTAGTTAGGAATAGTGACTCAATCCCTAAGCACTTTAACACATCACACGAGCAATTTTCAGCATAAATTCTTAACCCACTTCTCATTTATACACAATGTCATCCCACATATATGCCCTTCTTCTTTAAGCACTCTATTAATTCATTCCCACTAGCTAGAGCAAAACACAATGTAATTTTTCTTGTCACAAAATTTCTGCTAGTGGTGTATTCGTTTACAACATAAGTGCACCTTTCATCCTTTTATTGGTTCCACTCAAAAGCCACCCCACACTTATTTCCTTCTTACTTCTTTTAGCGCTCTTCTCACAATTAAAGTGCTTTAAGAGGTAAAAGGATCAAAACAATGTCAATTAAGAACAAAAGGGTATGGGCTTGTAATGCGGGTGCCAAACAAAAAGTCTGAAGGCTCAAAAGGGTTAACTAGGGACAAATTTTATTTTTAATAAGCAATTAAGCTCAAAAAGGTCAAAGAAAGCCTAACATCATTTTTCAAACCGAGCATCACCTCAAATTTCGCTTCAACTCACATACCGGGCAAGTTCTAGACACAAGTACAACACATGGACTACACAAATACTCACCACACATGGCATATGACTCATTCCAGATCAGCTCATCAAGACACTCCATTACGAGCATTCAATTCAGTACAAACATACAAATTAAGGCACTTTCAGTGAGATTCAACAATTAAGACTAAGCGTTACACTATAGGGTCTATTGTGTTCATGTGTGTCAACGCTATGGGTTCACTTTTCTATAGCTTATAACTCCTTATTTTAGTCTACAATAAAAAAAAATATAAAAACAAAAATTTAAAACTACCTATGCCCGGTTCAAGATAAACCCTTGGAAAAGAACCGCGGCTTAAAGAAAAACCAAGGGGGAATTGTTATACTAACTAAAAATACAAAAAGAAATAAAAACAATTTTTTTTTTGTTTTCTATGGGCTCAGTCCCTCAAGAACTCCTATCTAAAAGAATCCGTCATCGGGCCGCGCCAATATAACTACTAAAAAAAATCTACTGAAAATGTTTAAGAACAGACAACAATTACTCCAACAATACCACATCACCAAAACGTTTAAAAAAAAGTGAAATAGTCACGCAATCCCAAAACATTATATATTGTACCACACCACCAAAACATTCCAACAATCCAAAACAATTGAAACAACCTAAAAATCCATAATAATTACTACCATCCAAAACATTTAAGAACAATTAAACATATGTTTAAGGGAATCCTCCACCCCACACTTAAAGCGAGACGTGTCCCCATGTCTTTCATTATAAACAAGAGATTAAGCAAATATACTTCCCCGAGGAGTCACTCTTGATCGGACACGGTTTCGGGATTCACGTTGCATGCCCGACCAATTGCACGAAGCCAACCCATGAGCCAGCTTTCTGTTTTCTTCTGCTGAACTTGTATTTCATCAACACGTCTCCCTAGAGCTGTCACTGATGAATTAATTTCAGTGATTTCCTGCTCCATGCGGTCTATCCTTTGTCTCCGACCAGCCCTAGACGGTCCTGCTGCATCTAAAGCTTGTGGTTGTGCAGGTGGTGCATCTTCTCCCATCTCCACATCGTCAGCTCCTTCTTGTTGGTCCTCTCCTTCCTCATTGTCACTGTCATCAGAATCAACAACAACCAATTCAGCTGGATGTACAACTTCCTTACCTGTGGTGACCATTTTAGCCGTGAAAGGATTGACTTTAGCTAGTCGTCCATCTGCAGCAAGATTGTTTGGTACATTGGCTCGAAGGCACAGTTGGGTGACAAGAGATGGGTAATACAACCCGTAGCATTGAATTCTAACCCTCTGGAATATTTCTTTATGTATCAACAATGGTATATCAAACCATGCCCTATTCATGAAACACCATATTAAGCAAGCTTGAGGGATATTTACTTCAGTCAAATTCTTGGAAGGCAAGAGACGACCGTTGATGAAGTACAACCACCATTTGGCCTCGAACTTCAGAGCATTAGTGTGGAACTTGTTCCCATATTTATACCATTGGATATCTGCATCTGGGCGACAAATTATGTCGGTGAACGTGGACCATGGTATTAGCTTGCTGTTATATGCCTGGAACATATCTATGTAATCTTCCTCCACTGGGGGTAGCCTGTACACATCCCGAATTGTTTCTATAGATGCATTGACTTGTCGATTTCGGACTATAACATTGTAGTTATCATGTTCCGGAAGGTTGGCATAATATTCCCTCACTAGCATTACATTCGCCGTGATTGGCTCCTCGAAGAATATGTCAAGCCCACGCCTCCTCAACTCGTTTGCTAGGTTTGGACAATTAATAGCCAAAGCATTTGCATCCATTGCTTGTTCAGGCATTATCGTCTTCTCCTCCTTTTTGTTAAATCTATCCTGTGCCTTGGCTGACACAAACTTTTGACTGTTGAATGGCCTAGTATCAACTGATTTTCTGGGCCGTCCACCAACATTTGCTGTAGCTGGGCGTTCAGATGAGGAACTTGATACTGGGCGTTTACGAGGGGCCATGATACCTACAAGTAGTTTAGAGTTAGCCCTATTCAATTTGGTGATCAAACCGGGCTACTCAGACTTCACCCCATAGTTGGTCGCTTTACTTCCTCCAAAGAGGCATTTTTTCAAACACATTGTGAGCATGTTGAGTTTCAAGCTTTTTCCAACCCTATGTCACAATGTATTCACTATCAACCAACCCAATTACTACTTTACACCACCATATTCCTAATTTTTCACTTCCTCACCCAACCAAATATCAAACATATGTTTAAATCTTCTATAAATGCTAAATTCTAATGTTAAATAAGAAAAATTTAAGAAACTATCCTAAAAATATACAATCTTGACAACCACATAATAATGTTACATAATAAAACTAAACAAGGAAACAATTGAAGACATTATACTAAATATATGCAAGGAAATTGAAAATCAAACAAAAAATAGAAAATTAAAACTATGTTCATCATAAAAATGAAATTAATCTAATTTTTTTTTAACTAATAAGAAGAAGATGAAGAAGACATACCTTAGAGGAGATGGGGTATGGGGTGAATGAAGAGGTGGGGAGATTTGATGAAGAAGAAGAAATGGGGTGTTGATGAAGAAGAAGAAGAAGAAGAAAAATTGGGGTTTTTTTCGGTTTGGGGGGGGGGGGGTTATTATTAAGTGAAAGAAGTAAAAAAAACGTTTTAAAACAAAGTTACCGGTTACTAGCGCGGGTCGTGCGCTAGTTATGCGCTACCGCGCTAGTCCATTTGTCCTGAGGCAGATTAAAACTTGATTAGCGCGGGCTATGCGCTAGTTATGCGCACCCGCGCTAATCACTGAAGGTCAGGGCAGACGGAAACCCGATTAGCGCGGGCTATGCGCTAGCCATGCGCACCCGCGCTAATCACTGAACGTTTCTTTCTTTTAATTTTTTTTCCAAATATATAGCCTCTCAAGAAGGCCAAGTTATAAATTCTCATTTACAAACTATATTTACACTACATTTGTGGGTTGCCTCCCACACAGCGCCTGATTTAATGTCGCGGCACGACGCCATATTGCATTATACATCAATTAAATCTACTGAGGTTTTGTGACGTTGAATGTCACCCCCCAATAGTGTTTAATTCGTTGCCTATTTACCAAGAACGTGCCTGTTGAATTAATGTTTCGCAATTCAACTGTTCCATGTGAAGTTACACTTACTACAACAAAAGGGCCTGCCCAACGGGACTTAAGCTTTCCAGGAAAAAGCTTTAGCCTTGAGTTGAACAAGAGAACTTTTTGACCCGGCTCAAACTCACGATGTTGGATGTGTTTGTCGTGCCACTTCTTGGTCTTTTCTTTATATAACTTGGCATTTTCATAAGCATGCAACCGAAACTCATCAAGTTCATTGAGTTGTAGCAGTCTTTTTTCTCCAGCTAAGTCCATATTCATATTTAGCTTTTTGATAGCCCAATAAGCTTTATGTTCTATCTCAACAGGCAAATGACATGCTTTTCCATAAACCAACCTGTATGGAGAAGTACCTATTGGAGTCTTGTATGCAGTTCGGTAAGCCCACAATGCATCTTCTAACTTACCGGACCAATCTTTCCTATTTGCGCTCACAGTTTTCTCCAAAATCTGTTTTACCTCCCTGTTTGACACTTCAACTTGACCACTCGTTTGAGGGTGATATGCAGTAGCAACCTTGTGTCTTACACCATATTTTGCTAGAACATTTTTCAACAATTTGTTGCAAAAGTGTATTCCTCCATCACCTATCAACACCCTTGGAGTTCCAAAGCGTGTGAAAATGTGTTTCTTCACAAAACTTACCACTACTTTCGCATCATTAGTAGGAAGAGCAATGGCCTCAACCCACTTAGACACATAATCCACTGCAACCAAAATATATCTGTGCCCATTAGAATACGGAAATGGTCCCATGAAATCTATTCCCCAGACATCAAAGAGTTCTACTGCCAAAATATTTTGTAAAGGCATCTCGTGCTTCTTCGTGATTGTTCCGGTTCTTTGGCACCTGCCACAATTTTTAACAAAAGCATGTGCATCTTTAAATAATTATGGCCAGTAAAAACCTGATTGCAAAACCTTTTGTGCAGTTCTGGCTCCACCATGATGACCTCCATAAAGAGAAGAATGACAGTCATGCAATATTGCATTCATCTCCTCCTCAGGGACACACTTTCTTACCAATTGATCTGCGCATTTCTTGTATAGAAAAGGCTCGTACCACATGTAGAATCTCACATCATGTAAGAACCTTCTTCTATGGTCAGCTGTGAATTCTGGTGGAGTCACCCCACTTGCAATGAAATTCACATAATCAGCATATCACGGGGTTTCATCCGAAGTGATGGCTAGCAAATGTTCGTCAGGGAATGTTTCTTTGATTGATTCTCCTTCAGTGACATGGCCTCTATTTTCCAGCCTGGATAAATGATCTGCAACCTGATTCTCTGTTCCCTTTCGATCTCGAATCTCCAAATCAAATTCCTGCAAAAGAAGAACCCATCGAATTAACCTTGGCTTGACATCTTTCTTTGCAAATAAATACCTTATAGCTGAGTGGTCTGTGTAAACTATGACTTTTGTCCCCACTAGATAGGATCTAAACTTATCAAATGCCCATACTACTGCGAGCAACTCTTTTTCAGTAACAGTGTAATTCATTTGAGATAGATTAAGAGTTCTACTCGCATAGTGAATGGAATAAAATATTTTCTCTTTCCGCTGCCCCAAAACAGCTCCAATGGCTATATCACTTGCATGACACATCAATTCAAATGGAAGTTTCCAATCTGGAGAAATGATAATCGGTGCCGTAACTAATCTTCATTTCAGCTCATCAAATGCTTTCAGACAAGCATCATCAAACTTGAAAGATGTATCTTTCTCAAGAAGCCTGCACAAAGGAGATGAGATTTTTGAAAAATCCTTGATGAAACGACAGTAAAAACCCGCATGGCCTAAGAAACTGCGAATGCCTCTAACTGATGTTTGTGGAGGTAATTTTTCAATTGCTTCCACCTTTGCTTTATCCACCTGCAATCCATTCTTGGACACTTTATGCCCTAAGACTATGCCTTCATGTACCATGAAATGGCATTTTCCCCAATTTAGTACCAAATTTGTTTCTTCACACCTAGCAAGGACCTTATCAAGATTCATTAAACATTCATCAAAAGAACATCCAAATACAGAAAAATCATCTATAAATACTTCCACAAATCTTTCAACCATATCAGTGAAAATAGCCATCATACACCTTTGAAAAGTCGTAGGTGCATTGCAAAGACCAAATGGCATTCTTTTAAATGCATATGTCCCATACAGACATGTAAATGTTGTCTTTTCTTGGTCTTCTGGGGCTATAACAATTTGATTATATCCCGAGTAGCCATCCAAAAAATAGTAGTATTCCTGCCCGGCTAATCTATCAAGCATTTGGTCAATAAAGGGAAGGGGAAAATGGTCTTTTCGGGTGGCATTATTCAATTTTCTATAATCTATGCAAATCCTCCACCCAGTAACAATTCTAATGGGAATCAAATCTATTTTTATTTGTCACTACGGTCATCCTCCTTTCTTTGGAACACATTGGACTGGACTTACCCATTTGCTATCAGATATTGGAAATACAATACCTGCATCAAGCCATTTAATCACTTTTTTTCTTACCACCTCTTTCATGTTCGGATTTAGGCGGCGTTGTTGTTCTATGCTTGGCTTGTGCCCTTCCTCTATGAGAATTTTATGCATGCAAAAAGCTGGACTAATACCTCTTATGTCAGACATTGTCCACCCAATTGCTCTTTTATGCTCACGTAATACTCTTAACAATTTCTCCTCCTGCAATTCAGACAAGTCAGCAGAAATAATAACAGGTAACGTTTCAGAACTACCCAAATAAGCATAAGGTGAGAAGGTAAAAGCTTTAATTCCAATTTGGGAGCTTCTTCAACTGAGGGATTCAGAGGAGGACCATCTGGCCTATTCAAATGTTCAAAGGGATTAAAACCTTTTATATATTCACATGTTGCATTCAAAGTATGTTTCATCTCCTCAACCTCATCATTAATCTCCAAACTTTCAAACAACACAATTGCTTTTTCTAAAGAATCCTGCAAATATACACTTGAGGTAATAAGTTGTTCATCAATCTCCATGACAGATATCATAGACAATTCTTCATACTGCCGAGGAAGTTGAATTGCTTTATATACATTAAAAACAGCTTCCTCGTTGTCAACTCTCATGATCATTTTTCCTTCTCTTACTTTAATTATAGCATCACCTGTAGCCAAGAGAGGTCTTCCCAATATAATAGGAACTTTTTCATTGGCATGAAAATCCAAGATAATGAAATCAGCCGGGAAAATAAATTTCCCAATTTTCAGTAGCACATCTTCTATCACCCCTTCCGGGTAAGCTATGGACCTGTCTGCTAGTTGTAACATCACAATGGTGGGTTTTGGAGCCCCCAAACCCAATTGTTTGTACAAAGACAATGGCATCAAATTTATGCTTGCTCCCAAATCACAAAGTACATGGCCTACATCAACATTGCCTATTCTCACAGGGATAGTAAAGCTGCCAGGGTCCTTAAGCTTTTGAGGAAGCTTATTTTGGACCCTTGAAGTGCACTCTTCAGTAAGTGCAACTGTTTCAAATACAGTCAGTCTCCTCTTGTTAGCCACAATGTCTTTTATGTATTTGGCATATTTTGGAATATCACGAATCACATCTACCAACGGAATATTTAATTGAATCTGACTCAACATAGAGAGAAATTTGTTGAACATGCGATCGTCATTATTTTTCTGCAATCTTTGTGGGAAAGGTGGTGGTGGCCTTGGAACATTCACAGGTGCTGAAATTATATCATCTTTCCTTACTTCCTGTGTTGCTTTGGGAATCAATTCACCCTCAGGTATAGGCTTGTCTTTTCTCTTCTTTGGAACTTCTTCTAATTCCCTTCCAGTTCTAAGTGTAATTGCACTAACTTGCGGATTTTTCTCTGTATCACTTGGAAGAGCACCTGCAGGCCTAGTATTTTGATTTGCAGCTAGTTGTCCCAATTGTCTTTCAAGATTTCTAAAATCAGTTCTGAGTTGTTGGTTGTATTGCAACAATTTCTTCAACAAATCATTTGTATTTTCTTCTACCTGCTGAGGTGGCCTTTGTGGTTGATTAAAATTTCCTTGGGGTCTATATTGATTCTGATTTGATTGATTTCCACCCCAAGAGAAATTAGGATGATTCCTCCAATTTGCATTGTAAGTGTTCCCATACTGTGCCTGTTGGTTCATCGGCCCTCTGCTTTGTTGCCCCACATAGTAAATAGATTCAGGATTCGTTGGGCACATGTCACTTGTGTGATTATCGCCACACATTTCACAACAAACTGACATTTGTTGAACCTGCTGCATTGGTTGTGATGGTCCCATTGTCATTCTGGTCATTTGATTTGCCAATTTTGCTAAATCTGCTCTCATAGCGGAAATGTCATCCAGTTCAAGTAACCCTGCTTTCTGTTTCATTGCTCTCCTTGGTTCTCCTTCACCTTGCCAATTATGATCATTAGCAGTAAAGTTATTCAGCAGAAGTTGTATTTCATTGTATGGTTTTGCCATGCAACTACCTCCATAAGCTGAATCAAGATTCATTTTGGAAGTTTCGTCTAATCCATCAACAAAAGTATGGCTCAATACTTCATCAGTTTGACAATGATGAGGACAATCCCGAAGTAGTTTCTTGTATCTTTCCCAAGCTTGGCGAAGAGTTTCACCATCCCATTGTTGAAACCCAAGAATCTGACTCCGCAAAAACTTTGTCTTTTTAGTGGGGAAAAACTTGATTAGGAATTTCTTTGCTAAATCATCCCAATTGTGGATTGAATTAGCTGGATCTTTTTGCAACCATTCTCTAGCATCCCCCAATAATGAAAGGGAAATAAGGTTAGCCTGACATAATCCTTGGAAACATTTGGATAATTGTAAGTATCCGTTATTTCCAAAAAATTTTGAATGTGCCTTTGTGGGTCTTCATGAGATAGACCAACATATTGCCCAGTGGACTGTATCAACTGCACTATGTATTGTTTAAGCTCAAAGTGACCGGTGATTTTAGGCTTCACAATGGCCTGAGTCATATTAGCAAGGTTTGGCCTTGCTGCTTCTATCACCGCACGTTCTTGATTACCTGCCATCACTGTTGGCTGTGGTTGAACTTGAATGTCCAACTCTCTTTCTGTTTGTTTCTAGCTTCCCACTCCTTCCTTGTTCTATGAATTGTTCGTTCAATTTCAGGATCAAAAGGGAAGAGGTTGTTTGTGCTTCTACTCCTCCGCATTCGAGAGAAGAGCCTGCACAACACAAACAAAGTAGATGGAAAATTTAGGTTTTTATTAACAGCTAATAAAATCTTAAAATAGTCAAGTAGCTAATTTCAGTTCCGTGGGCACGGCGCCAAAAACTTGTTGCGACCAAAACATTCACGCAAGTGTACGTGATCGACAAGTAATATAGTAGTAAGTAAAGTATCGTTTCCACGAGGAATTGTAATCAACTTATCGACTAATGTAGGCTCAAACAATTATAAATTCAAGCTAAATTATTACAAAATATTTAAAGAACCAATTTACAACTTACTTAATAATTGCACAATAATTCAACACAAAATTACTACACCAATTTCACAATATGTTTATAACAATTTGGATAAATATATTCCCGGGTCATGGACTTGCTAGAAATTATGCTACTATTTTAGCTTAAAATGGATTTATTGAATTATCCGGGTTATTGATTATAGGGTTAATAATATTCATAAGAATCTTTCGAGTTCTTATGCATCTATTCAAGTTAAACTAATACCTATATGTCTATGGTATTAATATTAGCAAGAATGCATTTACAACTCCTATTTTTCAACCAAACAAGGCAATTAAGTATATGTCTATCTTAATTGCGAATTCTTCACCCGATGCCCGAGATTCAAAACTTGTTCTATTTGATTCTATATGCAACCAAGAATTTCCTTTTTCAAGTTTAATTCAAGATTCGTAAATCATATTTCACTGTTAGCTACGCAGTAAAATAATTAGAAGCAGAATCAAATAAACAACCCATAACAATAAATTCAATATCTTCAATCTAAGCTTCAAATAACATAATTATCTAACATCCATGACCCAAGAATACTAGAGTTTTTAGCTACTCATAATCATACAAAAATCAACAATAAAAGTTTTAAACATAATATTAACAAACAAATAGAAGAAAGTTTAGAAGAACTCTTTGAATCCTTGCTCCAAGATGTTGTTCTTCTTCTCCTTTCTTAGCTCCAAGATGAAGCTCCCTTTTCTTCACTTTCTCTCTCTAGGAAGAATAGTATTTTTGCACTTTCTCCCCTCAAAATCTGATCTTCCAATAATGGAGTCTTTGCTTTTTGTAAATTGAGTGGGATTAAGGAAGAATTCCAATTTAACCCCCAAATAATTGATTTCCCGGACAGGACTAGCGCGAGAGCGCATGACCAGTGCATGGCCCGCGCTAGTGAGGTTTCTTTCTGTCCAAAACAATTGAACTAGCGCGAGAGCGCATGACCAGTGCATGACCCGCGCTAGTGAGGTTTTCTCTTGTTAAGATGTTGCTGCTCAACTTTTCGTCATTTGACTCCATTTTTCACTTGATTACCATCATAAATCCTCATTTGTTTATTGAACTCATGTGAGACATTAAAGTCATGATTAGAGCCAATTTTTGCATTATTTGAACATTTACAATAGTAAACCATCCTTAAGTTGAGCTAAAACATAGGCTATCTTAAACAATTTAGCCTATTATCAGCTGTGAACGCCGAGCAGCTACCTAGTGGACTCCGAATAGACTGCTGGGAGCAATCAACCCTCACTGGCGGGACCCGAAGCTCTTAAATCTGCACACAGGGTGCAGGGAGTAAAGTGAGTACTCTAACTCAGTGAGTAATAAAAATAAATGAAGACTGAGCGATAAGAAAACACGTAAAACACAGCAAAATGCTACAAAGAGGCAGTGTAAAACCAATACAATGCAATAAAATAGTGAAATCTTATAAAAATACCTTAGTTTAGTATAAGCTTCTTTAAAACACCTTTTTAACAGTTAAACAAGTAAATGAAAAGTAGCGAGAAAAGATAAACACATAAAATCTGCGCAGCGGGCACAATATCAGCATAATCAGCCCCTCGGGCAATAACATGGAACAACACCAGCCCCTTGGGCTATATCACATATAACACTGGGTACCCACACTCAGTGGGGGTGTACAGACTCCGGGAGGGTCCCCTTACGGCTCAAGCGCAATATCAAGCCATCTCGTGACATAATTAAACAGGCTCTCGGTCTCATATCAAGCCACCTTGTGGCGTACAACTCAGGCCCTCAACCTCATAATCATAATCAGTACAACACTGCTGTGGCGTGCAGCCCGATCCTATAATAATCTCACAACAAAAGCCCTCGGCCCTACTCAGTCAGAAATCTCTAAAAGCCACTTGGGCACAGTAAAAATATGAAGTTCAGCCCAAAATATCATTTAAGATGTTAAAACAGAGTAAACATGAATGAGTTATGAAAACGGTAGAATATAGCATGACTGATTATAGATATAAAGTCAAAACAGTGAGGAAATAGCAGTAAAAATCCCCTAAGGGTCCAAACAGTTGGCACGAGGCCCACATATGTCATTCAGCCCAAAACATGATGATAGCAAATAGTTTTCAATCAAATAAGCGGTAAAACAGTCATACGAGATGGACTAAGTTACAATCCCCAACGGTGCACGACCCCGCGCTCGTCATCTAGCATGTTCGTCACCTCAATATAGCACAACGATGTGAAATCCAGAGTTTCATACCTCAGGACAACATTTACAATCATTACTCACCTTTATCCATTCCAAACTCTAGCCTGCGATGCCCTTGCCTCTCGAATCGGCCTCCAGATGCTCCAAATCTAACCAAAATTAGTGCAAAACCATCAAAATATGCTAAGGGAGCAAAGTTCACTCGAAAGAAATCAAATTACAATACAAATCCCAAAATTGGCCAAATCCGACCCCCGGGCCCACATCTCGGAATCCGATAAAAATTATGTCAATAGACTCCTTATCACTCCCCGAGTTCATTCATATAAAAAGCACTAAAATCCAACCACAAACGGCCCCTCAAATCCCAAATTCTACGTCTCCAATTACTAGCCCTGGTTCTTCAATATTTAGGCTTAAATTCTACAAATTCCATGATTATTTAGGTAGAAATCACATTAGGATTGAGTATTAAGTCCATAAATCTTACCTCCAAGTGTTTCCCTTTGATTCTCTCTTCAATCCCCTTCAAAATGCTTCAAAATCGCCCAAAAATGGAGGAACTTAGGCTAAGAATCGCGGAAATGAGTCTTTTAAACATTCTGCCAGCACTTAAAAATCCTTCATCGCGAACGCGGTCAACGTCTCGCGTTCGCGAAGCACAACCTGGCATTGACCACTTTTCCTTCATCGCAATCGCGACTCCCCGTACGCGAACGAGAAAGCTTGACTTCCCCTCTCATCGCGAACGTTGCTCCCCACCCGCGAACGCGAAGAACAAATCCTCCAGGACCCTATTTGCTCACTTACCTCTACGCGAATGCGGCATGAACCTCGTGAATGCGATGACCACGAGCCTCAACCCTTCGCGAACGTAGGATCACCTTCGTGAACGCGAAGGCCAATTTCCCAGCCTCACATCTCAACCCTTCGCGAACGCGAGGGTCCACTCGCGAACGCAAAGCTCAACTGTCTGCAACATCAACAACAGATTTCTACAGTTTTTCTCAACTTGAAATGATCCGTTTAACCACCCGAAACTCACCCGAGGCCCTCGGGACCTCAACCAAACATTCCAACCTATCCAATAACATCATTCAAACTTGTTCCAACCTTCGTAACGCTCAAAACGACATCAAAACACCAAATTTGCATCAGATTCAAGCCTAAGAATTCTAAAAACTTCCAAATTACGCTTTCGATCAAAAAGTCTATCAAACCACGTCCGAATGACCTAAAATTTTGTACACACATCCCAAATGACACAACGGACCCACTGCAACACCCGAAATTCCATTCCGACCCATATATCAAAATCTCATCTATCAACCAGAAAACGCCAAAATTTTAATTTCACCACTTTAAGCCTAAATCTACTCCGTACCTCCAAAATACATTCCGATCACGCTCATAAGTCCCAAATCACCTCCCGAAGCTATCCGAACCATCATAACTCACATCCGAGCCCTTTAACACATAAGTCAACATTCGGTTAATTTTTCCAACTTAAGCTTACTCAAAAGAGACTAAGTGTCTCAAACCTTACCAAAACCTCTCCGAACCCAAGCCAACCAACCCGATAACACAAAATACAGCTGAACAAGGCAATAAGAAGCAAAAATAGGGGTAACAAAGTGGTAACTCATGGAACGACCGACCGGGTCGTTACATCATCCACTTCTTAAACAAACGTTCATTCTCGAACGAGTCAAGAAACATACCTAAAGCCTCAAATAGTTGAGGATATCTGCTCCGCATCTCTCGCTCGGTCTCCCAGGTAGCCTACTCAACGGGCCGACCTCTCCACTGCACCTTCACTGAAGCTATATCCTTTGACCTCAACTTTCAAACCTGACGCTCCAAAATAGCTACTAGCTCCACATCATAAGTCAAATCATCATCTAACTGAACCGTGTTGAAATCCAAAACATGAGACGGATCGCCAATATACTTTCGGAGCATAGAAACATGAAATACTAGATGCACAGTCGACAAGCTGGGTGGCAAACCAAGCTCATAAGCCACCTCCCCAATCCTCCGAAGCACCTCAAAAGGCCCAATGAACCGAGGACTCAATTTACCCTTCTTCCCAAATCTCATAACACCCTTCATAGGTGAATCCTTTAACAGAACCTTCTTACCAACCATGTAACACATCCTGAACCTTCCTGTCAGCATAACTCTTTTGTCTCGACTGCGCTGTACGAAGCCTCTCCTGAATTACCTTCAACTTTTCTAAAGCATCCTGTACTAAGTCTGTCCCCAATAGCCTAGCCTCACCCGACTCAAACCAACCAACTGGAGATCTACACCTCCTCCCATACAAAGCCTCATATGGAGCCATCTGAATACTTGACTAGTATCTGTTGTATAAGAAAACTATGCTAGCGGTAGAAACTGATCCCATGACCCACCGAAATTAATGACACATGCACGTAACATGTCCTCCAATATCTAAATAGTGCGCTCGGACTGCCCATCCATCTAAGGGTGAAAAGCTGTGCTCAACTCAACCTGAGTACCCAACTCTCGTTGCACAGACCTCCAAAACTGTGAGGTGAACTGAGTGCACCTATCTGAAATGATGGAAACTTGGATACCATGCGAAAGAACAATCTCCCGGATATAGATCCCTACCAACCGCTCTGAAGAATAGGTAGTACATACAGGAATGAAGTGCGCGGACTTGGTCAGCCGATCCACAATCACCCAAATAGCATCGAACTTCTTCAAAGTTTGTGGGAGCCTAACTACAAAGTCCATGGTGATCCGCTCCCACTTCCACTCTGGAATATCCATCTGCTGAAGCAAGCCTCCCGGTCTCTGATGCTCATATTTCACTTGCTGACAATTGAGACACCGCGCTACAAATCCCACAATGTCCTTCTTTATTCTCCTCCACTAATAATGCTATCTCAGATTTTGATACATCTTCGCGACACCCGGATGAATGGAATACCGCGAGCTATGGGACTCCTCCAGAATCAACTCCCAAAGCCTATCTACATTAGACACACATATCCGGCCCTGTATCCTCAACACCCCATCATCACCAATGGTCACATCTCTGGCATCATCGTGCTGAACTCTGTCCTTAAGGACAAGCAAATGAGGATCATCATACTGGCGCTCTATGATACGATCAAATAAGGAAGACCGAGAAATCATAGAAGCCAATACCCGACTGGGCTCCACAATATCTGACCTCACGAACTGATTGGCCAAGGCCTGAACATCAACTGCAAGAGGTCTCTTTCCAACTGGAATATATGCCAAACTCCGCATACTCGCCGCCTTTCTACTCAAGCCATCGGCCACCACATTGGCCTTCCCCGGATGGTACAAAATAGTAATATCATAATCTTTTAGCAACTCCAACCATTTCCACTGCTTCAAATTGAGATCCTTCTGCTTGAACAAGTGCTGGAGGCTACGATGATCAATAAACACCTCACAAGACACACCATACAAATAATGCCTCCAAATCTTCAACGTGTGAACAATGGCAACCAACTCCAAATCATGAACGGGGCAGTTCTTCTCATGGGGCTTCAACTGACGAGAAGCATAAGCAATAACTCTACCCTCATGTATCAATACACACCCAATACCAACTCTTGAAGCATTACAATACACGGTATATGAACCTGAAGCTGATGGCAAAACCAATACTAGAGCAGTGGTCAAGGCTGTCTTGAGCTTCTGAAAGCTCTCCTCATACTCATCCGACCATACAAATAAAGCACCCTTCTGAGTCAACTTGGTCAAGGGTAATGCGATAGATGAGAATCCCTAAACAAACCAGCGATAATAGCCTGCCAAACCAAGAAAGCTACGAATCTATGTGGCTAAGGACGGTCAGGGCCAACTCTGAACCTCCTTTATCTTCTTCGGATCAACCTGAATACCCTCACTAGACATCACGTGCCCCAAGAAAGCCATTGAACTGAGCCAAAACTCACACTTGGAGAACTTTGCATAAAGATTCTCCTCCTGCAATCTCTACAACACAACTCTCAAATGCTCCACGTGCTCCTCCTGACTCTGTGAGTACACCAGAATATCATCAATGAAAACTATGACAAATGAGTTAAGATAAGGCTAGAACACACTGTTTATCAAATGCATGAACGTTGCTGGGGCATTGGTCAGCCCAAAAGACATGACCAAGAACTCATAATGACCATATCGGTTCCTGAAAGCCGTCTTAAGAATATCCGAGTCCTTGATCTTCAACTAGTGATAACCTGAACAGAGATCAATCTTGGAGAACACCCTCGCTCCCTGAAGATGGTCAAACAAATCATCAATGCGAGGTAGATGATACTTGTTCTTAATTGTTACTTTGTTCAACTGCCTATAATCAATGCACATCCTCATAGTGCCATCCTTCTTCTTCTTCTTCACAAATAGAACCGACGCACCCCAAGGTGACACACTAAGCCGAATGAACCCCTTATCAAGGAGTTCCTAAAGCTACTCCTTTAACTCCTTCAACTCTGCTAGTGCCATACGATACGGTGGAATAAAAATGGGCTTATTTCCCGGCACCATATCAATACCAAAATCAATATCCCTGTCCGGTGGCATGCCTGACAAGTCTGTAGGAAACACATCGGGAAAATCCCTCACAACAGGAACATAATCAATACTAGGAGTCTCTGCACCCACATCCCTCACAAAGGCTAGATATGAAGGAAATCCCTTCCTAACCTTCCACTAGGCCTTCAAAAATGAAATTACCCTACTGGGAACATAATCAGTCGAACCTCGCCACTCAATCCATGGCACACCCGGCATAGCCAATGTCACTGTCTTAGCATGACTGTAAAAAATAACACGACATGGAGATAGCCAATCCATGCCCAATATAACATCAAAGTCTACCATACATAACAAAAATAGATCCACTCGGGTCTGCAGACCTCCAATAGTCACCACACATGACCGGTACACACGGTCTACAATAATAGTATCGCCCACCGGAGTAGATACACGAACAGATGAAACAAGAGACTCATGGGGCGTATCCAAATAACGAGAAAAGTATGATAACACATAAGAATAAGTGGAACCGGGATCAAATAATATAGAGGCATCTCTATGGAAGACTGAGATAATACTTGTGATCACAACGTCTGAAGCAATATCATCGGGTCTAACTGGAAGTGCATAGAAATGGGCCTGACCACCACCTTATCGACCTCCCCCTTTAGGGAGACCCCTAGCTAACTAACCTCCACACCTAGCTGGGTGGGTGGGTGGTGGTGAAGTAACTGGCGCTGAAGCCGATGGTTGACTCCTCTGCTGAGATGAACCCCCAAGATGATGAGGACACTGCCTCCATATATGACCCATCTCTCCACACTCATAGCAGCTCCCGGGTGTTGGAGACGGGGACTGAAGGGAACCCCTAGCACCAGAATGACTAGCAGATGCACCTGGCATAGAAGAGCCCTGAACTGAGGGAGCACAGGACGAACTCTAGGCTGGAAGGGCACTGAGTGATTACTGGCCCTGATGTGAGCTGTGAGAACCATGACCCGATTATGCCCCATGATAACCTAGGCGAGCTGGCTGAGCATGCCTAAATGGACGGCCTCTGCCGTGCTAAAACTAACCCCTCGAAGGAGCACCACCATAACTACCAGATCCCCGAGGCCTCTTGGCCTCTCTCTCATCTCCTGGCGATGAACTAACTCAATCTCACGAGCAATGTCTACAACCTCCTCAAAAGTAGCACCCGACACCCTCTCCTTAGTCATGAGAATACGAAGCTGATACGTGAGGCCATCAACAAACCTCCTAATCCTCTCTCTCTCTCTCTCTCTGTAGGAACCAACCAAACAACATGACGAGCTAATTCCGAGAACCTTATCTTATACTGAGTCACAGTCATCTCTCCCTGATGCAACCACTCGAACTTCCTACGTAGCTACTCTCTACGAGACTATGGTACACACTTCTCCAGAAAGAGAATGGAGAACTGCTGCCAGGTAAGAGGTGTTGCACCAATAGGCCTACGCCTCTCATAAGCCTTCCACCAAGTGAAGGCAGCTCCAAAAAACTAAAAAGTAGAGAAAGCGGCCCCGTTGGTCTCCAGAATACCCGCTGTACGAAGAATCCTCTGACCCTTGTCCAAGAAACCCTGGGCATCCTCGCCCTCTGCACCACTGAAAGTTAGAGGCTGAAGTCTACCAAACCTATCCAACCTGCGCTGCTCGTGCTCTGGCATGACAGGAGCTATATAGTCTTGAGTAGCTGTAACCGGCTGGGCTAGATGTGTCCCCAGTGTCTGAAGTCCCTGCACGACCTGCTCAGGTGTGCGAGCGGCAGGAGTCTGAGTGTCTCCCCTGGCCTAAGAAGTAGCTGCAACTGTAGTAACTGAGACCGCCTAAGCTAGGCTAGTTGATACACTAAAATTACACTTGAATTAAATAGTGTAAGGTGGTCGGAGTCAAATATAATAATCCAACAAGGTTGGGGTTGAATCCTACAGAGAATAGGTGTGAAAAGGTTACTCAAGTAGTGTGTTACTTGACTTAAGTCGTAATTCTATTATGTTAATTGTAACAAGAGTATGATATGATTTTGGTTTGAAGAAATAACTAATTGTAATATTGAGAATGTAAATAATTTGATTAAGGAAACCAAGGTTGTGTCCCCTTCAATGAAGTGTAATGCTATCGGTGTTAATATGATATATTTCTAATGGAAGGTTCTTTAGATATGCAAATGATTTCTAAATGACTACCCAATATTTTCCAATATTTGGGTAGTATTTCCTCTTTATGATTTTCCAAATATAAAAGAGTAGAAATTAAGAACAGTCAATATATGCCAAATAAAATCTACTTATTCCTAAGCGATTCTATTAAACAAAGTTTAAATCCTTGAGTCTTTGATATTTACTTCTACCAAATTCCAACTCACTTTTCCAAGTAAAGAAAGAATTTAATGGCACTTGATAATATTTGCAACCACCAACAATAGATGAAGAATGAGAAATAAATATATGTCAACCAACCATTATACACATATTCAATGTTAAACACCCATTAACATAACACCCATTTAGGGTCCACAACCTTAGTATTTAAAGTTAGCTATACATGCTAAAATACAAAAGGATGAAAATATTTAATGCCATAAAGCTTACAAAGTGCAAGATTCTTCCTTCAAAAGCTTCCAAAAGAGAGGAATATTAAAGACTTGGAATGTAGCTCAAAAACAAGACAAGATGCCCCCACAAAATCCCAATAAATCTATTTATAGTGGGTCAAAACTCGGAATAAAAATCGAACAAAAATACCCTTTCTGGTCAATTATACGACCGCATATCTGTCGCATAACAGACATGGTTCCGCATTCTTGCCATGGCCATCGCATCTTCAAACCCTAGTTTCCAGGCCTTCATCGCATTCACGTTCTACGGTCCACATTGTAGATATGGATCACATTTCGCATCGCATTATCCAACTTTAGCAACTTTCATAATGAGTTTGCAGTCCATTCTGCGGCCCGTAAACCTGTTATGCAATCATAGACTGGACCGTATTTCTTGCACTGGACTTTGGCCAACAAACTGTTGGGGTTTGCGATTCCCTTAAGCATTATGCGGCCCGCATGTTGGATTTGCGGTCCGCATTTCCACATTTGAAATGCATTTTGTTCTTTTCTTGTCCTTTTGTTGCCTTTTGATTTCATTTTCATGCTCTTAGGTCCTTAAACCTCAAACACTGCAAAAACACTAAAATTACATAAGTATAAAAGATTATTGCATTTAAAACAAGATAAAATCTAAGCAATTTGTATCAAAAGTCCCGAAATTCTCCGGCACATCAACACCCCCAACTTAAACTCTTGCTTGTCCTCAAGCAACTAAAACGATACTATCCTATTCTAGACTCCATCTAAATGATACTAAAACAGTAGTGACTGTGGATGGTGTTAGTTGTCAGTACTACAAGCATGGATTTTTGATTGTTTACCCTTCCTGAACCATCAATTTTTACAAAGAAACTAATCAATTTGTGAAACTTTGAGCCTCGACCAATTTGACAAAATGTTACCCTCAGCTGAGTGCACTTGCATTTGACTCAAAAACTCAACTTCTGTCCAACCTTACAATTCATGTGCCCTCACTAGAAAGAGAGTCCCAAACTCACACTATTTACAATGACAACAAAAAGGGACGAATTCACAAATACACTCACTCTCAAAAAGTTTCAAGTATTACAACATACCATACCATAGGATTGCCCTTATTTTAATTCATCGCTTTATTTTAAGAACGTTCAGTTGGAGATCCCATAAGGACTTAGCTTGTAATGTAGGTTTAGGGAAGGGTCGGATAAGCATTTGGGTACAAGTGACTACACCCTCCTTGAACACTATTCACATTTTTCTTTCTTGTTGCTCTTTGCTTCTTTTCAAACCACATAGCCCTCATTAGCTTCTACTTTTCCAACATTGAGCCACCTTAACTACCTCTTTAATTCTCTTCAAGACTCCATATGTATATATACATACAACTCTTTTTTTCTTCTTTTCTCTTGCAAGATTTGTTTTTTTTGCTTTTGGAGCTTGAGGTATGCTTTCCTACACTCACTGCACAACCTTGCCAATTTCCGGCTTGACACCACACCCCCAACTTAGGCTTCTAGCCTCATTCTCAATGTTCAAGGAGGGACAGGTTCAAAAGAGGGAATTATTTTACAAAAAAGGAAAGGTTTGTAATGAGGTAGCCAAAGAAAAGGTCAAAGGCTCAAGTGGGGTGACTAGTGACTATTTGTACAATGGGTGGCTTGAAAGGCTAACTGGTTTTTCAAAATCACAAAGACGGCCTAAGGTCATTTCTCCAATAAAATGTAATTATTATAAGCATCGAAAACCAACCAGACAAGTTCTAGATGGCAGAAGTAAACACAAAAATTATTTACACAAAGACTCACACACATGGCACACAAACTGTTTGGCTCAACATAGTGTTTAGCCCTCGAGTCAACACTTAGCAACTCAAAGCTTTCATCATATTTACAAGTATAACTCTAGGTAGACATAGAGTCAAAGAGCGAGCCTCAAGTTCACACAGTTAATATATCGTTTTTTATATTAATGGAAGGGTATAGGCTATATACAGGCACACATGCTTGAAACTAGACAATTCCACCAAACCGGTCAAAATGTTTCAATTCTACTGCCCTGGTTCTACTATTACACCCTTGAAAAAGAACCCGGCGAAGAAAAACCAAGGGGAATTAATTGCTAATTACTAAAGATGAATATACAATTATCTACTTGTTTTTTTTGTTTTGTTTTTGTTTTTTTATATGCAAAGATAACTTATGTACTAAAACCACAAAACACCAATATATACAAAATCACAAACATAAATATATACAGAAGTTTGCTTATATAGCACAAAAGCATAAACATGTACAATAGTTGAATTCACAAAAATTTATACAAGGCTATCCTACCCCCAACTAAAAAGCATGCATTGTCCCCAATGCATAAGAATGTAAAATAGAGTTTAGGGGCTCCCTGAGGTGCACTAAGCGCTATGGGAGTCGGAAGCCGGCTGAATGATGATGGGGTCACCCTCTGATGCTGAAGTTGGAACCGATGAGATCTCGGCCTGAGGAGTGACCTCTACTAATGGAGGAGGGATCTCTGGCTGATCCAATACTGGAGCTGAGGCCTTTGAGCTGCTAGCCTTGCCCGCTGATGGCTGAGTGGTCAATGGATCTGCTGGGGTGACCATGTCTGCTAGCAAATGTGCTATCGCCACCTAAATTGCTGCTTGTTCTTCATCCTCAATTGTAGAGACAACACTCTGCTTACCCTCCTTCTGAGGGCCTTTATCCTTCTCGGACCATGAATCCTCTTCAGTATATTCCTCGTTTGCCTCCCCACCTTCAAACTTTGGAAAGTGTCCAAAATCCTCCTCAAAAAGAAATGTCAATACGTATAGGGGGAGCTGGACGCTGGGAAGCCCCGACAGTCTGAGGTGTAGTGTTTGTCATAAGTGTAGAGAAGTCAATATCCAGTCCAGGTACTGTTGTGTCTGCTCCCTACTCACCTTCCTTGGGCAGGAAGGATGATAGATCGAACTCCAGAGTCATTTTGTGGAGTTCAGTCTTCATAGTGGCAACTTCCTCCTGGATCTTTGGCAAGTCACTAACCTCACCCCGCTCTATATTCTCAACCTGCACCTCAAGCTGCATCAAGCGATCCCCATGAGATGTTTATTGCTATTGGAGTGTCGTCACTGAGGACTAGATAGGGGTCAATGCTTGCTTGATGAGGACGGGGAAATTCTTCAGAAGCTGGTCTACCTTATCATTGGCATGTTGAGCTAAGAGACCAAGCCTCGAAACCACTGGCAATGTAGCAGAAGGCTGAGAAATGGTGGACTGAGAGGTGGGATGTGAAGTGGAAATGGATGCAACTAGAGCTTGAGGAGACACCGGAGTCTGGGAATCTGAGGGCTCTACATCAGTAGGAACCCGAGTCTGAACCTCTGGGGGAGCAACATCTGCTGCATCACTAATGCGCGTGATATCAATATCCTTTAGCGCCTTCTCTGTCTTGTTAGTGTGTGTCATGGTAGGGACTTTCAGAGCCTTACAGAGGGCTGTGATCAAGCAGGAGAATGAAAGTGACGTGGCTGTCTGTTTTGCCCGGATCCCTATCTCTCGGAAGATAAAATCACCCACATAAATCTTGATTCCCGCCATAATGCATGCAATGAGAAGAGCTTTCTCAATGCTTATGTCAGTCTTGTTTTTGGAAGGTGTCAATCGAGAGGTGACAAAGCTAAGCCAAAATCTTCCCTCTCGTGTGAGATCCTCGTTGAATATTTGTACAACGGGTTGATCCAAGCAGGGTTCCCCTTGGCTATCACAGAAGCTATCCAGCTACGCTCATTATCCCGATTTGCCCATTTGGTGGCATACTCAGCTATGCTCGGGCTCCAGTCAGGGAAGTAAAACTCATTGATGGTCTCACTACTACGAACACTTGCTTCCCCCGAACCAATACAACGTCAGAGAAGACCCTATTGCATTTGTGGTGAGCAGTCCTGGAGGCTCCATACGAGGCATAAAACTCACGGACAAGTGTTTCATTATAGTCATTAGGCAGCTCAGTGAAGCCCTCCCATTTTCTTGCTTTGATGTTCTCCCATATGTGGGGGTACTACTCTTGTAACCCATTCAAACTCAATTGTTTTTCGGCCAAGATTTTTCGTTTTGTTAGCCCTTCTCTATATAGCTCCCAGGATCCTTCGACCCCAAACCTGAGCTGGAAGTCATCTCCTCGTTTCCTTCTTGCCTCAACTTGTAGGTCAATTGAGGGCAAGGTCTCCTCCTCATCAAACTGGGAGGGAAGTGTAACAGTAGGGTCCGGTCGTGAACGTTTTGCTTATTGAGCTTGACGACTGGTGGAGGCCCTTTTCTGGGAAGAGGCTGTATATTTCTTGGGAGCCATATCTGCACAGAAATGAAATGTGAGCAACATGGTAGGAAATAATAGAAAAAATACCAAAATTGAAAGTATGCGACATGAAATGCGATCGCATAACCACTATGCGCACCGCAAACCTGTCGCAAATTCTCTACCTGCTAAAATGATCTAGGTATGCGATGGATTATGCGATCGCATATCCATTATGTGGTTCGCATAACCATCGCATACTTAAATGCTTAGAAAATATAATCACAAAATGCGATCGCAAAGTCCATCACAAAGTTGGATATGCAATCGCAAATTGGCCGCAAACAGCATGTTACAAAACCAGCTAAACTGTCTCAGTATGCGGTGACTTTGCGGTCCGCATATCAATTATGCGATCGCAAAATTGCCATATTTTGTCATCTTCTTCAGCCAGTTAGGGTTCACTTTTGCGGCAAAAATGCGGATCACAATTTGATTATGCGATCCGCAAAACCCATCGTTCTCAACCTTAGAATTCAACCCTCAACCATGGCAGACCTAGTTTTTACTACCTAGCACCCCAAACATACTACCTAACCAAGAACCTCCTCACATTATGAACTGACATCCAACTACAATCAGGGAAAATAACACATGAAACAAAAACAGGAGAAACAAAAACATAATTGAAATTAAAGTTTGCAAGGATGAAATCGGGACAAGAAAAACATACCAGTGACGGATTAATGAGCACACTGGGGAGATGATTTCACAGGTGTTGCCTTACGTATTTGATTCACCAGCCGTTTTGCCTTCTCCTTTCTCTTTTTTTTCGTTTTGTTTTGTTTCTTTCTTGTAAAAATTTTTTCTTTTTGTTTTGAAATTGTGTGAATGTTGAAGAGATGCGAGGGATTTACCTGGGAGATTTGAGATGGGTACGTCACCACATAACACATTATGCGACTGCATAAGTGTTATGCGGTGGATTCAATTTGAATTGCTTGAGGTCCAAAATGAGGTGCACTATGCGGTCGCATAATGGAAATGCGGTCCGCAAAGTGCACCTCCTTGCCGCATTCTTACCACCAATTTTTGCCAAACATACTGTCTGGGTTTGCGACCACAATGCAGTCCGCATAGTTAAAATGCGATCGCATATGTGTAGCAAACTTCCCAAGGTGATTTTTTCCCTTTCACATGCAATCTTACCCAGTTTTATAATCTTTTGAATCCCCTGCACTCTAACACACACTTTAAATTGCTTAATTAAATCTATTTAACAAAAATTAAAAATTTAAAGTACAAAAAGTGTGTTACCACACATGGGTTACTTCCCATGAAGCACTTGATTTAACGTCGGGGCACTATGAAGTTGGTGTTCCTTTGGATTCACTCATTGGTCGGGCACGGATCATTTTTGAGAGCCAACTGCTCCACTAAGTGTTTTTCTCCATCTGTACCCAAGTAGTGCTTGACTCGCTGGCCATTCACTTTGAAGGTTCGGAGCCCATACTCTGATTCTAGTTCCACAGCCCAAAAAGGAGAAATATTGACCACCTTGAAGGAACCGGACCGTTTTGATTTGAGCTTGCTCGGAAACAATTTGAGCCTTGAGTTGAAGAGCAAAACCAAGTCACCCGACTTGAACTCCCTTTTCAAGATCTTTTTGTCATGGACAAACTTCATCCTTTCTTTGTACACAGCTGTACTTTCATATGCATTGAAACAGAATTCCTCCATTTCATTAAGTTGTGTTAACCTCAAATTTGCAGCTTTAGCCCAATCCAAGTTCAACCTTTTTAAAGCCCACATGGCTTTGCGCTCCAATTCTACGGGTAGATGACAAGCCTTGCCGAAGACTAACCAATAAGGAGAAGTGCCAATAGGAGCTTTGTATGCCGTACAGTACGCCCACAATGCTTCATCTAGCTTCCTTGACCAATCGGTCTTGTTTGCATTAACAGTCTTTGTTAGAATGCTCTTTATCTCCCGGTTGGAAACTTCAAATTGGCCACTTGATTGGGGATGATAAGGTGTGGCCACCTTATGCTTAACACCATATTTCTCTAGTAACCCCATGAAAGCCTTATTACAGAAATGAGACCCACCATCACTAAGAATGGCTCTAGGAGTGCCAAACTAAGTGAATATATTTTTCTTTAAGAATGTGGTCACACTTCTTGCCACGTTGTTTGGTAAGGAAATTGCTTCAACCTATTTGGACACATAGTCCACAACCACCAAGATATATTTCATCCCACTAGAGCTTACGAAGGGACCCATAAAATCAATTCCCCACACATCGAAGATTTCTATCTCCATCACAAAGTGCATTGACATTTCATGCCTCTTGGAGATTGATCCTTGACTTTGGCATTGGTCACAAGCATTGACCAGTTGATTGACATCATGATAGATCGACGGCCAATAATAACCACATTCAAGCACCTTAGCCGCCGTTTGATTTCCCCCATGGTGACCCCTAACCGGTGAGTCGTGGCATGCCTTTATAATTGGCATAATCTCTTTTTCTGGAACACACTTTCTGATGATGTTGTCAGCACAAATATGGAACAAGAATGGTTCTTCCCAATAGTATTGCCGACAATCTCTCAAACACCTCTTCTTTTGATAGGATTCAAATCCATTCGGAATAAGGTCACTTACCAAGTAGTTAGCAATATCGGCATACCAAGGAGCAAAAGTGCTAGATAGTGCCAATATGTGTTCATGCGGGAATGCATCGCTGATTTCAAGATCTCCCTTTGGCCTCCCTGCCTCTTCAAGCCTTGATAAATGATCCGCTACTTGATTTTGCGTTCCTTTGCGATCCTCGACCTCGAAGTCAAATTTCTTGCAACAACAAGACCCACCGAATCAACCTAGGCTTTGCATCCTTCTTTGCCATGAGATAGCGAAGAGCAGCATGATCTGTGTACACTATCACCTTGGATCCCAACAAATAAGCCCGGAATTTCTCAAAGGAATAGACAATGGCGAGAAGTCCTTGCTCAGCCACTGTGTAATTCATTTGCACTCCATTGAGTGTCTTGCTTGCGTAATAGACCGGGTGAAGAACCTTGTTGTGATGTTGGCCAAGCATTGCTCCAATAGCTACACCACTGGCATCACACATGAGCTCGAAAGGAAGAGACCAATCGGGTGTGATAATAATAGGTGCCGTGGTGAGCTTTTGCTTCAATTCCTCAAAGGCTTTGAGGCATTTTTCGTCAAACACAAATTTTGCATCTTTCTCAAGGAGTTTGCACATAGGATTTGCAATCTTGGAAAAATCCTTGATGAAATGCCAATAAAATACGGCATTCCCCAAGAAACTTCAAACACCTTTAACTGAAGTAGGTGGAGGAAGCTTAGAAATAATCTCAATCTTCGCCCGATCAACCTCTATGCCATGTTTTGAAATTTTATGCCCCAATACAATGCCTTCATCCACCATGAAATGGCATTTCTCCCAGTTGAGCACAAGGTTGGTCTCCTCACATCTCTTAAGCACTTGTCTAAGATTGTTGAGACAATGCTCAAAAGAGTCACCTACCACTGAAAAGTCGACCATGAAAACCTCCAGAAAATCCTCCACCATGTCGGAAAACATGGACATCATGCATCTTTGAAAAGTAGCCGGAGTGTTGCACAAACCAAATGGCATCCAGATAAAGGCAAAAGTTCCATAAGGGCAAGTGAATATTGTCTTCTCTTGATCCTCCAATGCTATGTTGATTTGGTTGTAATCGGAATATCCATCAAGAAAGCAATAGAATGACCTTCCCGCTAGCCAATCAAGCATTTGATCAATAAAAGGCATAGGGAAATGGTCTTTGCATATGGCACTGTTGAGATTCCGATAATCCATGCACACCCTCCCTCTGGTCACCGTTCTTGTTGGGATGAACTCATTATCGTTTTCAATTACGGTCATGCCTCCTTTTTTCGGTACACATTGCACCGGGCTCACCCAAGAAATATCGGCAATGGGGTAGACTACCCCGACATCCAACCACTTGATGATTTCTTTCTTTACCACCTTTTGCATGGACGGGTTCAACCGTCGTTGATGTTCCACACTTGGTTTCGTCTCACTCTCCAATTAGATCTTGTGTTTGCAAATTCCGGCGGGAATCCCTCGGATGTCCGCAATTGTCCATCTAATAGCTTGCCTATGCTCCTTCAAGACTTTTAACAATTGTTCTACCTGCACATCATTCAACAAAGAAGAAACGATTACTGGTAAAGTATCATTTGAGCCAAAAGATTTATACCTCAAGTATGGTGGAAGTGGTTTGAGCTCTAGTTGTAGTAGCTCAATAATAGAAGGCTTTACGGGAGGAGTGGCTCTATTCTCCAAGTCGAGAGAGAGCTTTGCCGGAGCATAAGTGTAGGACCCAATCCCCTCCATTGCATTGACCGATTCCATATATCCTTCCATATCTTCACCATCAAAGTTTACCAAAATAGCCGCCAATGCCTCACTAAGGCATTGTTCTTCCATCTTCATTTCAACCGCATCTTCCACTTCATCAACAACATCAATCACTGAGATTCTTTCATATTCATGTGGTAGTTTCATACCCTTACTTGCTTAGAATGTGACCTCTTTATCATTCACACGGAACTTGATCTCATTCCGTTCCGAATCCATTAGTGCTCTTCTTGTGGCTAGGAATGGTCTCCCTAAAATGATAGGGATCTTTTTGTCAACCGCACAATCAAGGATTACGAAATCGGTGGTAAATGAAACTTTCCCACTTTAACAAGCACATTATCAACAATTCCCACCTGTTTCTTTATGGAACGATCGGCCATTTGCAATCTCATACTTGTGGGACTTGGCATGCCTAACCTCACTTGCTTGTAAATGGCAAGAGGCATTAAGTTGATGCTAGCCCCATTATCACAAAGGGATCTTGCAAAATCATGTGCACCAATAGTACAAGGAACGGTGAAAGCTCCCGGGTCTTCTTTCTTTTGAACGGTGGATGTAGCAATGATGGAACTAACCTGGTGAGTCACATTCACCATGTCATTCTTGGCGGTTCTCTTCTTGTTAATCAAGTCTTTCAAATATTTAGCAAAACCCGGCATCTCTTGAAATGCTTCCACAAATGGAATATTCACTGATAATTGCTTGAGAATGTCATAGAACTTTTCGAGTTTGCTATCATCAACCATCTTGGCAAGTCTTTGAGGGAATGGAGGAGGTCTAGGAATAGGTGGCAGAGTTTTTGATGTCTCTTTTACCTTTTCCTTTATCTATTCCCAGTTTTCTTCTTGCACTTTCAATTCTTCCGGAACCTTTTCAACTTCAACAACACTTGGCTCTTCAACCTCAACCTCTTGTTCGGACTCTTCAACTTCAACCACTTGTTCACTCTCTCCTTATAGTACCTTCCCACTCCTTGTAGTAATTGCCATGACATGAGAAGTTGGACCACTCCCACTACCCTTTGGGTTCACAATTGTGTCACTTGGAAGTGTCCCTTTTTGCTTCGGATTTTGCTCCCTAGAGAGGTCTCTCATTTGCATCTCTAATTTTTTAATGGATGCAGTATTCGAGCCAACAAGCTCGGTCATATTCCTCATAGAAGTGTTGGACTTCTCTTGATTTTGCAATACCTGTTCAAGCATGCTTTCCAACTTGGAACCACTTGAGGAACCTTGATGTGAATATTGACCCTTTGGATGGACATACGGGTTTGAACTCTGAATTGAGAAGTTGTTGTTGTTATTCCAATTTCCTTGATATGAGCCACCTTGGTCATTTCGCCACTGTTGGTTGCCTTGCCCTTAGAGGTAAGGCCTCCACTGATTTTGTTGTCCTTGACCTTGGTATTGTTGCCTTTGATAACCTCCTTGAGAGTTGTTGACATAGTTTGCCTCCTCAAAGTCTTCATTTGATATAAGTTGCACATACTCCACCACATTTACCTTCTTCGTTTGGCTTTCGATGAACATCTTTGTCAACACATTGACATTTTTGGCAAGACCTGCAATCACTTGATCTCTCTCTTGATTTTCCTTGATCATGGTGGTCAAGGAAGGAGAACCATATGCAATTCCACCGGTGGTGTCTTTTGAGAGCCATGCTTGATTATGTTTTGCCATTTTGTCAAGTATTTGTGTGACTCTTGCGAATGATTTGTCCATGAAAGATCCATCAGCTGCATTCTTGGCTATAGATTGGTTCATAGGATCCAAACCCATGTAGAATTTTTCCAACAAGATAGAATCCAGAAAACCATGGTTGGGAGACCTCACCAAATATAACTTGAATCGATCCCATGCCTCATGTAGATGCTCTCCCGGTACTTGCTTGAAAAAGAAGATTTTATACCGGAGCTCAGACTTCTTACTTTGCGGGAACCATTTAGCTAAGAATGCTCAGACAAGTTCAGGCCAAGAATGAATGGAGTTTGGTGGCATATTTTGAAGCCACTTCCTTACGTCCCCAGCTAGTTAGTACTTGAACATCCTCAACCTTAGGGCATCATCAGAGACGCTATTCTGCTTATGTATCACACACACACCCAAAACGTTTCTAAGATATTATGTCGGATCATTATCAATGGAATTCCTAAAAAACCCCTCCGCTTTGATCATAAGGAGTAAACCATGTTCCACCTTGAAAGTTGCAGCACCAACAACCGGAGGTACAATAGCATTTGTATCCTCGATGTACTTATCTATGTCCGCAAAAGGATTTTCCTCCATTTCTCCCTCCATTTCTTCTTCATATCCGGCCATGTTTTCCTATCAACACTAAGCAAAAAAAGCAAAGTATGATGGAATAGAATAAGACGTAAAGTAAAGCACCCACTAATTAGTAATTTCAAAACCGTATTCCCAGCGCCAAAATTTGATACGCTCAAATTACACTTTAATTAAATAGTGTAAGGCAGTCAGTGTCAAATATAATAACCCAACAAGGTTGGGGTCGAATCCCACAGGGAATAGGCGTGAAACAGTTACTCAAGTAGTGTGTTACTTGACTTAAGTCGTAATTCTATTCGGTTAATTATAACAAGAGTATGATATGATTTTGGTTTGAAGAAATAACTAATTGTAATGTTGAGAATGTAAATAATTTGATTAAGGAAACCAAGGTTGTGTCCCCTTCAATGAAGTGTAATGCTATCGGTGTTAATATGATATATTTCTAATGGAAGGTTCTTTAGATATGCAAATGATTTCTAAATGAGTACCCAATATTTTCCAATAGTTGGGTAGTATTTCCTCTTTATGATTTTTTCAAATATAAAAGAGTTACAATTAAGAACAGTCAATATATGCCAAATAAAACCCACTTATTCCTAAGCGATTCTATTAAACAAGGTTTAAAGCCTTGAGTCTTTGATATTTACTTCTACCAAATCCCAACTCACTTTTCCAAGTAAAGAAAGAATTTAATGACACTTGTTAATGTTTGCAACCACCAACAATAGATGAAGAATGAGAAATAAATATATATATCAACCAACCATTATACATATATTCAATGTTAAACACCCATTAACATAACACCCATTTAGGGTCCACAACCTTAGTATTTAAAGTTAGCTACACATGCTAAAATACAAAAGGATGAGAATATTTAATGCCATAAAGCTTACAAAGGGCATGATTCTTCCTTCAAAAGCTTCCATAAGAGAGGAATATTAAAGACTTGGAATGTAGCTCAAAAACAAGACAAGATGCCCCCACAAAACCCCAATAAATCTATAAAATAGTGCGTAAAAAATCGGGACAAAAATCGGACAAAAATACCCTTCCCGGTCAATTTTGCGACCGCATATCTGTCGCATAACAGACATGCGGTCCGCATTCTCGCCATGGCTATCGCATCTTCAAACTCTAGTTTCCAGGCCTTCATCGCATTCATGTTCTACCGTCCGTATTGAAGATATGCGATCGCATTTTGCATCGCATTATCCACCTTTAGCAACTTTCGTTATGAGTATACGGTCCATTCTGCGGCCCGCAAACCTATTATGCAATCGCAGACTGCACCGCATTTCTTGCACTAGACTTTGTCCAACAAACTATTGGGGTTTGCGATTCCCTTGAGCATTATGCGGCCCGCATGTTGGATTTGCGGTCCGCATTTCCACATTTGTAATGCATTTTGCTCTTTTCTTGTCCTTTTGTGGCCTTTTAATTTCATTTCCATGCTCTTAGGTCCTTAAACATCATACACTGCAAAAACACTAAAATTATATAAGTATAAAAGATTATTGCATTTAAAACAAGCTAAAATCTAAGCAATTTGTATGAAAAGTGCCAAAATTCTTTGGCATATCACCAGTGCATACTGATAGAATCTGAGTGGGGCCTCTTGAAGACCCGGAATCACAATGGGCACAGCTGGTGCCTGAGCTGGTACTGCTAGAGCATCCACAACTGGGACCTGATCCTGAATTGGGTGGCTGGTAGATCTGCAGGTGTTGCCCTAGCATTTGTGCGGGCTACACCCCTGCCCCTACCACGACCTCGACCACATCCTCGGCCTCTAGTGGCCACAGCTAGTGGTACTGGTGGTCGTCCATCCTGACCGGTATCTTGTGTCCTCACCATCTGTGAGAGAATAGAATAACATAAGTTCAGTACTCGAATCAACAGATTTTCACGACAAGAATTTCAATAATATGAAATTTTTCCTAAAGGTTCTGCAGCCTCTCGAGGATAAATACAGACATCTCCGTACCGATCCGCGAGACTCTACTAAACCTGCTCATGACTCATGAGACTTATGTAACCTAAGCTCTAATACCAACTTGTCATGACTCTAAACCCAGATTCGATCGTGATGGCGCCTCTCGTGAAGACAAGAACAACCAACACAAACCCCCAAATAAATTAACAGATATAATAATTCATAAGTAAGTCATATTAGCGATAAATCCCAAAATAGAGTGAAATATATCAACTGCAGAAACAAACACAACCCGACATCGGGGTGTCACCAGTCATGAGCATTTAACATAAGTCTAAGAGTATGTAAGAGTTTATACAGCACAAAGAGGGGCAGCTGTGAGCACGTGATTTTTGCCTTAACGAAAACTACTCCAAAAATAAATCAAAAAATAAAATAAATTTCTCGTACTGTGTAATTTTTGAATTTTGCGTGGTGTTAAATACTTGTGTTATGTCCGTAAATGTTTACTTTGTCATAATGAAATGAAAAATAAAATAAAATACATATTGCATGCATATAGGATTTAATTATGCATTTAAGAATTAATTAAAAAATAAAATCACAAAAAATATGCATTCGTTCTATTTTTAAATGTGTTACTGTGTGATTAATGTTTTGACTATGTGTTAAATAGTTGTTATGAAGTAATTAATATTTTGTGTAAGGTTAAAAATTGTTTTATAATTTTATTAGGATTTTTTTTATTAATAATAAAATTAGAAAATAATTGAAAAGGAAATAAAAAAAATCGGACCTGGATTTAAATCCAGGCCCAAATCAAATCACCCCCCCACAGCCCAATCCAAATAGCCCAAGTCTGACCCAGTCCCAAGCTAAGACCAAACGACGTCGTTTGGTCACCTCTCATCAAGGGCCGTTGGATTAAATCCAACCAACGGTCAAGATCCCCTGCCCTTACCCGCAACCCATAACCCGACCCATTGACCCGACTCAGTCCGACCCCAACGTTAAACCAAACGACGTCGTTTGGATTAGTGGATTGATCCTGGCCATTCATCTTACTTGATCGGACGGTCAATATCCACCCACCATTCCCCTATATAAACCCATAATCCCTTACCCGGCCCCCTAACTAAACACCCCCCTCTCCGCTCCTGTTCATCATCGTTCCAAACAGACCCCTAACCCTAGCCGCCCCTATTCCCCTTCGCCTGAAACCCGGCGGCATCAACGCCGCCGGTCACCAACTTAACACCCTAGGACCTCCTGAACATCCCCTACACGAATCCGACCTTAGTTTCCTTCGAATCAGGCCCCAACTCTTCGAATCTTAAATCGAAGGTTGGCCTGAAAACCTGATCTAAACCAATCAGCACCTAGTTAACACCATAGCTTCCCCTAGTCATCCTGAGTATGGATCTGTTGTTTGTTTGGCTCGAATCAGTTCCGAGCTTCTCGAATCTTCTTTTGAAGATTCGGACCAAACAAGAACAAGCTCAGATTTGTTTTAAGCTGACACCAAATGACCCCTAGGCTACCCTCACCCTTGTGTCATGTTTGGTTCTTCTCGAATCTGACCAGAAATGGTTAAATCCCAAATCGAATTTTTAAGAACCCTAAAAATACCAAACTTTCGGATTCTGTTCAGATTAAGTAAAGATTGAGGTTCAATCGACCTTAGTCGAAGTATTTTCAGTGGAAAATACTTCGACTAAGGTTTGTTTGATTTCAAACAAAAATCCAAATCCAAGTTGAGTTCGAGTCGGATTAAAATTGAAGATTCAAAGGTATTTTTTCTATTATTTTGTGTATTCTACATGTATTGTTGTTTGTCTTAATAGCTTGTTAATTTTTCATGATTTTATTTGATTAATTCTGTCACCTTTGTCTCATGCCCGTCTATATGGTCAAATATGAAACTGTTTCAGTTGGTTGTGATTGTTCATAATGTAAGTAATCGACTCGATTAAGTTCGTCGATTAGTTATATTATGAATTCTCACTTATGATAATGCTAATAAAAAAACAGTCTGCTTCTATTGTTTTAGACCAATTATGGACAATTGTTGTAGATAATCAGTTTAAATTAATACTCGTCAGTTAAATCATCCTTGTTTACATTTCAATGAGTCTGTCAAAATGAATGCTGTGTATATGTTGATTTCTGAACCAGTAAGTTTCAGGGCATTGTCAATATACTGACAATGCCCCTGCATTTATGTTGATCCGAATTTCAATTCAATTTTTTTTTGTTCTATTAAGCTCTGCATAGTGTTAATGTGTTTGTATGCAAGTTCAGCTGCTCAATCTGAATTTAGCTTGTCCATTAGTTATTAGACATTGAGTTTGTTGGGTCAATTAACTAACAATGAAAGGACAGAATGTTATTTGATTTAGGAATTGGTTGTTAGCTGCTAAACAAGTTTAATTCAGATAACTTGGACAGTAATTACAGTAGGTCAGGAGCATTTCTGGGAATGAAACAGTAAAAACAGGGTGTTAGTGCTAGTGTATTATAATGTAATGTTAGTGGCTATAGTTTAAGATAATAATGGGGAACAAGGGATAATGGGGCTGCTGAAAATCAGGTTAGGATCATATATAATATTAAAAAAAAGTTTTTAATGGAACTTTTTGATTTTAAAAGAAGAAGGGGGTCCAAGAAGCACTTAAAAAGATAAAGACCAGCCCTGTATAAATACAGGGAGCTGGACAGCTTAAGGGGGGCAGATTTTATCAGATTTTAAGAGAAGAAAAAAGAGAGTTTTTCAGAGAATAGGGGTAGTTTTCAGAAGAAGAGAGTTTGAGAGATAGAGCTTAAAACAGATTCTTGGAGGAGGAAAAATCTGGAAAAGGCAGATTTTGAGAGAAAAACAGAAATCTGAGAAGAAAGAAAAATAGTAAAGGAAACAGAAAATAGAACACTCACATACACACTCACACACAGATACAGCAGCAGAAACAGAAAAATCAGAAAAAATGGGAATTTGAAACTGAAAAGAAACTGAAATCTGAAATGTTGTTCTTTTGTTGAATCTGTTCAACTTTACGTGATTCCACTGTTCAGTTAAAATCTGAAGTGTCTTTTAAAATACTGTATTGTGCATCTGGTTTCCTCGGGTCGTATTATCGCTCAAATCTGTGGAAATACTGCTATTCTGTTGAATTTGTTACTGCTGCTACTGCTGAAATTTACTCCTCCTACCTTCATTTTCAGGTACATGTCTTTTAAATTTTATGTTGGAAAGAGATTCAACATGACAAATAAATAGAGTTTGAATTGTAATACTGTCATCTACTCATTTGAGTTCTTTAGTTGAAAATTTCAGCTTTAGTTTCATGTTGGTTAACCAGTAGTGAGTTCGACTCGATGGCTACAAGTTAATTGTCTTATTTTGAAAATTCATATAAAACTTTGTAATAATGTTATCCATGTCAAATTTCATTAGTTTAGATATCTATGAGTTGTGTAAATAGGAAGCATGGCAGAAAGTTGGCTTTTATTTACACTTTATGGTATTGTTAGATAGGTATAGCATAATATGGCATTATCAAAGAAAATATGCTATTAGTTTATTTTGTTAGTTAATTAGTTGTTGTTTAAAGTTAGATGATGATTGGATGCAATTCTCTATCTTTTGGCATAACATTGGTTGTGTTCATAATTTATAGTTGAAAAATGCGTTAGTATAATCCGTATGTTCAAAAATGTCAAATATAGTAAGTAATATTGTATGCAATATCATTTTATTAAGTCAACAAGACTTGTTCTCTTTCTTAATAATAAAGGGCTTAGGAACTTATACAATGTGAAAATTAATAGTTAGTAATAATTCACATAGATTGAGAATCAAATTGGTTTGATTATATCTATATCTATCCTAACTCAATCATAGGCATAATTAATTAAATTAATTTCGTCTATTAAGATTAAAACGAGTATATGAGAATAAGTTGAGATGTATATGCACAAATTGCAACACTTTAAATCAATGGTAATTAGAAATAGAATTTGCATTAAGTAAATAATGAAAATTCTTGGAAAATATTTCCTTCCTTTATGAATCGTTCATTTTCAGTTTCATATGCAATTTATTCTTCGGCATATATATATATATATATATATATATATATATATATATATATATATATATATATATATATATGTCATATTTGTTTTAAAGATAGTATTAATCATATTTTTATTCTGTCCTTTGAATCTCAATAATTGGAATGAATATAATTTATATTCAGAAATTATAATCAATGGGCGACATTCCATAAATTGTGAATTCTTTTTTTTAAGAATTAAGGGGTATTTTAAATGAAGAATTCTCATAATATAATAAACAATTTGTGGAAAAATCCCTGATATCATTATAAATATTTTGCGCAATTAGGGATACGTTCGCGTACCCTGATTATATTTTTAAAAGCAAAAATTCGAATTATGCGTACGCGCAATTTCGAACGAATATTTAATAAAAGGATTTTTCCAAAGGCGTTAAATCAATTTCATAAAAACCCGAGATGTACGGTTCACTATTCAAAAAAAAACAAATATTCTTGATTCGACATAATTTCGAAAAATGATTGTTTAATAAATATATTACCAAAAGTTATCGTGTACACGTACGCGTGACACAATTCCGCATTTTTAAAATTTATAACACTAATATACGTAAGCGTAATTCGATTCAAAGAAGGGTCCTCAATCACAGTAAGTAAAAGCGGTAGAAAAATCATGTAACAAAAAGTATTTAATAAAAATCAAGATAATTAAGCCAATAATAAAAACAGTTAAGTGACCGTGCTAGAACCACGGAATTCGGAAATGCCTAACACCTTCTTCCGGATTAACAGAATTCCTTACTCAGGATTTCTGGTTCGCAGAATAATAAACAGAGTCATATTCTCCTCGATTCAGGGATTAAAATTGGTGACTTGGGACGCCTTAAAATTCCCAGGTGGCGACTCTTAAATGATTAAATAAATCCCGTTTCGACTGTCCTTTAATTGGAGAAAACTCCCCACGCGCCCCGCGGGCGCGGCAAAAAGGAGGTGCGACAGCTCTGGCGACTCTGCTGGGGACTTAACTGTGAACTGTAACCCAGAACCATTGGTTCAGGGTTTAAAGAATTCGAGCTTAAAATATCTGTGTTAATTGGCTTTATTTACTATGAGATTTTCAACTGTTTATATGCTAATATGCTAAATGTTGCTGTTTACCGCTTTAATATTATTTGAATTGTGAATATATACAACTGCTACGAAACCCCCTTCTTTCTGAGTCTTCTGAATTTATGGTGTACACGTGCGCGTGACCCACCTTTCTGTTAAAGTCATACCAAATAAGACGGAGTTGGGACAAGTAACTAGGCCGGGCAGACTTTCGTGCTCCCGGTACGTTGCCCCCGCTTCGGCTCAAACTGTCCGTTTGGGTAAGCCAGGTTTAGAACAATCAACCTAAGGTTTTACACTTAGAATAACTCAGCCATGTACCGGATCCCTAGTAGGAACGAATATTTGCATCATATGCATTTGGCCTTGGAGACTCAACACAGGGGTTGGGTCTGTCTAGGACAGGTGAACCCAAAATAAAAAGACCATCATGATGCATCCTACTTGTTACTTGTGCATTCATTTGCCTCGAACATGCTTGTTGACCAGCTTAAATAAAATCATGGTAAGAAGAAAGGAATAAAATGGGTTGTTTTAAATTTCGAAAAAAAAAGAAAAAAAAGAAAAGGTTTTAAATCTTGAAATAAAGGTATTTAATAAATAAATAAAAAAATTCGAAAATTACTTTTTTTAGTATAAATTTTCAAAAAAATGAATTTTGACTTTATCAAAATTAAATTTCAGATACAAAATGAGCATCACACAAAGCCCCTCATCCACAAGTACGGAAGAATTTCTATGTCAGCTTCAAATGTGGTGGTATGATTTAGGCGAAGACGGTCAAAAATGGGTCGTCAAGCATTTGGGAAATCTCACGGACATTATGAAAGTTAAACCCCGTGATGATCTGATTGCGGCGTTAGTAACTTTCTGGGATCCTGTTCACAATGTTTTTCGTTTCTCTGACTTCGAGCTTACTCCTACATTAGAGGAGATAGCTGGATATACTGGTTTTGACGGAAGTTTAAGAAATCAAAGCTTGATATTCACAAAGGCTCCTTCAGTACATCGATTCTTCGGTCTTTTGAACATCAGCAGTCAAATCAGGAAAAGCAATGTCATCAATGGATGTTGTTCCTTCAACTTTTTGTATTCAAGGTTCGGAAAGTCAGATGGGTTTGAAATTCATGAAAAAGGCCTTACTAATAAGCAAAACAAAGACACTTGGCAGATTCACCGTCGATTTGCTTTCATGGTGGCTTTTCTAGGAGTCATGGTCTTCCCAAATAAAGAGCGAACAATTGATATTCGCACCGCAAAAGTTGTGCAAATCCTTACCACCAAAGAAAATCACACCCTTGTCCCCATCATTCTATCAGATATTTATCGGGCTCTGACTTTATGTAAATCAGGAGCAACGGTCTTCGAAGGATGCAAAATTTTGTTGCAAATGTGGGTGATGGAGCATCTCCAACAACAGCCCAAGATCATACAATATGGGTCAAAAAATGATAATTGCATCGAGAGCTATGAGGAAAGAACAAAAAATTATCAAGCTCCAGAAGGGATAGAAGCATGGGTATCTCATCTAAAGGCTTTAACGGCAAATCAAATTGAATGGACTCTGGGATGGCTCCCGATGAGGGAAGTAATACATATGTCAACCTCAAATAGTTATCTACTACTATTGGGATTAAGAAGCATTCAGCCGTATGCACCACTAAGAGTCTTAAGGCAACTAGGGAGATATCAAATAGTTCCTGATGATGAAGATTTGAGTATGCAAGTAATCGAATTACACCCAGAAGCCACTATTCCCGAAGCTCTACTTCAGCAGATGTGGAATGGATGTCGATACTTGAAAAGTGATACTCAAGTCCCAGACACTACAAAGGGGGAGATAAATCCTGGATATGCAAGGTGGTTCGAAAAACGGTCTCGCGTGGATGATGTACCAGAACCTGAGCTAAAAAGGCCAACAAAAAGACCCCATGTTCAAAACTTCAATGATAAAATCCAAGAGCGGTTGATCTGGGGAGAAAAAGAAAAAGGGTACAAAGCAACTATCCATGCCCTAAAAGAAAATCTAAGAAGCCTCAGTTTGGAGAAAGATTTGCAAGAACAAGAAGCCGAAGGCGAGAAAAAGAGTCTAGCTTGTGAGAATGAAAATCTTCATGCTCGATTCCAAAAAATGAAAAGAGTTTCTGAAACGCCAAAGAGGAGCTGGAAGGATCAAAAAACCATCGCCAATCTCTTTGAAAGAATGCAAGATTATGATTCCATTCTTGCGGAAAATGAAAGGACATTGAGCAAAGCAAAAGAAAAGATCCAACAATTAAACGAAGAAGCCAGATCTAACAAGGAACGCCAGGATAGGCAATCCGAAAAAGACAAGGCACAATTCAAGAAGGAAAAAGACTATTGGATGCGATCAGAAGACCAGCTTCGTGCACAACTAGAAGAGGCAAGAAGATGCAACAGAGAACACCAACAAGCAGACCTCGACAGGGAAAGAGCGCAAGCAAGATTAGAGCAGGCCAGACTCCGAGCTTTGTTAGAATCAGCTCTAGATCGTGAGAACCGTGTCAGAGATATAGCCACCACTCGTCAGCAGCAATTGCAAGACCAAGACCAACGTCTCCAAGGTTTCAGGGCACAAATCCACGACCTGGCAGTCTTCACATCTCAAAGTTATGTAAACTGCCAAGGAATGGATTATGAAAGGTTTACAGAGCATGCGCCCACTTTTGCTCGTCATCTAGCAATGGAGTTGGAAAGGATGTATCGTACGCTGGGAGGCCATCCAGGTCAAGCCCCACATTGAGCAGATAATCCAATATTAGAGAACAAAAGTGGAAAGTGGGGCATTTTGTGAGATGTTATGAATTGTATCTTTTATTCTGATTTAAGTGTGTGTGTTTCAAGCTATTTTCTTAAAGTTTTCGAATGTAATTCCATCTTTGTGTAATAAATAAACATGATTGACTTTGGTCCGAACTACGCAAGGTCTGATTCATGTTTGACATAATACATAGGCAATCTCTAAGAGTCGACCACCACGATAAAGATATCTATAGTAAATAAAAGCGAATGACAATTTTTCAATTTCAATAAAGCTGGGACGATACAAGCAACCGAGCGAATGCATAATAGAAAGGGATTATTTGTCTAGGAGCATTGCATCTCAACGTGTGATTATATATGTGTTAAACTCTCAAAACTAACAAGTTTGTTCATTTTCAGAATTCAAGCAGTTAGTTTCTCTAAAGAGTATACTGGCATATTATCATTATCACACAAGATCAAAAGGACCAATACCCGAAAGTATGTCTATCCCAGATGTTGACACAGGTATGGAGCTAGAGGAGATGGATGTCGGGAAAATGAAAGAAGAGATGTTTAAACTCAAGCAGCAAATGGCTGAGATGTACCAAGCCTGGTCTACAGGACAGTTACCCCCATCTTACCCAAATAACCCTGCTCCATCAATGACCCAAACTCAGGATAATATCACCACTGAATTATCCCCAAGTTTCCCCATTTATCAGCACTACCGAGGCACCACCTCTCAGACACCACAGTCTCCACCTCCAAAACCAGTTCCGTACCTTCCTCCACCTATGACTCCTGTTTTCGTAGCACCTCCCCCTGCTACATTTCACAAATCTCCTAGTGAGCCTACATTTCAGGCCCAAGACAACCAATATTACCCCCCGGAGCCCACCTTCAAAGCCTCCGAAATCAATTCAACTGCTCCTCGGTTTGATCTCCCAACCGAAATTGACAAGCCAGCCAAAAATGCTGAACAAGAAGAGATGTTCAGGAAGGTCAAAAGTCTAGAACAATCGTTCCGAGACATGCGGGGATTAGGTGGGCAAGTCAGTATAGCCTACAAAGATTTGTTCTTGTTCCCAAACGTACAATTACCAGTTGGCTTCAAGATGCCCAAGTTTGACTTATACCACGGGCACGACGACCCAGTAGCCCACTTAAGGGGTTTCTGTAGCAAGATGCGAGGAGCTGGGGGAAAGGATGAATTAGTGATGGCTTACTTCAGTCAAAGTCTAAGCGGATCGATTATCTTTGACAAAATTTGAGAAGAAACACAATGAAAGTTTCAGAGAGTATGGTTTTCGGTGGAGAGAACAGGCAGCAAGAGTGGATCCTCCTATGAAGGAGAGCGAAATGGTAGACTACTTCCTCCAAGCCTTGGAACCGACTTACTATGCCCATTTGGTTTCAGCGGTTGGGAAATCATTCAACGAAGTAGTGAAGATGGGAGGTATGGTGGAAGAAGGCCTCAAGACAAATAAAATCATGAGCTATTCAGCAATTAAGGCAACTACTCAAGCTATTCAAGGCGGGGTAGGAGGAATCGGAAGAAAGAAGAGGGAGGAAGCAGCAGTAGTTGATTCAGGAATTTGGCCGGGACCCAGAGGTTCACCGCTTTACTATAATCAACAACGACCTCGCCAATCAGCTTACCACCATGATTCATCCCAACACTACTATCACCCTTCAGAGCCTCATTTTTCCATTAACCATGCTCAAGCATACAATCAGCCACCTGTTCACACCAATTGGCGTGCTCCTGTCACACCAAATACTTACCCACGAGCCTATCCCGGACCAGGTTTCAGGCCTAGGCCAGCATTCAGGGGAGAAAGGGAACAGAAAAAGAAAACTTACACTCCATTGGGAGAGTCTTACACTAGTCTGTTCCACAGGCTGAGACAGCTAGACATGCTGAGACCAATACAATCCAAACTACCCAATCCTCCTCCAAAGAATCTGGATTACACCATTAGCTGTGAATATTGCTCCGGTGCACCAGGCCATGATACGGAGAAATGTTGGCATTTGAAAAATGCAATACAAGAGCTGATTGATACTAATAAAATCGAGGTTCAAACCCCCGAAGCCCCAAATATCAATAGAAATCCAATGCCAGCCCATCAAGAGGCTAATATGATAGAAATCATACAAGCTGATGGGAAGACAAAGAAGCCGTCACAAACTGTCATGATGATCAAGTCTCATGAAACCAAGCCAGATAAGCAGTTAACAGAGGAGAAGCCGGTATCTAAGCAGAACAGAAATGGTGATGGACCATCTATGATAATCGAGGAGGGATCATCGAGCAAAGTTGCCGCAAAACAAGAAAAGCCGAAAGTAATAGTACCAGGGGTTGCTAACAAACCCATTATATTTGTAGAAGCAGCCCGTACAGATCAGGTTATTATTGCACCTGTAATCCAGCTGCAGATCATCAACAACAAGGCCATCCCATGGAACTATGAACGGGTGACTGTAATGTACAAGGGCAAAGAAATCAAGGAAGAAGTGTGTGAGGTGCAAGGCTTGACTCGTTCGGGAAGATGTTTTACTCCCGAAGAGCTGAGAAAAACTAAAAACAATCCAATGCCAACAAAGAGAGCTGTGACGGAAGAAGAGGCGGAGGAGTTTTTAAGAAAAATGAAACTCCATGATTATTCTGTTGTGGATCAATTAAAGAAGACCCCCGCTCAAATTTCATTGTTGTCATTACTGATCCATTCAGAGGAACACCGTCTGGCGTTGATGAAAATCCTGAATGAAGCTCATGTTCCTGAAAAGATCTCTGTAAATCATTTGGGAAAAATAGCCAACAGAATCTTTGAGACAAACAGAATTACATTTGCTGATGATGAATTACCTGTGGAAGGTACCGAGCACAACAGAGCTCTTTACCTCACCGTGAAATGTGAAAACTCCGTAGTAACCCGGGTATTGGTTGACAATGGGTCAAGTGCAAACATATGCCCTCTCTCCACTTTAAACAAATTAAAAATTAAAGAGGAGAGGATCCAGAAGAATAGTATCTGTGTACGAGGATTTGACGGTGGAAGCAGAGATTCATTTGGCGACATAGTGTTGGAACTAACTATAGGGCCAGTTGAATTCACAATGGAATTCCAAGTGTTGGACATATCTGTTTCTTACAACTTGTTATTGGGTCGACCATGGATCCATGCTGCTAAAGCAGTCCCGTCAACACTACATCAGGCTGTCAAGTTTGAATGGGATCATCAAGAAGTAGTCGTGTATGGAGAAGAAAGTTTAAATGCTCACAGCAGTACCATTGTACCGGTTGAGGGAACAGAAAATGACCAGGGACCATGGGTATACCAAGTGACAAACACAGTGTCGATAGAGAAAATTCCAGAAGGGAAATACCTTCCGAATCCAAAGATATCCTCTGCATCAGTCATGATAGCTTATGAAATGTTAAAGAATGGCTTTATACCCGGCAAAGGTCTGGGCTTATCTCTGCAAGGAATTGTACAACCAGTATCTCTCCCCGAGAACTGGGGAACATTCGGTTTAGGGTTCATACCCACCGCCAACGACGTGATAAGGGCCAGGAAGTTGAAACACCAAGCATGGGTTCTTCCAAAACCAGTACCACATCTGTCAAAGTCTTTTGTCAAGACCGGCGCTAAAAATCGCCCGATAACAACAATTCCTAAATCCCGGGTCAATCCTGAGAAGGAATTAATTGAAAGGTTCGAGAAATTGTTTAGTGATGTGAATATGTTGGAAAGCGGAGAAGGGTGTAGCAACGCAGAAGTTCAATTCGTTGGGCCAGAAACAAAGCTCAATAATTGGAAAGCCACTCCTCTCCCAATTCGAAAGGAGTCTTGGTAGTTTATTTTGATTTTCTTTCAGTTTGTTTGGGTTATTTCAAGGTTGTAATCCCAAAGTTTATCTTACAGTTGGTTTGAAGTGTGCAAAACCTTGTTATCTTTCATCATCCAATAAAAAGCAGTTTCCTTTTTATTATCATTCCTAATAGCTTTCTTTTCTTTTTCTTCTTTTCTGTACAGTTCCTTTTACGCTGGCTCTAGTGATATGGCATGCATGAGGAATCTTCAGCCCAGTCTTAAAAATCAATCTAGTTCCGAAATATTAATTCAAGAAATATATTGTGATTATGAATCAGAATATGATGAAGATGAGGTTTTTGAAGAGATTAGTAAAGAGTTAATTCACTTTGAGGAAAAAATCAAACCTAACTTGAGTGATACCGAGGACGTCAATATAGGGGACACGAGTAATGTCCGGGAAACTAAAATAAGTGTCCATCTCGAACCAAAGATCCGAGAAGAGTTAATTAAAGCACTCATAGAATTCAAAGATGTTTTTGCATGGTCGTATGACGACATGCCGGGCTTGAGCACTGATTTAGTGGTCCACAAATTGCCCACCGATCCAACGGTGCCTCCTGTCAAGCAGAGGCTGAGAAAATTCAAGCCTGATATGAGTATGAGAATTAAGGAAGAAATCACCAAACAATTGGAAGCAAAGGTCATTCGAGTCACTCGATATCCTGTTTGGTTGGCTAATGTCGTTCCTGTACCAAAGAAAGATGGCAAAATTAGAGTATGCGTCGACTATCGCAATCTCAACAAGGCAAGTCCAAAGGATAATTTCCCATTACCCAATATCCATATTTTGATCGACAATTGTGCCAAGCATGATATAGGGTCTTTCGTGGATTGTTATGCCGGATATCATCAAATTTTAATGGATGAAGAAGATGTAGAAAAGACGGCATTCATCACACCATGGGGAACTTATTGCTACCGGGTAATGCCATTCGGTCTAAAGAATGCCGGAGCAACCTATATGAGAGCAATGACCACAGTGTTTCATGATATGATACACAAGGAAATTGAGGTATACGTGGATGATGTGATCATAAAATCAAAGCATCAGGCCAACCACGTTGGGGATTTGAGGAAGTTCTTCTTAAGACTTCGCAGGTACAACCTCAAGCTTAACCCTGCCAAGTGCGCATTTGGAGTTCCATCTGGAAAGTTGCTGGGATTCATAGTCAGTCGACGAGGCATCGAGCTAGACCCCTCAAAGATCAAAGCCATCCAAGAACTGCCACCTCCAAGAAACAAAACTGAAGTAATGAGTTTGTTGGGGAGGTTAAATTACATCAGCAGGTTTATTGCTCAGCTCACAACAACCTGTGAGCCAATTTTCAAATTGTTAAAAAAGGATGCTGCAGTCAAATGGACCGATGAGTGTCAAGAAGCGTTCGACAAAATAAGAGGGTACTTGTCAAACCCACCCGTGTTGGTCCCGCCAGAGCCAGGAAGACCTTTGATTCTTTACTTGACGGTTTTGGAAAATTCATTTGGTTGTGTATTGGGGCAACATGACCTCACTGGCAGAAAAGAACAGGCCATCTACTACCTTAGCAAGAAGTTCACAGCTTATGAGGTTAAGTATACTCATCTGGAAAAGACATGTTGCGCCCTAACATGGGTAGCTCAAAAATTGAAACACTATTTGTCATCCTACACTACTTACCTCATTTCTCGTTTGGATCCCTTGAAATACATTTTTCAAAAGCCTATGCCAACGGGAAGACTTGCAAAGTGGCAGATATTGCTCACGGAATTCGACATCATCTATGTGACTAGAACTGCAATGAAGGCTCAAGCACTGGCCGATCATTTAGCCGAAAACCCGGTCGATGAGGAATATGAGCCGTTGAAGACTTATTTTCCTGATGAAGAAACAATGCATATCGACGAGGTGGAACAAATTGAAAAACCTGGCTGGAAACTTTTCTTTGATGGAGCCGCTAACATGAAAGGAGTCGGAATAGGAGCTGTAATTATTTCTAAAACAGGGAATCACTATCCTGTTACGGCTCAATTACGATTTTATTGCACCAATAATATGGCTGAAATATGAAGCTTGCATTTTGGGGTTAAGGCTAGCTGCAGACATGGGTATCCGAGAAATCTTAGTCATGGGAGATTCAGATCTTTTGGTACATCAAATTCAAGGAGAATGGGAGACCCGAGACTTAAAGCTCATCCCATACCGGCAATGTCTACATGATCTTTGTCAGCGGTTTCAATCAGTAGAATTCCAACATATTCCAAGAATCCATAATGAGGTTGCCGATGCATTGGCTACCCTAGCATCAATGTTGCATCATTCGGACAAAGCTTATGTAGATCCAATACATATTCAAGTCCACGATCAACACGCTTATTGCAATATGGTTGAAGAAGAATTTGATGGTGAACCATGGTTCCACGACATCAAGGAGTATATCAGAATGGGGATATATCCCGCACAAGCCACAGGAGATCAAAAGAGGACCATTAGGCGATTAGCAAATGGATTCTTCTTAAGCGGAGGAGTTTTGTATAAAAGAACACCAGATCTTGGATTATTAAGATGCATAGATGCCAGACAAGCTACAGCTGTCATGTCTGAAGTACATTCAGGAGTTTGCGGACCCCACATGAGTGGATATGTGTTGGCAAAGAAAATCCTCCGAGCTGGTTACTATTGGCTTACCATGGAGCGAGATTGTATCAGTTTTGTGCGCAAGTGTCATCAATGCCAAATACACGGAGATTTGATTCATTCTCCACCATCCGAGTTGCACACAATGTCGGCACCATGGCCCTTCGTTGCCTGGGGCATGGATGTGATTGGACCAATTGAGCCGGCAGCATCCAATGGGCACAGGTTCATTCTGGTAGCTATTGATTATTTTACCAAATGGGTTGAGGCCAAGACATTCAAATCAGTGACCAAGAAAGCTGTGGTCGATTTTGTCCACTCAAATATCATATGTCGATTCGGAATCCCGAAGGTGATCATCACAGATAACGGTGCTAATCTTAACAGCAACTTAATGAAGGAAGTATGTCAACAGTTTAAGATTACACATCGCAACTCTACCCCATATCGGCCCAAGGCGAATGGAGCAGTAGAAGCAGCCAACAAAAACATAAAGAAGATACTTCGGAAAATGGTAGAAGGTTCAAAACAATGGCATGAAAAATTACCATTTGCATTATTGGGATACCGCACTACTGTTCGCACTTCAGTAGGAGCCACTCCTTATTTGTTGGTATATGGCACCGAAGCAGTAATTCCTGCAGAAATTGAGATTCCTTCCCTTCGGATCATCGCCGAAGCAAAGATTGATGATGATGAATGGGTCAAAACCCGTCTAGAACAGTTAAACTTGATTGATGAAAAACGATTGACCGCAGTATGCCATGGTCAATTATATCAAAGAAGAATAGAAAGAGCATACAACAAAAAGGTGCGTCCTCGGAAGTTTGAAGTAGGTCAGCATGTGCTGAAACGTATTCTTCCACATCAAGTTGAAGCAAAGGGCAAATTTGCCCCGAATTGGCAAGGACCATTCATTGTGACCAGAGTATTATCAAATGGTGCACTATGCTTAACAGACATTGAAGGCAAATGCATAGATATGGCGATCAATTCTGACGCGGTAAAGAGATATTATGCATAACTTTTTGAATGTTTGTATTTAGCATTATCTCGAAGATTGGAATGACAAAGGCAATTTATTCTGCTATCCGAAACACTATACCCTTTGTTTCCCCTTTGAGCCATACTTGTTTCTTTCCTACCCTCTCTTGGAATCAATGAAAATCAATGAAGAAATTGAAAAAAAAATCACTATTATACGGTGAACTACGTTTGACCTGATTCCTCAAAGAAGGATACGTAGGCGCTTCACGGCTCGGTCATAGGGTGCACAATATACATAAAATGTGCACAAAAAGAAACATCAAGCGACCCCAATCAAGGAACTGGGGCAAGAATTGTATTGGAAATAAGAAAAAGATTCCAAGAGTTGTAATTTTAAACACATACCAAAACTGTTTAGCTTTTAATACCTTTTCCATTTCTAACCCCATACCAGAAAGACCTTTCGACCAATCTTAGAAAAATGCTGAGTCAAGCAAATGAAGATGGTTCATAATACTCTGGTACAAACAAGAAAAGAAAGTAAAAATGAGAGAGTCTTATAGGTGAAAACCCACACGGGCACCATAAGGCGACGGAAGTTGAGAGAAAAGTAAAATGAGAGAGTCTTATTGGTGAAAACCTTCGTGGGCACCATAAGGCGAAAAGGAAGTGAGAAATGAAACAAATGAGGAAAGTTTATCGGTAAAAACTCTTTGAGACGTTGCAAGTCCAACGGGTCTGTGAAATGAAAAATGAAGTGAGGTTAGGGAAATTTTTGGCAAAAACAAAAATGAGACAAATGAAAGGAGATTGATTAAAAGACTGGGTTGATTAATCCGAAATGCATACCATGATCATGGGTGCCAGTAACTTCAATCAGATAAGTTTTTATTCTTTCTCCAAGTCATCCAAAATTGGATTTTCCTTTTCATTCTATAATTATCGAAATCAACGTGTTTCGTCACTAATAATCTTACTTTTCTAAAAAAGCTTTGAGATAAGTTTTATTCCAAACAAATAAGAAGGAATGCCAAGATATACTACCAAGATTCAAGGTTACAAAATACGGCCACGAAAGGTGGGAGATAAAAGATATGGGTGTAAGAAAGGTGAAATCGAAAGTGGAAGGGACATATGATTACAGTTAAAAGGTTTTGAAGGAAAACATACAGAGGGGAATCCTATAGTCGAGAATCAGTTACAAAGACAAAACAGTCTTTTCAACCATTCCAGAGCAACAAAGAGAAACGAAGAGAAGCATCACCATCGGCAAGAATGCCCCAATTAACCACCCTGCTTTAAACTAACAAAGTTTTCTTTGATTTAAAAACAGGGGCAAATACAATATCTGTGTCAGGAAATACCTGGTAAAGAAGAAGTCAGGCGTCCACCTGGAGAATGAGGATAAAGAATTGAAGAAGTCAGGCGTCCACCTGGAGAATGAGGATGAAGAATTGAAGAAGTCAGGCATCCACCTGGAGAATGAGGATGAAGAATTGAAGAAGTCAGGCGTCCACCTGAAGAATGAGGATGAGAATTAAAGAAGTCAGGCGTCCACCTGGAGAATGAGGATGAAAGAATTGAAGAAGTCAGGCGTCCACCTGGAGAATGAGGATGAGAATCGAAGAAGTCAGGCGTCCACCTGGAGAATGAGGATAAAGAAATTAAAGAAGTCAGGCGTCCACCTGGAGAATGAGGATGAAGAATTAAAAGAAGTCAGGCGTCCACCTGGAGAATGAGGATGAAGAAAAGAAGAAGTCAGGCGTCCACCTGGAGAATGAGGATAAAGAAAAGAAGAAGTCAGGCGTCCACCTGGAGAATGAGGATAAGAATTAAAGAAGTCAGGCGTCCACCTGGAGAATGAGGATAAAGAAATTAAAGAAGTCAGGCGTCCACCTGGAGAATGAGGACAAAGAAAAGAAGAAGTCAGGCGTCCACCTGGAGAATGAGGATGAGAAAAGAAGAAGTCAGGCGTCCACCTGGAGAATGAGGATGAAGAAATTGAAGAAGTCAGGCGTCCACCTGGAGAATGAGGATGAAGAATTGAAGAAGTCAGGCGTCCACCTGGAAAATGAGGATGGAGAAGTTAAAAAGAAGTCAGGCATCCACCTGGAGAATGAGGATGAGAAAAGAAGAAGTCTGGCGTCCACCTGGAGAATGAGGATGAAGAATTAAAGAAGTCAGGCGTCCACCTGGAGAATGAGGATAAAGAAATTGAAGAAATCAGGCGTCCACCTGGGGAATGAGGATGAAGAATTGAAGAAGTCAGGCGTCCACCTGGAGAATGAGGATGAAGAAAGAAAAGAAACAGTCAAGGCACCCACCTGAAGAACGAGGGAATGAAATTGAAATGTTGAAATCAAAAGCCCGCTCATATGGAAAAGGAGCACACTTAGAATCAATAAAGCAGAGGAGTCCAACAGAATCCCTAGCAAGAAACAACAAGAGTTCCAAAAGGAATACGGAATAAGCCAAATGCCCAAGAGTCACCAAGATATCAAGACAACAAGAAACGCAAGGGCATGATCTAGATAAGATTTTTATAATTCCTGTACCCTAATCTAGTTTAATTTTTGTATTACCTTGGAAGTAAGGTGTAATAAGGAGGTCAGCAAGCAGTAAAAACAGCACGAAGCAGCAGTAACATCACAGTCCCACGGTAGTCCCAGCTACCCAAAAAATTCCCGAACTACACCGACCTGATTCCTTTATAGCCAAGGATATGTAGGAAACCTTTGAAGCAGAGGTTCGGTCAAATCTTTCTAAAAATGCTTCCCACGGAGTATTCGAACGGGCAAAAATCGCTCGTATCCGCTCACTTTATCTTTGCACGAAAACTCTTCGAGTTTCCGCACAAAGAGGGGCAGCTGTGAGCACGTGATTTTTGCCTTAACGAAAACTACTCCAAAAATAAATCAAAAAATAAAATAAATTTCTCGTACTGTGTAATTTTTGAATTTTGCGTGGTGTTAAATACTTGTGTTATGTCCGTAAATGTTTACTTTGTCATAATGAAATGAAAAATAAAATAAAATACATATTGCATGCATATAGGATTTAATTATGCATTTAAGAATTAATTAAAAAATAAAATCACAAAAAATATGCATTCGTTCTATTTTTAAATGTGTTACTGTGTGATTAATGTTTTGACTATGTGTTAAATAGTTGTTATGAAGTAATTAATATTTTGTGTAAGGTTAAAAATTGTTTTATAATTTTATTAGGATTTTTTTTATTAATAATAAAATTAGAAAATAATTGAAAAGGAAATAAAAAAAATCGGACCTAGATTTAAATCCAGGCCCAAATCAAATCACCCCCCCCCACAGCCCAAGTCTGACCCAGTCCCAAGCTAAGACCAAACGACGTCGTTTGGTCACCTCTCATCAAGGGCCGTTGGATTAAATCCAACCAACGGTCAAGATCCCTTGCCCTTACCCGCAACCCATAACCCGACCCATTGACCCGACTCAGTCCGACCCCAACGTTAAACCAAACGACGTCGTTTGGATTAGTGGATTGATCCTGGCCATTCATCTTACTTGATCGGACGGTCAATATCCACCCACCACTCCCCTATATAAACCCATAATCCCTTACCCGGCCCCCTAACTAAACAGCCCCCCTCTCCGCTCCTGTTCATCATCGTTCCAAACAGACCCCTAACCCTAGCCGCCCCTATTCCCCTTCGCCTGAAACCCGGCGGCATCAACGCCGCCGGTCACCAACTTAACACCCTAGGACCTCCTGAACATCCCCTACACGAATCCGACCTTAGTTTCCTTCGAATCAGGCCCCAACTCTTCGAATCTTAAATCGAAGGTTGGCCTGAAAACCTGATCTAAACCAATCAGCACCTAGTTAACACCATAGCTTCCCCTAGTCATCCTGAGTATGGATCTGTTGTTTGTTTGGCTCGAATCAGTTCCGAGCTTCTCGAATCTTCTTTTGAAGATTCGGACCAAACAAGAACAAGCTCAGATTTGTTTTAAGCTGACACCAAATGACCCCTAGGCTACCCTCACCCTTGTGTCATGTTTGGTTCTTCTCGAATCTGACCAGAAATGGTTAAATCCCAAATCGAATTTTTAAGAACCCTAAAAATACCAAACTTTCGGATTTTTGTTCAGATTAAGTAAAGATTGAGGTTCAATCGACCTTAGTCGAAGTATTTTCAGTGGAAAATACTTCGACTAAGGTCTGTTTGATTTCAAACAAAAATCCAAATCCAAGTTGAGTTCGAGTCGGATTAAAATTGAAGATTCAAAGGTATTTTTTCTATTATTTTGTGTATTCTACATGTATTGTTGTTTGTCTTAATAGCTTGTTAATTTTTCATGATTTTATTTGATTAATTCTGTCACCTTTGTCTCATGCCCGTCTATATGGTCAAATATGAAACTGTTTCAGTTGGTTGTGATTGTTCATAATGTAAGTAATCGACTCGATTAAGTTCGTCGATTAGTTATATTATGAATTCTCACTTATGATAATGCTAATAAAAAACAGTCTGCTTCTATTGTTTTAGACCAATTATGGACAATTGTTGTAGATAATCAGTTTAAATTAATACTCGTCAGTTAAATCATCCTTGTTTACATTTCAATGAGTCTGTCAAAATGAATGCTGTGTATATGTTGATTTCTGAACCAGTAAGTTTCAGGGCATTGTCAATATACTGACAATGCCCCTGCATTTATGTTGATCCGAATTTCAATTCAATTTTTTTTTTGGTTCTGTTAAGCTCTGCATAGTGTTAATGTGTTTGTATGCAAGTTCAGCTGCTCAATCTGAATTTAGCTTGTCCATTAGTTATTAGACATTGAGTTTGTTGGGTCAATTAACTAACAATGAAAGGACAGAATGTTATTTGATTTAGGAATTGGTTGTTAGCTGCTAAACAAGTTTAATTCAGATAACTTGGACAGTAATTACAGTAGGTCAGGGGCATTTCTGGGAATGAAACAGTAAAAACAGGGTGTTAGTGCTAGTGTATTATAATGTAATGTTAGTGGCTATAGTTTAAGATAATAATGGGGAACAAGGGATAATGGGGCTGCTGAAAATCAGGTTAGGATCATATATAATATTAAAAAGAAGTTTTTAATAGAACTTTTTGATTTTAAAAGAAGAAGGGGGTCCAAGAAGCACTTAAAAAGATAAAGACCAGCCCTGTATAAATACAGGGAGCTGGACAGCTTAAGGGGGGCAGATTTTATCAGATTTTAAGAGAAGAAAAAAGAGAGTTTTTCAGAGAATAGGGGTAGTTTTCAGAAGAAGAGAGTTTGAGAGATAGAGCTTAAAACAGATTCTTGGAGGAGGAAAAATCTGAAAAGGTAGATTTTGAGAGAAAAACGGAAATCTGAGAAGAAAGAAAAATAGTAAAGGAAACAGAAAATAGAACACTCACATACACACTCACACACAGATACAGCAGCAGAAACAGAAAAATCAGAAAAAATGGGAATTTGAAACTGAAAAGAAACTGAAATCTGAAATGTTGTTCTTTTGTTGAATCTGTTCAACTTTACGTGATTCCACTGTTCAGTTAAAATCTGAAGTGTCCTTTTAAAATACTGTATTGTGCATCTGGTTTCCTCGGGTCGTATTATCGCTCAAATCTGTGGAAATACTGCTATTCTGTTGAATTTGTTACTGCTGCTACTGCTGAAATTTACTCCTCCTACCTTCATTTTCAGGTACATGTCTTTTAAATTTTATGTTGGAAAGAGATTCAACATGACAAATAAATAGAGTTTGAATTGTAATACTGTCATCTACTCATTTGAGTTCTTTAGTTGAAAATTTCAGCTTTAGTTTCATGTTGGTTAACCAGTAGTGAGTTCGACTCGATGGCTACAAGTTAATTGTCTTATTTTGAAAATTCATATAAAACTTTGTAATAATGTTATCCATGTCAAATTTCATTAGTTTAGATATCTATGAGTTGTGTAAATAGGAAGCATGGCAGAAAGTTGGCTTTTATTTACACTTTATGGTATTGTTAGATAGGTATAGCATAATATGGCATTATCAAAGAAAATATGCTATTAGTTTATTTTGTTAGTTAATTAGTTGTTGTTTAAAGTTAGATGATGATTGGATGCAATTCTCTATCTTTTGGCATAACATTGGTTGTGTTCATAATTTATAGTTGAAAAATGCGTTAGTATAATCCGTATGTTCAAAAATGTCAAATATAGTAAGTAATATTGTATGCAATATCATTTTATTAAGTCAACAAGACTTGTTCTCTTTCTTAATAATAAAGGGCTTAGGAACTTATACAATGTGAAAATTAATAGTTAGTAATAATTCACATAGATTGAGAATCAAATTGGTTTGATTATATCTATATCTATCCTAACTCAATCATAGGCATAATTAATTAAATTAATTTCGTCTATTAAGATTAAAACGAGTATATGAGAATAAGTTGAGATGTATATGCACAAATTGCAACACTTTAAATCAATGGTAATTAGAAATAGAATTTGCATTAAGTAAATAATGAAAATTCTTGGAAAATATTTCCTTCCTTTATGAATCGTTCATTTTCAGTTTCATATGCAATTTATTCTTCGGCATATATATATATATATATATATATATATATATATATATATATATATATATATATATGTCATATTTGTTTTAAAGATAGTATTAATCATATTTTTATTCTGTCCTTTGAATCTCAATAATTGGAATGAATATAATTTATATTCAGAAATTATAATCAATGGGCGACATTCCATAAATTGTGAATTCTTTTTTTTAAGAATTAAGGGGTATTTTAAATGAAGAATTCTCATAATATAATAAACAATTTGTGGAAAAATCCCTGATATCATTATAAATATTTTGCGCAATTAGGGATACGTTCGCGTACCCTGATTATATTTTTAAAAGCAAAAATTCGGATTATGCGTACGCGCAATTTCGAACGAATATTTAATAAAAGGATTTTTCCAAAGGCGTTAAATCAATTTCATAAAAACCCGAGATGTACGGTTCACTATTCAAAAAAAAACAAATATTCTTGATTCGACACAATTTCGAAAAATGATTGTTTAATAAATATATTACCAAAAGTTATCGTGTACACGTACGCGTGACACAATTCCGCATTTTTAAAATTTATAACACGAATATACGTACGCGTAATTCGATTCAAAGAAGGGTCCTCAATCACAGTAAGTAAAAGCGGTAGAAAAATCACGTAACAAAAAGTATTTAATAAAAATCAAGATAATTAAGCCAATAATAAAAACAGTTAAGCGACCGTGCTAGAACCACGGAATTCGGAAATGCCTAACACCTTCTTCCGGATTAACAGAATTCCTTACTCAGGATTTCTGGTTCGCAGAATAATAAACAGAGTCATATTCTCCTCGATTCAGGGATTAAAATTGGTGACTTGGGACGCCTTAAAATTCCCAGGTGGCGACTCTTAAATGATTAAATAAATCCCGTTTCGACTGTCCTTTAATTGGAGAAAACTCCCCACGCGCCCCGCGGGCGCGGTGAAAAGGAGGTGCGACAACTAGAACAAGAGAAGTAAAAGAGGAGGGAGAAACACTGGGCTGCGAACGTCGAGCAACTACCTAGTGCACTTCGAATAGCCTGCTAGGAGTAATCAACCCTCATTGGCGGGACCCGAAGCTCCTAAATCTTCACACAGGGTACAGGGAGTAAAAGGAGTACTCCAACTCAGTGAGTAATAAAAATAAATGAAGACTGAGCGATAAGAAAACACGTAAAATACAGCAAAATGCTACAAAGAGGCAGTGTAAAACCAACACAATGCAATAAAATAGTGAAATCTTATAAAAACACCTTAGTTCAGTATAAGCTTCTTTAAAAAACTTTTTTAGCAGTTAAACAAGTAAATGAAAAGTAGCGAGAAACGATAAACACATAAAATCCGCCCCTCGGGCACAATATCAGCAGAATCAGCCCCTCGGGCAATAATATTGAAAAACACCAGGCCCTCGGGCTATATCACATATCACACTGGGTACCCGCGTGTGATGACTCGTCCAGTCGTCTCATGAGTTACTACTCCATTTTCCCCATTTCTGCTTCTTATTGCTTTGTTTATTGGTTCTATATGTGATCGGGTTGGTTGGCTCGGGTTTGGAAAGGTCTTGAGAAGGTGTGAGACACTTAGTCTCTTTTGAGGAAGCTTAAGTTAAAAAAAGTCAACCGGATGTAGAATTATGTTTTAAAGGTCTTGGATGTGAGTTCCGATGGTTCGGATAACTTTGGGAGGTGATTTGAAACTTAGGATCATGATTGGAATGTGTTTTGGACGTCCAGAGTAGATTTAGGCTTGTTTTGGCGAAATTGGAATTTTGGCGTTTTCCGGTTGATAGGTGAGATTTTGATATAGGGGTTGGAATGGAATTTTGGGAGTTGCAGTAGGACTGTTGTGTCATTTGGGATGTGTGTGCAAAATTTCAGGTCATTCGGACGTGGGTTGGTATGCTTTTTGATCAAAAGCGTAATTTGGAAGATTTTGGAAACTTAGGCTTGAATCCAATGTGTTTTGGTTGATTCGATGTTGTTTGAGGTGTTTTGAAGATTGGTATAAGTTTGGATGGTGGTATATGATGTGTTTGTGCTTTTGGTTGAGGTCCCGGGGGCCTCGGGGTGATTTCAGATGGTTGGCGGAAAGATTTGGAGTTGGTTGTGATAGTTGAAGTTTCCTATTTGCTGTCATAACCGCACCTGCGGCTATGGAACCGCAAGTGCGGTCTCGAAGAAGTGAGATTTGAATCGCAGAAGCAGAAAAGGTTTGGAAGGCAGAAACCGCAGAAGCGGTCAAGGAGCCACACCTGCGCAGTGCGAATTATGCATCACAGATGCGGAGTTGGCAGCTTAAGTGAGGATCGCAGATGTGGTGCTTGGGACCGCAGAAGCGGTTGCGCAGGAGCGGGGAATGGCCGCAGGTGCAGAATCCTTGGGCCAGAAGGTATAAAGTGTTTCCTTCGCGAAATTTTACTAAGTCTTCATCTTTTGAAGTCGGGAAGTGAGCTAGAGCAATGAAATCAAGGGAGAATCGAAGGGAATTAGTTGGGTAAGTTCCCTAAGCTTCACTACTTGAGTTTATGATCATTTTTCCATTGGTTAATCATTGTATTAGTGGAGATTAAGGGTTAAAATTGGGAAAACTAGGGCTTGGTATTGGAGACCTAGACTTGAGGATTTGAAGGACCATTTGTGGTCGAATTTTGGTATTCTTGGTATGTATGATTTCGTGGGAGGATAAGGATTTCATTGATGTGATTTTTATCGAGTTTTGAGACGTGGGATCGGGGGTCGGGTTTGGCCAATTTTGGGATTTTTGGTATAATTTGATTATTTTCTCTTGGGCTACGATCCTTTAGCATATTCTAATGTTATGATTCTAATTTTGGGTAGATTCGGCGCGAGTTGAGGCAGATGCAAGAGGCAAAGGCATCGCAGAGTAGTAATTCACCAAGTTTGAGGTAAGTAACCATTGTAAATTTGGAACTGAGGGTACAAAACCCTGGTATTTCGAATTATTTTTGACAAATGAGGGGACACACATGCTAGGTGACGAGCGTGTGGGCGTGCACCGGTAGGGATTGTGACTTGGTCCGTCCCGTAGTGACTATTAAGCCACGTACTTGATTTGAAATCTTATGATATCTCATGTTTTAGACATTTATACTGTATTATGGGCTATATGCCATGTTTGGGGCCTTGTGCCGACCTGTTGAGACCCTTAGGGGTATTTTAACTGTTTTTCCTCACTCTGTTTGTTTGAAAGCATATCCTCAGTCATGTTTTTGCCTGTTTATTGTTTAAAACTAATTTTAACACTCTACTTCTTAAAAAAATGTGAGAATTGTTCGAACTGAGTTTCCTGATTTCTACTGTTATGCCCGAGTGGCTGTGAGGTTAATGAATGAGAGAGGTTGAGGACCTAACGGTGAGGATTATATATAATATTATGGATTGGGTTGCACGCCGCAACAATATTATATGTAAATATTATGGATCGGGCTGCATGTCGCAGCGATATACATATTGGATTGGGTTGTAAGCCACAACGAAATGACGCTTGGGCTGTAGGAGCCCCTCCGGAGTCTGTACACCCCCAGTAAGCGTAGTCTACTATAAACTATGGATCGGGCTGCACGCCGCAGCGGTTTCTATGATTATTACTATTAGGAGATATTAATGAGCCTGAGTGCTGAGAGTTAGTACTGAGTGACGAGTGCTGAGTTACGAGTGACTGAGAGGCCATATTCTGAGTGATACCTTGCCCCAGGGGCTCATTTATGATATTTTTCACTGATTTCACCCCTCTATTAAGATAAGCCTCTGTTGAAAACTGCTAAGTAAATAATTTCAAAGTATTTCAATTGAAACTGAAGTTTTATGATGAAACTGGTTTTTAAACTGTGGAGTTTGACTTGATATTCTGTTGTTTACTCCTTTATATGATTTTGACTGCTCGTCACTTCTTTCAGACCTTATTTGCTTTAGTTACTTACTGAGTTGGTGTACTCACGTTACTCCCTACACCTTGCATGCAGATCCAGGTGCCCGAGCGGCATAGTGAGGGTCCTTAACATTGTTAGAGTTGCCGGAGACTGCAAGGTAGCTGCATGGCGTCCGCAGCCCTACTTTCTTCCTCTTATCCTTGTTTTCCAGCATTTTAGACTTGTTATGTAATAGACATTCAGATTTGTGTATTTAGAGGCTCTAAACTCGTGACACCAGATGTTTGGGCTGTGTTGGTTTAATGTTTTATTTATTTCCGCACACTTGTAGCTATTTTATACATTTTTTTATGAAAATTGAGATTTAAATCCATGTTAGAAAAATGGTTTTATAAAAGAAATTTGTTGTGGTTAATAGTTTGGGTTGACTTGCCTAGTAATGTGATAGGAGCCATCACGACCGGGCATTTGGGGTCATGACAAGTTGGTATCAGAGCCTAGGTTACATATGTCTCGCGAGTCATGAGCCGGTTTAGTAGAGTCTCGCGGATCGGTAAGGAGACATCTGTACTTATCCTCGGGAGGCTGTAGAATCTTTAGGGAAAACTTCATATTCTTGAAATTCTGGTCATACGAATGATGCGAGTACTAAACTTCTATTATTCCATTCTCTCATAGATGGTGAGGACACGTGCTACCGGTCAGGATGGACGACCACCAATACCACCAGCTGGGGCGCGCCAAGGATGCGGTCGAGGCCGTGGTAAGGGCAGGGGTGTGGCTTGCACAACAGCTAGGGTAGCACCTGCAGATCTACCAGCCACCCTAGTTCAGGATCAAGTCCCAATTGTGGATGCTACAGCAGCCCCAGCTCAGACACCAGCTGTGCCTATTGTGATTCTAGGCCTTCAGGAGGTTTTAGCCCAGATTTTATAAGTGTGTACCGGTTTGGCTCAGGCGGTCTCAGTTACTACGGCCGCAGCTACTTCTCAGGTCGGGGGAGGTACTCAGACTCCTATTGCTCGCACACCCGAGCAGGTTATGCAGGGACTTCAGACACCAGGGGCACCTCCAGCCCAACCGATTGCACCAACTCAGAAGTATGTGGTACCAGTTATGCCGGACGACGAGCAGCGTTAATTAGAGAGGTTTGGTATACTTCAGCCTCCAACTTTCAATGGTGCAGAGGGCGAGGATGCCCAGGTTTTCTTGGACAAGTGTCAGAGGATGCTTCGTACAATAGGTATTCTGGAGACCAGCGGGGTCGCTTTCAGTACCTTTTAGTTTTCTGGAGCTGCCTTCACTTGGTGGGAGGCTTACGAGCGGCTTAGGCCTATTGGTGCAACGCCCCTTACCTGGCAGTAGTTCTCTGTTCTCTTTCTGGAGAAGTATGTGCCATAGTCCCGTCGAGAGGAGCTGCACAAGCAGTTGCATCAGGGAGAGATAATTGTGACATAGTATGAGATGCGGTTCTCTAAGTTAGCTCATCATGTAGTCTGGTTGGTTCCCACAAATCGAGAGAGGATCAAGAGGTTCGTTGATGGCCTCACATATCAGCTTCGGATTCTCATGACTAGGGAGAGGGTGTTAGGTGCTACTTTCGAGGAGGTTGTTGACATCGCCCTGAGATTGAGTTGGTTCGTCGCCAGGAGCGAGAGGAGAGGGAGGCCAAGAGGCTTTAGGGATCTAGTAGCTTTGGTGGTGCTCCTTCGAGGGGTTAGTTTCAGCACGGTAGGGGTCGTTCATTCAGGAAGGCTTAGTCAGCTTGCCCAGGGTATCGTGAGGCATCATCGAGTCATGGTTCTCACAGTTCTCATCAGAGCCATTCATCACTCAGTGCCCTTCCAACCCAAAGTTCGTCCCGTGCTCCATCAATTCAGGGTTCTTCCATGCCAGGTCCTTCTACTGGTCATTCTGGTGCCAGGGGTTCTCTTCAGTCCCCGTCTCCAGCACCGGGGAGTTGTTATTAGTGTGAAGAGTTTGGGTATATGAGGAGGAAATATCCTTGTCTTTTTGAGGGTCCATCTCAGCAGAGGGGTCAGCCCTCGACTTCAGCTCCAGTCACTTCACCACTCGCTCAGGCAGCTAGAGGTGGGGGTCAGTCAGCTAGGGGTCGCCCTAGAGGGGGAGGTAGATCAGGTGGTGGTCAGGCTCATTTCTATGCCCTCCCAGGTACACTAGATGTTGTTGCTTCAGATGCTGTGATTACATGTATTGTCTCAGTCTGCCACAGAGATGCCTCTGTGTTATTTGATCCCGGTTCCACCTTTTTTATGTGTCATCATACTTTGCTTGTTATTTGGATATGCCCCGTGAGTCTCTTATTTCACCTGTTCGTGTATCTACTCTGGTGGGCGATACTGCTATTGTAGACCGTGTGTACTGGTCATGTGTGGTGACTATTGGGGGTCTGGAGACCCGAGTGGATCGTTTACTATTATTTATAGTGGATTTCAATGTTATTTTTAACAATCTCAGTCTCATCCAAGTTGGACTTAGGTTTATTCTCAAAATCCTCAACCTCCTTAACAACCTCTTCTGGTATATCATCTTCCTCTGAGTCCGTTTGTTGCGTTGTCTCGTTGCATGTCACAGTCATTGGTTCATCAAGATAAGTAATAATAACATTGTATGAGTAAAGTAATGAGAGAAAAATAATAAGAGTAATATTTATAGGGAAAATTGAAATGTTTTGCTAAATTCCATAACCGTCTTGAACATTGGAGCTCTTATTTTGAAATTTAAAAAATGCGGAAAGAAAGTCAACTAGTGAAAAAAAATAAAAGATAATGCATGGTGCTTTGTTCAGCCTTGCTACTCCGAAGCTTTCTGGGCTCTGGTGGTTCTGATGGACCAATTGTTGAGGCATGCTCCTCTGCTTACTGCCCGTATGGAAGGGCCTTTGGATCTTGTGGAATATGATGACAATGCCAGAGTGCACGAACTAACCTTTGGGGAGGGGAATAAAAATGAAAAATAAAACAAAAGGTTACAAGTTAGTGAGGATTATAAGGAAAAGATGTTGCGATATTTAAACACATAGTGCAAGAATGTAAATAGTGTCCTAATTTGGGAGCCTCGTTGTGCCAGAGGTAGGCCTAGCGATAAATTGATTTGGAGAACTTAGAATGCTAAATGCCTCATTTTATTGATAAAAAACAGACGAATCCCAAAATGACACTAAATAACAAGGAATAAAATGTCACTAGTGGCCATTGGCCTTATTACATTTCATAAAATAAAAGAAAACTCCTATCTATTTGGTCCGAAAAGGACCTTCCTCGGTTGAATGCTCTCGTTAATCAAATCCTCCATCTCGCGTAGGTTCTCCAGTAGAAATGCCTTTTCCATGTGTTCTCCTTCGTTTCCTTCAACGTTCTGGCAGTCGGTGACTCTCTTCCTCACTTTCCCTTCCAATTCCAGCAGACTGTACTCCAGATATTCCAACTTTTCGCTAGCTTTGGCGGACCTCTCTTTCGACTCATTGATTTGGTCATTTGATGGAAGACTCCTCCACCAATCTAGCAAGAGTGAGGGTATGCTAACCATATCGAAGTTGGGGACCTCGTTCTTCATTTTCTGCAAGACAAACAAGGTTAGGCCCTTACCCCCGCCAGACTCGACTATTAAATATCAATAATTGGCATAAAAGCATTTAGTTCTCCAAATGAATGCACAGAATATAGTAGTGTCCGTTTGGGTTTTTGGAAAGCCTAGTGGACTTTGGACAAGGATATATTAAAGAGTCATTATGCGGACAACATAACTAACTCGGCTAAGTTTTACCATGATGCATTCACAATTAGACACAGTAAGGTTTCTATGGGGATTTTAAACTGGTATCCTTGAGCGGACAACTCAAGAGGGAAAGACACGGAACTGTCGACTACACCATTGATCGACTGGTTTTACTACAATTACGCCTTTGTCGGATTTAAAGGGTGACAATATCGGAAGAGCGCAACCACTCATTATAAGCGTTACTATGGTATTTGTTTGGCACGAGTGGAATATGATATTGAAAACATGTTTACGCAATGATTAAACAAGTTGTCACGTATTTTCACGTTCATAAAGTAATAATTACAATAATTTAAAACAGTAATAAGGGATTGCAGTAAAGGAAAGCAGTAAAAGAAATAAGGGAAAGAAACAAGAGAGAAGTCAGTTTTTGCAGTAGAAGAGGGAATTAAATGCTTAAAGGAATTAAACAAATAAAGGCACATAAGAAATGTAAAGTCACAGTAATATCTTGAAATGGTAAAAGCCTAAAAGAAATCCCCAGCAGAGCCACCACGCTGTCACGCCCTCTTTTTCTCGCAAAATCGGGTTTATGACATTTGGGAGGACAACTCATTCCCTTTTGGGAATTGGGTTTTGTATTGAAGAGTCGCCACCTAATGATTAAAGTGCATTAGGACACTAAGAAGGGTTTGAGTTGGAAAACCAGAGTTTGGGTAAGGGCTAGAAATTATCTCGAGGGGAAGGTGTTAGGCATCCCTCAAGATCCACTAGTGTGGTTCCTGGCCATGCTACAATTGTGACTTTAAATAACAAGTAAGCAAATAAAGTCCTCAAATAGAAGGGAATTTTCGCATATTATTGCAAGCAAATTGAAAGCTTGAAGAAAATAAAGAAAGCAGAAATTTTAAGGAAATAGTTCGAACAATAAAACAAGTTAAAAGGAAAGGGGGTCCTAGGTTTACAAACAATATGGATCACATCAATGCAATACCCGGTAATCACTCCTCAGAAGAAGGGTTACACGTGGTATTAGCGCATCGGTCATCATATCCATATCTACCCTTTCCCACCCCGTTAAGGTATTAAGCACGGAATAGTATCGTTACTTATTGCATGCTAGTACCTGCCCCAATCCTATCAGTTCCGGAGGCATTTGGGACTACTAGTCCTTAATGAAAGGGAGATTTGGCTTTTCAGAGTTTTAAAAGGATAAAATTCTAGGGCGACAATCAAAACATATAAGGCAGGTATGGGAGAACACATAACAGTTTAAAGGGCTCAAACAGGCCTCCTCATTTAAAGAAACAAATTGTTTAGCATGACTTACAAATATTGGTTATGGTCTGAATTAAATTTAAAGCGTTAGGGAAGGCTGATTTATCACATATTTCTCAGATGAGAAGTCCGAATTAGGCCTCCACTGGTTGTAATTATCAAAAGACTGATGCAGTTAATTAATTACCTAATGGCTTGCCTAGGTGAAACCTATGGGCATGATATCTAACGATGCTTACTCTGATTTTAAAGAAGGCTTACTGATTATATAAAAACATAAGATCTGCAGATATTAAAAGACATTACTACTGATTTTAGACTTGTAAACGATTCAGATTCGATTAATTACTCCTATAGGCATGCTTTCCTATAGACATGGTATCTAGGATGCATTTTGTTATTTTTAACATATAACTATTTGCCTAATGATGGAGGTATATGCGGAAGTGTAGAAAACCTATAATCATGATTTCTATATGCAGAAGTGTAGAAAAAACCTACAGACATGATTTCTATATGATACGCAGAAGTGTAGAAACTTATAGGCAGGATTTCTATATGATATGCAGACGTGTAGAAACTTATAGGCAGGATTTCTCTATGATATCAGAAGTGCAGAAACTTATAGGCAGGATTTCTAGTGCAAAAGTGCAGAAACTATAGGCAGGATTTCTATATGAAATACATAAGTGCAGAACTTGTAAATAGTAACACCTATGAGCATGTTGTCTAACCTTTGCATACATAAATGACCCTCCCCTTTTTACTTAGAACCCCATAAGTTATTATAAAATATTACAGACCAGAATGAATCAAGAAAAGTAAAATTACATCAGAAATTTAAGCTACAACCAATGAGCCTAATTCAGACTCAAGGTCTAACAATATGAGATAAACCAACTTCCAGGATCAGATTTCCAAAGCCTTTATCTTATTTGGGATGTGTCAAAGTTCCCTAAGAGCCCCAAGTGTACTCCGGGCAGTGCTTACACCCAAATATATTGCAGAATTGAATTATAATGCAGTGTGAAAGGGCCAGCCCTCAAATGTCTGAGTTCAGAGGGAGCTCAAGGTCCCAAAGCAAGGCTAATAGGAGGGGGCAGAACTTAGAATCTAAGAGAGAGTGCAAGTGCATAGAGGGGATATAGGGGAAGGCGATGACAGGCTGGTGGCCATGCCCAGCAATGAGGAGTGCTGGCACACCCCTGACCAGCCTGTTAGGCAAAGTTGGGAGTTAGGATCCATTGAGGATCAGGTTCAGACCTAAGCAACAACTCGGATGCTGTCAGGCCATGAACCTTAACTCAAACACATAGAAGGGAGTAGGGGTATAGGGAATTTATAACAAACAGCAGATGCAAAGAAAAAATAAATAAATTATTCACATAGTTAACATTAATCACTGAACATGAACAGCAAAGTAAACAAGCTTGCAGAAACTGTAAATAAACACATAGTGGGTGAGGTAGAAAAGTTAAATTAGAACATACCAGTTTCAGGGAAAACAAATAAGTAAAAGCAGTCTTGTGAAAGCCAAGTTGCAAGCAAACAGTTCCAAAAGATCTCAGAAAGAGTAAAATGTTGTAAGAGTATTGAACTCAAAGCAGTATTGTAAGTATGTAAGTAAGTCGAAAGTATTGAACTAAAGGCTCGCGGTATTCAACTCGAAGTAGTCCTTTAAAAGTGCAGAAGGGTAGTCCATTTTATAGTGCAGAAAATGAGTAAGACAGGTAAGGGAATGGTCTGCCATTAATCACATATGATCTCCCTTAAGTTAAGGGATTTGACTCCAAACGGGTAGAATACAATTAAAGAAAGAAATTTTGATTAAAATCTTTTCAAAGTAGCATAAGAAGAGCCAATACATAGAGGTTTATTTAAGGAAAAGCTCAGTGGTACACGGCTTGGAAAATATAAGGAAAGGGAATCAATCAAACAGTCAGGAAAATCAAAGTTACAGGTTTAATCTCGAATGAACCAAGTCAGGAAAGGGGTAAAGAAAGGTTTAATTTAAAGGCAATCAGTATTAATCAATTAACCCCCTTAAAGGACTTCAGAATCAATCAGTTGGTAAAACATTTTGAAAGAATAGTTCTTATATATAAGAGCACACAAACATGTGAATCAAGAAAGGACTGTCAAGTTATTTAGAAGGGAGTTTAACCAAAGAGAGGTTCAGAATCACAAGCAAGAAGGAGTACATGTCCAGTTTGCAGACTCACAATGAGTCTAAGAGTCTAGGGTCCCGAAGTGGAACCCTAACTCGCACACAAAAATCAAAATTGCCATGAAATCCCCAAATCCCGGGGTTTCGAATTGAGTCAGGCAAGAGAGATGAGAAGGCAAGCCACTCGGTAGAGGCTCAGAAGTCTTTTTCAAAGACTTATGAGAAACAAACAGACACGGTACATAGTTAAGAGCATGGAGAACACGTTTGAGAAAAAACTCAGAACTTAATCAAGTTCAGAAGAAAAGGTGATACAAACCTAGGCAAAACGGGTGAATCATGCTTAGTGAGAATATAGACAGAGTCCAGTAAAGCAAACAAAATCAACGAACTCATAGTAAACACATATAGTAGAAGAGTAAGAAAAACATAGCAGTAATAACATACAAGCCTAGTCTGAGTCACAGCGAAAATGGAAGAATCTTGCATAATAGAGAGAGAAACAAAAGAGCAAACTCATGCATAGTAGAAAAGAAAACATACGAGCAAAAACAACAAACAAACACACATAGATAAAGAACAGAAAGAATCAGAAAGATATTTTTGAAAACTTTTTTAGAAATGATTTTTGAAAAGAAAAATTGGGGTAACACTTTAGAAGCCCAGTAGAACACGAACATACCATAGATCTAAGAAAATAAATAGAGAAGAACCTCGAACAACTTAGAGTTTCAGAGAAACCCCAAAAATGAGAAAGGCTTGGAAGAAAAATCAGATCCTGAGTCGAAGAGGTGAGGAATCAGGCTCCTAAGGCCTGAATGTGCCGGAGCATGGCCGGAGAAGCTATAGAAATGAAGATCTGAGAAGATCTGGAAGAACCATCGAAGTCAGCTTTCAAAACCTCGAACACCCAAGGTATAATGATGGAGAGGGGTGAGTACAGACCGTCCATGGCCTGAGAAGCCACGGATTCCGATGGAAAGATGGTGAAATAAGATAGGAGGAGGCTAGGGTTTCGAAGAGCTAATGAGAGGATTTGAGAGCATTTAGGATTCAAAGGCGGCGGGTCAGGTGAGAATGAGGGAGATTAGGGTAAGTTGTTTGGTTTAATTATGGAAGGGTGAGTTATGGCCGTTGATCTTATGTGATCAATGGCCTAGATTTAAGAGGGTAGCTGGGAACCGGGTAAGGGTCATTTGGATCGGGTTGTGGGTTTGGTCAAATTAAAAATTGGGCCGGTCCAAATGGGTTAAGATTGGGTCAAATCAGGGTTAAAATTGAAAGGTAAAAAGGCTGTATTTGAAATGGAAAGAGGCTAGATGTTAAATAGCCAGTTTTCCCTTTTATTTTATAAAAATAGTAAAATAATTTTAAAAGCAAATTAAAAGTACTGAGCCAATTAATAATATATAAATATTAATTTAAAAATACTGAAACTAATTTTACAATTATAAAATTCTATTAATCTTAAAGTAGGCTAGAATTGCAATTATATGCAATTTAGCTTTAAAAATACCAAATAAAATTTGTAAAAATATACAAAAATCACCTTAACTATATTTTGGTATAAATATGAGAATAAGATAAGTTATTCACCAAAATGATAATTTTGGGAATAATTATTGGTTTTTGTACTGCTAAAGTGGACAATAAATTGATTTTAAAATCGTTTTAAAAAATTAGAAAAAATACAAAAACACTTGGGCATGCTTATATATGCATATATATATATATATATATATATATATATATATATATATATATATATATATGTTATTCTGAAAGTATTTTGCATATATAAAATATACAGCGAAAAATTGGGTATCAACATACATGTTTATTCTCAAAAGAATGTCATCTCGTGTCCACCTCAAAACCTTTTGAAAATCTTATACAGATTCAAAATTTGTACGATTTGCTTGAACGAGATGATTGGAGGAGACGGTGAGCTTCCATGCGGCCATAAGTTTCACCCTCATTGGATCCATAAATGGATCTCCAGATCCACTACATACCCAATCTGTTGCGGGATTATATGAAATAAAGTGCTACAATGTCCAAATTGGATTTCGGGTTAATTCTACTGTCCAAAAGCCATGTTGCTGCGCAACACGTGCACACCCGTGGTAGCTGGTCAAAGCCTGCATGAAAATCCTATGCTTTTATTGGGGTTGTGATGGCACTCAAGTGTGCGGTGACTATTGGCATCAAAAAGTGGTGTGTACGTGATCTAGCGGAGAGGGACATACAGATGCAGGAGCGTACTGCAGAAATTTGTACAATATGCTTGAGCGAGATGATTGGAGGCGAAGATCAGCTTCAATGCAGCCACAAATTTCACCCGCAATGCATCCAAGAATGGATTCCCACATCTGCTACATGCCAATCTATCGCGAAATTATATAAAATCAAGTAGTGTATAAGTTAACTAATAATTTTAGATTGTTACAACTGTAAGAATTTTAGCAACAAGAACTACGTTATCAAGTGGAATATTCTTCTTTACTATACTATTTTGTGGGATGTGATGTATTTTAATGTCCAGTAATTATCAATTGTCACCTAGATGTAGGCCACATGTGTAGTTGAATTTTAAGGCTTGGATTTCTTTCTGCACTTTAGAATTCTTTTTATTTGATTTATTAATTAGATATAATTCATTATCAAACTCTTGGAAATCAAATTTCGATCTCTAGAACTAAAAATGGACCTTTGGATCATTACACGCTTATGCTCAAAACAATGTCATCTCGAGTGCACCTCACGTGCATCTCGTGCGTCACACGTGCATCTTTAATATATTAGCAAAAAAAATTTGATAATCTTATACAGAGTCAAAATTTGTACGATATGCTTGAACGAGATGATGAGCTTCCATGAGGCTGTTTCACCAGCATTACTTCTATAGATGGATGTCCAGAACTACAACATGCCCAATCTATTGCGGCATTATATGACATAAAGTGCAACAATGTCCAAATTGGTTCCCGGGTTAATTCTATTGTCCGAAAGTCATGTTGCTGTGCAACACGTTCACCCCCGTGGTAGCTGGTCAAAGCACGCGTGAAAATCCTATGCTTTTATCGGGGTTGTAATAGCACTCACTTGTGCGGTGACTATTAGCATCAGAAAGTGGCGTGTACGTGATCTAGAGTACAGGGACATAGAGATACAGGAGCGACCTGCAGAAATTTGTACAATATGCTTGAGCGTGATGACGTGAGGTGAAGTTCAGCTTCGATGCAGCAACAAATTTCACCCGCAATGCATCCAAAGATGGATTCCTTCATCTGTTACATGCCCAATCTGTCGCGAAATCATATAAAAGCAAGTAGTGTATAAGTTAACTAATAATTTTAGTTTTTTACAACTGTAAGAATTTTATCTACGAGAACTATGTTATCAAGTGGAATATTCTTCTTTAGTATACTATTTTGTGGGATAGAATGTATTTTAATGTCCAGTAATTCTCAATTATCACCTAGATGTAGGACACATGTGCAGTTGAATTTTAAGGCTTGGATTTACTTTTTGTATTTTAGTATTTTTTTTATTTGGTTAATTAATTAGATATAATTCATTATCAAACTCTCAGAAGTATCGAAATCGAATTTCGATCTCTAGAACTAAAAATGGAACTTTGGATCATTACATGCTTATGCTCAAAACAATGTCATCTCATGTGCACCTTATGTGCCTCTCATGCGTCACACGTGCATCTTCTATATATTAGTGAAAACCTTTCGAAAAGCTTATACAAAGTTGAAATTTGTACGATCTGCTTGAACGAGATTATTGGAGGAGACGTTGAGCTTCCATGAGACTGTTGCACCAGCATTGCATCTATAGATGGATGTCCAGAACTACTAAATGCCCAATCTGTCGCAGCATTATATGAAATAAAGTGCAACAATGTCCAAATTGGTTCCCGGGTTAATTCTATTGTCCGAAATCCATGTTGCTGTGCAACACGTGCACCCCCGTGGTAGCTAGTCAAATCACGCGTGAAAATCCTATGCATTTATCGGGGTTGTGATGGCACTCACGTGTGCGGTGACTATTAGCATCAGAAAGTGGCGTGCACGTGATCTAGTGTACAGGGACATACAATATGCTTTAGCGAGATGACGTGAGGTGTAGTTCAGCTTCGATGCAACAAAAAATTTCACCTGCAATGCATCCAAGGATGGATTCCCACATCTGCTACATACCCAATCTGTCGCGAAATTATATAAAATCAAGTAGTGTATAAGTTAACTAATAATTTTAGTTTTTTACAACTGTAAAATTTTTATCTACAAGAACTATGTTATCAAGTGGAATATTCTTCTTTAGTATACTATTTTGTGGGATAGAACGTATTTTATTGTCCAGTAATTCTCAATTGTCACCTAGATGTAGGCCACATGTGCGGTTGAATTTCATTGCTTGGATTTACATTCTGCATTCTAGTATTTTTTTATTTGTCTTACTAACTAGATATAATTCATTATCAAACTCCCGGAGGTCTCGAAATCGAATTTCAATCTCTAGAACTAAATATGGAACTTTAGATCATTACATGCTTATGCTCAAAACAATGTCATCTCGTGTGCACCTCATGTGCCTCTCGTGCGTCACACGTGCATCTTCTATATATTAGTGAAAACCTTTCGAAAGTCTTATACAGAGTCAAAATTTGTACGATCTGCTTGAACGAGATGATTGGAGGAGACGTTGAGCTTCCATACAGCCATAAGTTTCACCCGCATTGGATCTATAGATGGATCTCCAGATCTCTACCTGCGCAATCTATCGCGGGATTATATGAAATAAAGTGCTACAATGTCCAAATTGGATTTCGGGTTAATTCTATTGTCCAAAAGCAATGTTGCTGCGCAACACGTGCACCCCCGTGGTAGCTGGTAAAAGTGTGCATGAAAATCCTTTACTTTTATCGGGGTTGTGATGGCACTCACGTGTGCGGTGAATATTGGCCTCAGAAAGTGGTGTGTATGCGATCTAACAAAGAGGGACATACAGATGCAGGAGCGTCCTTTTGAAATTTGTACAATATGCTTGAGCGAGAAGATTGGAGGCGATGTTCAACTTCAATACAACCACAGATTTCACCCGCAATGCATCCAAGGATGGATTCCCACATCTTCTACATGCCCAATCTGTCGCAAAATTATATAAAATAAAGTATTGTATAAGTTAACTAATAATTTTAGTTTTTTTACAACTGTAAGAATTTTAGCTACGAGATCTATGTTATCAAGTGGAATATTCTTCTTTAATAAACTATTTTATGGGATAGAATGCATTTTAATGTCCAGTAATTCTCAATTGTCACCTAGATGTAGGCCACATGTGCAGTTGAATTTCAAGGCTTGGATTTACATTCTGTTTTTAGTATTTTTTTTATTTGCCTTACTAATTAGATATAATTCATTATCAAACTCCCGGAAGTCTCGAAATCGAATTTCGATCTCTAGAACTAAAAATGGAACTTTGGATCATTACATGCTTATGCTCAAAACAATGTCATCTCGTGTGCACCTCACGTGCATCTCGTGCGTCACATGTGCATCTTCTATATATTAGTGAAAACCTTTCGAAAATCTTATATAGAGTCAAAATTTGTACTATCTACTTGAACGAGATGATTGGAGGAGACGTTGAGCTTCCATGTGGCCATAAGTTTCACCCACATTGGATCCATATATATCTCCAGATCTACTACCTGCCCAATCTGTTGCGGGATTATATGAAATAAAGTGCTATAATGTCCAAATTGGATTTCGGGTTAATTCTACCGTCCAAAAGCCATGTTGTGGCACAACACGTGCACACCCGTGGTCGCTGGTCAAAGCCTGCATGAAAATTCGATGTTTTATTGAGGTTCTGATGGTACTCACGTGTGCGGTGACTATTGGCATCAGAAAGTGGTGTGTACGTGATCTAGCGGAGTGGTACATACAGATGCAGGAGCGTCCTGCAGAAATTTGTACAATATGCTTGAGCGAGATGATTGGAGACGAAGTTCAGCTTCAATGTAGCCACAAATTTCACCCGTAATGCATCCAAGAATGGATTTCCACATCTGCTACATGCCCAATCTATCGCGAAATTATATAAAATCAAGTAGTGTATAAGTTAACTAATAATTTTAGATTGTTACAACTGTAAGAATTTTAGCTACAGGAACTACGTTATCAAGTGGAATATTCTTCTTTACTATACTATTTTGTGGGATGTGATGTATTTTAATGTCCAGTAATTATCAATTGTCACCTAGATGTAGGCCACATGTGTAGTTGAATTTTAAGGCTTGGATTTCTTTCTGCACTTTAGAATTCTTTTTATTTGATTTATTAATTAGATATAATTCATTATCAAACTCTTGGAAGTTTCGAAATCAAATTTCGATCTCTAGAACTAAAAATGGACCTTTGGATCATTACACGCTTATGCTCAAAACAATGTCATCTCGTATGCACCTCACGTGCATCTTGTGCGTCACACGTGCATCTTTTATATGTTAGCAAAAAAAATTTGATAATCTTATACAGAGTCAAAATTTGTACGATCTGCTTGAACTAGATGATTGGAGGAGATGTTGAGCTTTCATGAGGCTGTTTCACCAGCATTACGCCTATAGATGGATGTCCAGAACTACTACATGCCCAATCTGTCACGACATTATATGACATAAAGTGAAATAATGTCCAAATTGGTTCTCGGGTTAATTCTATTGTCCGAAAGTCATGTTGTTGTGCAACACGTTCACCCCCGTGGTAGCTGGTCAAAGCACGCGTGAAAATCCTATGCTTTTATCGGGGTTGTAATGGCACTCACTTGTGCGGTGACTATTAGCATCAGAAAGTGGCGTGTACGTGATCTATCATACAGGGACATAGAGATGCAAGAGCGTCTTGCAGAAATTTGTACAATATGCTTGAGCGTGATGGCGTGAGGTGAAGTTCAGCTTCGATGCAGCAACAAATTTCACCCGCAATGCATCCAAGGATGGATTCCTTCATCTGCTACATGCCCAATCTGTCGCGAAATCATATAAAACCAAGTAGTGTATAATTTAACTAATAATTTTAGTTTTTTACAACTGTAAGAATTTTATCTACGAGAACTATGTTATCAAGTGGAATATTCTTCTTTAGTATACTATTTTGTGGGATAGAATGTATTTTAATGTCCAGTAGTTCTCAATTGTCACCTAGATGTAGGACACATGTGCAGTTGAATTTTAAGCCTTGGATTTACTTTTCGTATTTTAGTATTTTTTTGTTTGGTTAATTAATTAGATATAATTCATTATCAAACTCTCGGAAGTCTCGAAATCGAATTTCGATCTCTAGAACTAAAAATGGAACTTTGGATCATTACATGCTTATGCTCAAAACAATGTCATCTTGTGTGCACCTCACGTGCATCTCGTGCATCACACGTGTATATTCTATGTATTAGTAAAAACTTTTTGAAAATCTTAGACAGAGTCAAAAATTTTACGATCTTCTTGAACGAGATAATTGGAGGAGATGTTGAGCTTCCATGCGGCCGTTTCACCCACATTGCATCCATAAATGGATGTCCAGATCTACTACCTGCCCAATCTATTGCGGCATTATATGAAATAAAGTGCTACAATGTCCAAATAGGTTTTCAGGTTAATTCTACTGTCCGAAAGTCATGTTGTTGCGCAACATGTGCGTCAAAGCCCGCATGAAATTCCTATGCTTTTATCGGGGTTGTGATGGCACTCACGCATGCGGTGACTATTGTCATCATAAAGTGGTATGTACGTGATCTAGCGGAGAGGGACATAGAGATGCAGGAGCGTTCTGTACAATTTTGTACGATATGCTTGAGCGAGATGATTGGAGGCGAAGTTCAGCTTCGATGCAGCCACGAATTTCACTCGCAATACATCCAAGGATGGATTCCTACATCTGCTACATGCCCAATCTGTCGCGAAATTATATAAAATCAAGTAGTGTATATGTCAACTAATAATTTTAGTTTGTTACAACTGTAAGAATTTTAGCTACGAGAACTATGTTATCAAGTGGAATATTCTTCTTTACTATACTATTTTGTGGGATGTGATTTATTTTAATGTCCAGTAATTCTCAATTGACACCTAGATGTAGGCCACATATGCAGTTGAATTTCAAGGCTTGTATTTACTTTTTGTATTTTAGTATTTTTTATTTTCTTTATTAAGTACATATAATTCATTATCAAACTCTCGGAAGTCTCAAAATCGAATTTCGATCTCTAAAACTAAAAATGGATCTTTGGGTCATCACATGCTTATGCTCAAAACAATGTCATCTCGTGTGCACCTCAAGTGCATCTCGTGCATCACACGTGCATCTTCAGATAGATGAGGCCCATAGTTCGCCGTATTCCATTCATCCGGGTGCTGCGAAGATGTATCAGGATTTGAGGCAGCACTATTGGTGGAGGCAGATGAAGAAAGATATAGTTGGGTTTGTAGCTCGATGCCTCAATTGTTAGCAGGTAAAGTATGAGCACCAGAGACGGGGTGGGTTGCTTCAGCAGATAGAGATTTCGCAGTGGAAGTGGGAGAGAATCACCATGGACTTTGTAGTTGGGCTCCCACGTACTTTGAGAAAGTTCAATGCTATTTGGGTGATTGTGGATCGGCTGACCAAGTCCGCGCAATTCATTCCTATGTGTACTACTTATTTTTTGGAGCGGTTGGTGGAGATTTATATCCGGGAGATTGCTCGTCTGCATGGTATTCCAGTTTTCGCCATTTCAGATAGAGGTACTCAGTTCACATCACGGTTTTGGAGGGCCGTTCAGCATGAGTTGTGTACTCGGGTGCAGTTAAGTACAACATTTCACCCTTAGATGGATGGGCAGTCTGAGTGCGCTATTTAGATTCTTGAGGATATGCCTCCGTGTGTGTGTGATTGAGTTTGGAGGGTCTTGGGATCAGTTCTTGCCATTGGTGGAGTTTGACTACAACAATAGCTGCCAGTCTAGCATTCAGATGACATCGTATGAGGCTTTATATGGTAGGCTGTGTAGATCCCCAGTGGGTTGGTTTAAGTTGGGTGAGGCTAGATTATTGGGCACATACTTGGTTCAGGATGCTTTGGAGAAGGTTAAGGTGATTCAGGATAAACTCCGTATAGCCCAGTCCAGATAGAAGAGTTATGCATACCGGAAGGTTCGTGATGTTTCCTATAGGGTTAGGGAGCAGGTTCTGTTTCGGGTTTCTCCTATGAAGGGCTTTATGAGATTTGGGAAGAAGGGGAAAGTTGAGTTCGAGGTTTATTGGCCCTTTTGAGATATTGTGGTGTATTAGGGAGGTTGCTTATGAGCTTGCCTTACCTCCCAGCTTGGCAGGGGTTCATCTGGTATTTCATGTTTCGATGCTTCAGAGGTATCATGGTGATTCGTCTCACGTTTTGGATTTCAGTTCAGTCTTGTGGGACAAGGATCTATCTTATGTTGAGGAGCTAGTGGTGATATTAGACAGGCAGGTTCGAAAGTTGAGGTCAAAGAACATTGCATTAGTGAAGGTTCAGTGGTGGGGTCAGCCAGTTGATGAGGCGACCTGGGAGACCGAATAGGATTTGTGCAGCCGTTATCCTCATCTTTTCACTACTTCAGGTATGTCTTTATGCTCGTTTGAGGACGAACGAATGTTTAAGTGTGGGAGAATGTAACGAACTGGCCGGTTGTTTTAAGAATTTACGCCACGATCCCCTATTAACTGCTTTCCCCGTGTTTATTTCTACTAATTTGATTTGTCGGGATGTTCGATTTTGAGTTTCGGAGAGTTTTGGGACACTTAGTCCCTAAATGAGAGCTTAAGTTTTTGAAATTTGACCGTAGTTGGAGAGGTGTGAAGACGACCTCAAAATGGAATTCTGTCGGTTCTGTTAGCTCTGTTGTGTGATTTCAGGCTTAGGGGCGTGATCAGATTGTGTTCGGGAGATCTGTAGCTAATTTAGGTTTGAAATGCCAAAAGTCGAATTTTTGAAGTTTTCGGTTCGATAGTGAGATTTTGATCCGATTGTCAGAATGGAATTTTAAAAGTTGGAGTAGCTCTGTAGGGTTGAATGTGACGAGTGTGCAAAATTTCAGGTCATTCGGACGAGGTTTGGTAGACTTTTTGATCGAAAGGGTAAATTGGAAGTTTTGGAAATCCTTAGGCTTGGATTGGAGAGTGATTTGTTGTTTTAGCATTGTTTGATATGATTCGAGGGTCGAAATAAGTTCGTTTGATGTTTTAGGACTGGTTGGTATATTTGGTTGAGGTCCCGGGGGCCTCGGGTGATTTTCGAGTGCTTAACTGTAGTGGAATTGGACTTAGGAAGAATTGGAATTCTCTGAACCTGTCATAACCGCACCTGCATGTGTGGGACTGCATGTGAGACACCACAGAAGCGGCTATGTGACCGCAGAAGCGAGTTTGGCCCAAAGCTCTAGGATCCGTAGGTGTGGCTGGGCTTTCGCAAATACGGTGCCGCAGATGCGGCCAAGCGACCGCAGATGCGGACCTAGCCCGTTAAGTGATTTTTTGCACCTGCGATGCATTTTTCTGCAGGTGCGGGACTGCGAGTGCTCTCCCTTGACTGCAGATGTGGTATCCGCTGGGCAGAAATATAAAATTTCGAGGGTTTGGATCAAAACTTGGAAAATCAAATTGGAGCTCGGGAGAGGGTGATTTTGGGAGGAAATTGAAGAGAAAATCATTTGGTAACAATTCTTTAACCCTTTCTAGTTATATTCCATCAATCTATAGTTAGTTTTTTAATTTCGGATTGGAGATGAAAATTGGGAAAAAGTTGGAAGAAAGTTCTTAGACCTAGAATTCGAATTTTGATTGAGAATTGGACCTTGGATTTGGATAATTTTGGTATGCATGAACTCGTGAGAGTATGAGGATTCTGAAAATATAAAGTTTACCCTGTTCCGAGACGTGGTCCCGAGGGGCGTGTTTTGGTTATTTTACCTTATTTTGCGTATTAGCTTAGAATTTAATTATGGAATCAGTTACTTGAAGTGTTATTTACATTATGCAATTAAATTGAATAGATTTGGGCCATTTGGAGTTAAGTACTCGTGGTAAGAACGTGGTTTCGAGTTGATTTTGAGTTGGTCCGAGGTAAGTGGCTTGCCTAACCTTGTGTGGGGGACCTTCCCCTTAGGATTTGGTATTATTGATAATTGAAATGCCTTGTACGTGAGGTGACCAGTGCGTACTTTTGCTAAGTGTTGGAAATCCGTTTTTCATTAAGTAATTACTAGTATGTTTCCTTTCCTGTTTTTGTTACTCGCTCTATTAAGCTTGTTGTTAGCTTAGGAAAGCATGTCTAAGTGATTTAATTGCTTTATTTGCTCAAACTGCCTTATTTGGATTACATGCAGCATGCTAGGTTAGAAGTACCTGCTTTATCTTGGTATGGAACTTGAAGTGAACTATGTACGTCTTCTTACTGTGTGTTTACTTTGGGACTACGAGACGGTATCCTTGGAGATCCCCCTGTACATTTACATTGGAACTATGGGACTGCACCCGGTAGATTCCCCCTGTATTGAGTATTTATATTTGGGACTACGGATCGGTATTCGAGGAGATCCCCTCGCATTATGAGTTACACTACAGGATGGTATTCCGGGAGATCCACTGGATATTTATATTTGGGACTACAGGACGGTATCTTGGGAGATCCCCGTTTGTTACCTTTTGTGTTGAGTTATATCTCTTTCTATGTTTACTTTTCCTCTGTAGTAGTTGTTGCAGTCTTTTATATCCTGTGTTACTTTTACTATTGTATTTACTTATACTGTTTATTTCTACACTGTTGAACCTTATATTTTATTTAACCTCAGTATGGCCCTAACCTTCGTCGTCACTACCCGACCGAGGTTAGGCTTGGCACTTACTGAGTACCGTTGTGGTGTACTCATGACCTTTCTGCGTATGTTTTTCATGTGCAGATCCAGGTACTTCGACTTAGTCCTATCACCCTTGAGGCGAGGCGACTGCTCCAAAGACTTTGAGGTATATCTGCCGCATCTGTAGACCGAGGAGTCCCTTTCCATTCTATCTTGTAGTGATATCCCTTCTATCTTTTCTGTTGATGTAGACATTCCGGAGTTAGAGCTTGTCATTCGTAGCTTGTGATTCATGGGTTTCCAGGTTTTGGGAAAAGTTGTTCAGTTTGAGATTTTATATTTGTATGTGTTGAGTGTCATTTTAAACCTTCATTTTGTTTATTCTGTTGTCTTTATTGTTTTATCTATTGTTTTTCTCTTTTTTCTCGCTTGTTAGGCTTACCTAGTCGTATAAACTAGGTGTCGTCACGATATTTCATGGAGGACGAACTGGGGTCGTGACAAGTTGATATCAGAGCTCTAGGTTCATAGGAGTCATGAATCACAAGACGATTTGTTAGAGTCTTACTGATCGGTACAGAGACGTCTGTACTTATCTACGAGAGGCTATGAAACTATTAGGAAAATTCTACTTCATTTGATTTCCTTGTCGAGCGAAATTTTGACATCACAATTCTAAACTTCTGTCTTCTATTCTCTCATAGATGGTGAGGGCACGCGCTACCCGAGATGATAAGGCACGCGCACCTCCTACTGCAGCCGTCAGAGGCTGGGGCCGAGGTAGAGGCTGAGGACGCGCATGTGGTGCAGCTAGAGCACCCATGCAAGCTGCCGCCGAGGTATCACCAGCAGTTTCAGCTGGAGTCAGGCACTTGATACGCCTACTGCTACTACTACTCCAGCTCTCTAGGATATTCTTGCGCAGTTCACGAGCATGTACACCACTTTCGCTCAGGCGGTGTTGTTTCCCCTTGCTGCAGCCATATCTCAGGCCGGGGGAGGAGCAAAGACTAACGCTGTCCGCACTCCTGAGCAGCGAGTGCATGTTGATCAGGTCCTAGAGATTATTCTTGTACCGCCTGCAGTGCCAGTTCAGCCCGAGGACAGGGCAGCGGCTTCAGAGTATGAGCACCGAAGACTTGAGAGGTTCAAGAAGTATGATCCTCTGGTGTTCAATGGGTTAACATCAGATGATGCCTTGGGATTTCTGGAGAAGTGTCACAGTATCATCCACATTATAGGTATATTCAGATCGAGCGAGGTTTCTTTCACTACCTTCCAGCTTCGAGGAGCCTCCTACAAATGGTGGCGCACCTATGAGTTAGACAGTCCAGACGAGGCTGCTTCATTGACTTGGACCTAGTTTTTAAATATGTTCCTGAGAGAGTTTGTTCCTCAGAGCCTCAGGGACGCATGGCGCGCAGAGTTTGAGTATTTTCACTAGGGTGCTATGATTGTCTCAGAGTATGCTGTCTGTTACACTCTCTTGGCTAGACATGCACCGGCCTTGGTTTCTACTGTTTGCGAGAGGGTTTGCCAGTTTATTGAGGGGCTTATTCCCAGCATTAGGTCTAGCATGGCTCATGAGTTGGAGATGGATATTTCTTATCAGCAGGTGGTGAGCATTGCTAGGAAGATTGAAGGTATGCATGCTACGGAGAGAGAGGAGAGGGAGGCCAAGAGGTCTCGAGAATCGGGCCATTATTATGGTGCCCGTTCCCCAGCTGTAGGTCGTCATAGTAGGGGTTATATAAGTCGCCCCGTTCATTCAGCCCTTCTAGTAGCCAGTGGTATTCCAGCTCCTCCTAGGCCTCAGGAGCCTTATTATGCACCTCCAATATCTAGTGCGCCTCCTGCGCGGGGTGCTTTCAGTGGTCAGTCCAGCAGACCTAACCCGAGATAGTCACAGCCACCACGTCTTCCCAGAGCTTGTTTTGAGTGTGGTGATACATGCCATATTGTGAGGGATTGCCCCAGGATTAGGAAGGGTGCACTTCCACAGACTTCTCAGCCATAGTATGCCCCGCAGAGTTCTCAAGCTATGGTTACAGCTCAGTTGCTACCCCACCTATGCATCCAGCTAGAGGTGGAGGTCGGGTAGGTAGAGGTTGCCCTAGAGGGGGAGGCCAGGCCCGATACTATGCCCTTCCTGCCCATACCGAGGTTGCTCCGCATTTGGGTGTACCTCAGGATTCTTTGAGTTCCCCTATTTATGTTTCTACTCCTGTGGGAGATTCTCTTATTGTAGACCACATTTATCGGTCATGTTTGGTTGCTCTTAGTGGTTTTGAGACCAGAGCCAATTTATTGTTGCTCAGTATGGTAGATTTTGATATTATCTTAGGCATAGACTAGTTGTCACCCCATTATGCTATTCTTGATTGTCACGCCAAAACCGTGATGCTGGCTATGCCAGATGCACCGCGTGTTGAGTGGAGGGGTACTTCAGATCACACTCCCAGTAGAGTTATTACTTTCCTTAAGGCTTAGCATATTATTGAGAAGGGATGTGATGCGTATTTAGCTTATGTGAGAGATGTCAGTATTGATACCCCTTCAGTTGATTCTGTCCCAGTAGTACCGGATTTTTCTGATGTGTTTCTAGCTGATCTTCCGGGCATGCCGCCTAATAGAGATTTTGATTTCGACATTGATCTGTTGTCGAGCACTCAGCCCATTTCTATCCCTCTGTATCGTATGGCTCATCCTGAATTGAAGGAGTTGAAGGATCAGTTATAGGAATTGCTTGATAAGGGTTTTATTCGGTCCAGTGTATCACCTTGGGGTGCTCCTGTCTTGTTTGTGATGAAAAAGGATGGTTCTATGCATATGTGTATTGATTATCGCTAGTTGAACAAGGTTACAGTGAAGAACCGTTATTCTTTGCCTCGTATTGATGATATGTTTGACAAGCTTCAAGGCGCACGAGTGTTTTCTAAGATTGACTTGCGCTCAGGTTACCATCAGCTGAATATTCAGGAGCCAGATATCCCAAATACTGCTTTCAGGACTCGGTATGCTCATTACGAGTTCCTTGTTATGTCATTTGGGGTGACCAATGCCCCAACTGCCTTTATGTATTTGATGCACAGTGTGTTCCGGCCATATCTTGACTCGTTTGTCATTGTATTTATTGATGATATCGGGTGTATTCCCGGAGTCGGGAAGATCATGAGCAACACCTGAGGACAGTTCTTCAAACCTTGAGAGAAAAGAAGTTATATGCTAAGTTCTCGAAATGTGAGTTTTGGTTGGGTTTCTTGGCATTCTTAGGCCACGTGGTATCGAGTGAGGGTATTGAGGTGGATCCGAAGAAAGTCGAGGCAGTGCAGAGTTGGCCCAGACAATCATCGGCTACAGAGATCCGTAGTTTCTTGGCTTAGCGGGTTACTACCATCGTTTTATGGAGGGGTTTTCATCGATTGCAGCCCCTATGACCAGAATGACCCAAAAGGGTGCTCCGTTCCAGTTGATGGAAGAGTATGAGGCGAGCATTCAGAAGCTCAAGACAGCTTTGACAACAACCCCAGTTTTGATATTGCCTTCAGGTTCAGGATCTTATACGGTCTATTGTGATGCCTCGAGGATTGGACTTGGAGCGGTGTTGATGCAGGGCGGTAGGGTGATTGCCTACGCGTCCAGACAGTTAAAGGTACATGAGAAGAATTACCCTGTCCACGACCTTGAGTTAGCTGTCATTGTTTACGTCCTGAAGATCTGGCATCATTATTTGTACAGGGTTCCTTGTGAGATTTATACCGATCATCAGAGCTTACAGCACCTGTTCAAGCAAAAGGATCTAAACTTGCGCCAGACAAGGTGGTTAGAGTTGCTGAAGGACTATGATATCACTATTTTGTACCACCCGAGCAAGGCCAATGTGGTGGTCGATGCCTTGACTTGGCGGGCAGAGAGTTTGAGGAGTTTGGCTTATTTACCAGCATCAGAGAGGCCTATGGCGATGTATGTTCACGCCTTAACTAGCTAGTTTATGAGATTGGATCTTTCGGAGCCTAGTCGGGTTCTAACTTGTGTGATTTCTTGGTCTTCCTTATTTGATCGCATTAGGAAGCATCAGTATGATGACCCTTATTTGCTTGTCCTCCGGGACAAGGTCCAACATAGTGATGATAGAGATGTGACTATTGCTGATGACGGGGTATTGAGGATGCAGGGTCGGATCTGTGTACCCAATATGATGGGCTTTTAGATTTAATTCTAGAGGAGGCCCATAGTTTGCTGTATTCCATTCATTCGGATGTCGTGAATATGTATCAGGATTTGATGCAACACTATTAGTGGAGGCGGATGAAGAAAGATATAGTTGGGTTTGTAGCTAGGTGCCTCAACTGTCAACAGGTGAAATATGAGCACCAGAGACCGGGTGGGTTGCTTCAGCAGATAGAGATTCCGGAGTAGAAGTGGGAGCGAATCACCATAGACTTTGCAGTTGGGCTCCCACGGACTTTGAGAAAGTTCGATGCTATTTGGGTGATTGTGGATCGACTGACCAAGTCTACGCACTTCATTCCTTAGTGTGCTACTTATTTTTTGGGGCGGTCGCCGGAGATTAATATCCGGGAGATTTTTTGTTTGCATGGTATTCCAGTTTCCATCATTTCAGATAGAGGTACTTAGTTCACATCACGGTTTGGGAGGGTCGTTCAACATGAGTTGGGTACTAGGGTGGAGTTGAGTACAACATTTCACCCTCAGACGGACGTACAGTCCAAGTGCACTATTCAGATTCTTGAGGATATGCTTCGTATATATGCGATTGAGTTTAGAGGGTCTTGGGATTAGTTCTTTCCATTGGCGGAGTTTGCCTACAACAATAGCTACCAGTCCAACATTCAGATGGCACCGTATGAGGCTTTATATGGTAGGTTGTGTAGATCCCCGGTGGTTTGGATTGAGCCGGGTGAGGCTAGATTATTGGGCACAGACTTGGTTCAGGATGCTTTGAAGAAGGTTAAGGTGATTCAGGATAGACTCTGTACAGCTCAGTCCAGACAAAAGAGTTACGCAGACCGAAAGGTTCGTGATGTTTTCTATAGGGTTGGGAGTGGGTTCTGCTTCGTATTTCGCCTATGAAGGGCGTTATGAGATTTGGGAAGAAGGGGAAGTTGACTCCGTGGCTTATTGGCCCTTTTGAGATATTGTGGTGTATTGGGGAGGTTGCTTATGAGCTTGCCTTACCTCCTAGCTTGGCAGGGGTTCATCCGGTATTTCATGTTTCGATGCTCCGGAGTTATCATGGTGATCCGTCGCACGTATTGGATTTCAGTTCAGTCCTGTGGGACAAGGATCTATCTTCTTATGTTAAGGAGCTAGTGGAGATATTGGATGGGCAGGTTCGAAAGCTGAGGTCAAAGAACATTGCATCAGTGAAGGTTCAGTGGTGGGGTCAGCCGGTCGAGGAGGCGACCTGGGAGACCGAACAGGATATGCGCAACCATTACACTCATCTTTTCACTACTTCAGGTATTTCTCTATGCTCGTTCGAGGACGAACGAATGTTTAAGTGTAGGAGGATGTAACAACTCGGCCAGTCGTTTTAAGAATTTACGCCCCAATCCCCTATTAACTGCTTTCCTCGTATTTATTTCTGCTAATTTGATTTGCCGGGATGTTCGGTTTTGAGTTTTGGAGAGTTTTGGGACACTTAGTCCCTAAATGAGAGATTAAGTTTTGTAAATTTGACCATAGTTGGAGCAGTGTGAAGACGGCCTCAGAATGGAATTCCGTCAGTTCCGTTAGCTCCATTGTGTGATTTCAGGCTTAGGGGCGTGATCAGATTGTATTTGGAAGGTCCGTAGCTAATTTAGGCTTGAAATGCCGAAAGTCAAATTTTTGAAGTTTCCGGTTCGATAGTGGGATTTTTATTCGAGGTTCGGAATGGAATTCCGAAAGTTGGAGTAGCTCCATAGGGTTGAGTGTGACGTTTGTGTAAAATTTCAGGTCATTCGGACAAGGTTTGATAGACTTTTTGATCGAAAGGGTAATTTAAAAGTTTTGAAAATCCTTTGGCTTGGCAAAGAGTGATTTATGGTTTTAGCATTGTTTGATGTGATTCGAGGTTTGGAATAAGTTCGTTTGATGTTTTAGGACTGGTTGGTATATTTGGTTAAGGTCCCGGGGGCCTCGGCTGAGTTTCGGGTGCTTAACGGAAGTGGAATTGGACTTAGGAAGAATTGGAATTTGCTGAACCTGTCATAACCACACCTGCGTATGTGGGATCGTAGGTGCGACATCGCAGAAGCGGTTATGTGACTGTAGAAGCGAGTTTGGCCCAAAGCTCCAGGATCCGCAAGTGCGGCTCGGCTTTCGCAAATGCGGTGCTGCTGACGCGGCCAAGCGACCGCAGATGCAGACCCAGCCCGTTAAGTGATTTTTCGCACCTATGCATTCTTCCACAGGTGTGGGACCGCAGATGCGGTAATCGCCGGGCAGAAATATGAAATTTCGAGGGTTTGGTTCAAAACTTGGAAAAATCAAATTGGAGCTCGGGAGAGGGCGATTTTGGAAGGAAACTGAAGAGGAAATCATTGGGTAACAATTATTTAACCCTTTCTAGTTATATTCCATCGATCTATAGTTAGTTTTATCATTTAATTTTGAATTGGTGATGAAAATTGGGGAAAAGTTGGAAGAAAGTTCGTAGACCTAGAATTCGAATTTTGATTGAGAATTTGACCTTGGATTTGGATAATATTGGTATGCATGAACTCGTGAGAGTATGAGAATTCTGAAAATATAAATTTTACCCAGTTCCGAGATTTGGGCCCTAGGGGCGTTTTGGTCATTTTACCAAATTTCGCGCATTAGATTAGAATTTAATTGTAGAATCAGTTACTTGAAGTGCTATTTACATTATGCAATTGAATTCGAGCACTCATGGCCAGAACGTGGTTTCGAGTTGATTTTGAGTCAGTTTGAGGTAAGTGGCTTGCCTAACCTTGTGGGGGGACCTTCCCCTTAGGATTTGGTATTATTGATAATTGAAATGCCTTGTACGCGAGGTGACGAGTGCTTACTTGTGCTAATTATTGGAAATTCGGTTTTCATTAAGTAATTACTAGTATGTTTCCTTTCCTGTTTGTATTCCTTGCAATTTAAGCATGTTGTTAGCTTAGGAAAGCATGTCTAATTGACTTAACTACCTTACTTGCATCAAACTGCTTTATTTGGATTACGTGCATCATGTTAGGTTAGAAATACCTGTTTTATCTTGGTATGGAACTTGAAGTGAACTATGTACGTCTTCTTGCTTTGTGTTTACTTTGGGACTACGGGACGGTATCCTTGGAGATCCCCCTGTTTGTTTACTTTAGGACTACGGAACGGTTTTTTCGGGAGATCCCCTTGCACATTTACATTGGAACTATGGGACTACACCCGGTAGATTCCCTCTGTACTGGGTATTTATATTTGGGACTACAGATCGGTGTTCCGGGAGATCCCCTCACATTATGAGTTACACTATGGGACGGCATCCCCGGAGATCCACTGGATATTTACATTTGGGACTACAGGACGGTATCCTGGGAGATCCCCGGTTGTTACCTTTTGTGTTGAGTTATATCTCTTTCTGTTTTTACTTTGCCTCTGTAGTAGTTGTTGTGGTCCTTTATATCTTGCGTTACTTTTAATGGTGCATTTATTTATACTATTTTTTCTACATTATTGAACCTTATATTTTATTTAACATCAGTAGGGCCATGACCTTCTTCGTCACTACCCGACCAAGGTTAGCTTGGCACTTACTGAGTACCGCTGTGGTGTACTCATGCCCTTTCTACGTATGTTTTTCATGTGCAGATCCATGCACTTCGACTCAGTCCTATCACCCTTGAGGCGAGGCGACTGCTCCAGAGACTTCGAGGTATATCTGCCGCGTTCGCAGACCGAGGAGTCCCTTTCCATTCTATCTTGTAGTGATAGCCCTTCTATCTTTTCTGTTGATGTAGACATTCCGGAGTTAGAGCATTTTTATTATATTCGTAGCTTGTGATTAATGGGTTTCCGGGTTTTGGGAAAAGTTGTTCAGTTTGAGAGTTTATATTTGTATATGCCGAGCGGCATTTTAAACTTTCATTTTTTTTTATTCTGTAGTCTTTATTGTTTTATCTATTGTTTTTCTCTTTTTCCGCACTTGTTATGCTTACATAGTCGTAGAAACTAGGTGTCGTCATGAAAGTTCACGGAGGGCGAACTCGGATCATGATAGTCCTGCAGGAATTTGTACAATATGCTTGAGCGAGATGATTGGAGGCGAAGTTCAGCTTCGATGCAGCCACAAATTGAACCCGCAATGCATCCAAGGATGGATTCCCACATCTGCTACATGCCCAATCTGTCGCAAATTATATAAAATCAAGTAGTGTATAGGTTAACTATTAATTTTAGTTTGTTGCAACTGTAAGAATTTAAGCTATGAGAATTATGTTATCAAGTGGAATATAATTCTTTACTATACTATTTTGTGGGATGGGATGTATTTTAATGTCTAGTAATTCTCAATTGCCAGCTAGATGTAGGCCACATGTGCAGTTGAATTTAAAGGCTTAGATTTACTTTCTGTATTTTAGTATTTTTTATTTGCTTTATTAATTAGATATAATTCATTATCAAACTCCCAGAAGTCTCGAAATTTAATTTCGATCTCTAGAACTAAAAATGGACCTTTGGATCATTACATGCTTATGCTCAAAACAATGTCATCTCGTGTGCACCTCACGTGCATCTTGTGCGTCACACATGCATCTTCTATATATTAGTCAAAACTTTTCGAAAATCTTATACAGAGTCAAAATTTGTACGATCTGCTTGAACGAGATGATTGGAGGAGACGTTGAGCTTCCATGCTACCATAAGTTTCACCCGCATTGCATCCATAAATGGATGTTCAGATCTAGTTCCTGCCCATTCTGTCGCGGCATTATATGAAATAAAGTGCTATAATGTCCAAATTGGTTTTCAGGTTAATTCTACTGTCGGGAAGCCATGTAGTTGCGCAACACGTGCACCCCAGTGGTAGCTGGTCCAAGCCCGCGTAAAAATCATATGCTTTTATCGGGGTTGTGATGGCACTCATGTGTGCGGTGATTATTGGCATCAGAAAGTGGTGTATATTTGATCTAGCCGAGAGGGACATAGAGATGCAGGACCGTCCTGCAGAAATTTGTACAATATGCTTGAGCGAGATGACTGGAGGCGAAGTTCAGCTTTGATGCATCAACAAATTTCACCAGCAATGCATCCAATGATGGATTCCCACATCTTCTACATACCCAATCTCTCAAGAAATTATATAAAATCAATTCGTGTATAGGTTATCGAATAATTTTTTATTGTTACAACTGTAAGAATTTTAGCTACGAGAACTATGTTATCAAGTGAAATATTCTTCTTTACTATTCTATTTTGTGGGATGGGATGTATTTTAATGTCCAGTATTTCTCAATTGTCACATAGATGTAGGCCACAAGTGCAGTTGAATTTCAAGGCTTGGATTTACTTTCTGTATTTTAGTATTTTTTCGTATTTGCTTTATTAATTAGATATAATTCATTACCAAACTCTCGGAAGTCTCAAAATCGAATTTCGATCTCTAGAACTAAAAATGGACCATTGGATCATTACATGCTTATGCTCAAAACAATGTCATCTCATGTGCACCTTACATGCATCTCGTGCGTCACAGGTGCATCTTCTATATATTAGTAAAAACTTTTCAAAAATCTTATACACAGTCTAAATTTGTAAGATCTGCTTGAATGAGATGATTGCAGGAGACGTTGAGCTTCCATGCGGCCAAATGTTTCACCTGCATTGCATCCATAGATGGATGTCCAGATCTACTACCTACCCAATCTGTCGCGGAATTATTTGAAATAAAGTGGTACAATGTCCAAACTGGTTTTCGGGTTAATTCTACTGTTCGAAAGCCATGTTGTTGCATAATACATACACCCCCGTGGTTGCAGGTCAAAGCCCGCATGACAATCCTATGCTTTTATCGAGGTTGTGATGGCACTCACGTGTGCAGTGACTAGCATCAGAAAGTGGTGTGTACGTGATCTAGAGGAGAGGGACATAGAGATGCAGTAGCATCCTGCAGAAATTTGTACAATATGCTTGAGCGAAATGATTGGAGGCGAAGTTCAGCTTCGATGCAGCCACAAATTTCACCCGAAATACATCAAAGGATGGATTCCCACATCTTCTACATACCCAAGAAATTATATAAAATCAATTCGTGTATAGGTTAACTAATAATTTTTTATTGTTACAATTGTAAGAATTTTAGCTACGAGAACTATGTTATCAAGTGAAATATTCTTCTTTACTATTCTATTTTGTGGGATGGGATATATTTTATTGTCCAGTATTTCTTAATTGTCACATAGATGTAGGCCACATGTGCAGTTGAATTTCAAGGCTTGGATTTACTTTCTGTATTTTAGTATTTTTTCTTATTTGCTTTATTAATTATATATAATTCATTACCAAACTCCCGGAAGTCTCAAAATTGAATTTGGATCTCTAGAACTAAAAATGGACCTTTGGATCATTACACACTTATGCTCAAAACAATGTCATCTTGTGTGCACCTCACGTGCATATCGTGCATTACATGTATATCTTCTATATATTAGTAAAAACTTTTTTAAAATCATATACAGAGTTAAAATTTGTACAATCTGCTTGAATGAAATGATTGCAGGAGACCTTGAGCTTCCATGCGGCCAAAAGTTTCACCTGCATTGCATCCATAGATGGATGTCCAAATCTACTACCTACCCAATCTGTCGTGGAATTATATGAAATAAAGTGCTACTATGTCCAAATTGGTTTTCGGGTTAATTCTACTGTTCGAAAGCCATGTTTCTGCGCAACACGTATACCCCCATGGTAGCTGGTCAAAGCCCGCATGACAATCCTATGCTTTTATCGGGGTTGTGATGGCACTCACTTGTGCAGTGACTATTGGCATCAGAAAGTGGTGTGTACGTGATCTAGCGGAGAGAGACATAGAGATGCAGGAGCATCCTGCAGAAATTTGTACAATATGATTGAGCGAAATGATTGGAGGCGAAGTTCAGCTTCGATGCAGCCACAAATTTCACCCGCAATACATCCAAGGATAGATTCCCACACCTTCTACATACCCAATCTCTCGAGAAATTATATAAAATCAATTCGTGTATAGGTTAACTAATAATTTTTTATTGTTACAACAGTAAGAATTTTAGCTACGAGAACTATGTTATCAAGTGAAATATTCTTCTTTACTATTCCATTTTGTGGGATGGGATGTATTTTATTGTCCAGTATTTCTTAATTGTCACATAGATGTAGGCCACATGTGCAGTTGAATTTCAAGGCTTGGATTTACTTTCTGTATTTTAGTATTTTTTTCTTATTTGCTTTATTAATTAGATATAATTCATTACCAAACTCCCGGAAGTCTCGAAATCGAATTTCGATCTCTAGAACTAAAAATGGACCTTTGGATCATTACACGCTTATGCTCAAAATAATGTCATCTTGTGTGCACCTCACGTGCATCTCGTGCATTACACGTATATCTTCTATATATTAGTAAAAACTTTTTTAAAATCATACACAGAGTTAAAATTTGTACGATCTGCTTGAACGAGATTATTGGAGGAGACGTTGAGCTTCCATTAGGCCATAAGTTTCACCTGCATTGCATCAATAGATGGATGTCTAGATCTACTACCTATCCAATCTGTCGAGGCATTATATGAAATAATGTGCTACAATGTCCAAATTAGTTTTCGGCTTAATTATATTGTCCGAAAGCCAAGTTGCTACGCAACACGTGCACCCCCGTGGTAGCTGGTAAAAGCTCGCGTGAAAATCCTATGCTTTTATCGGGGTTGTGATGGCACTCACGTGTGCGGTGACTATGGGCATCAGAAAGTGGTGTGTATGTGATCTAGCAGAGAGGGACATAGAGACACCGGAGTATCCTGTAGAAATTTGTACAATATGCTTGAGTGAGATGATTGGAGGCGAAGTTCAGCTTCGATACAGCCACAAATTTCACCCGCAATGCATCCAAGAATGGATTCCCACATCTTCTATATGCCCAATTTGTAGCAAAATTATATAAAATCAAGTAGTGTATAAGTTAACTAATAATTTTAGTTTGTTACAACTGTAAGAATTTTAGCTACGAGAACTATGTTATCAAGTGGAATATTCTTCTTTACTATACTATTTTGTTGGATGGGATGTATTATAATGTACAGTAATTCTCAATTGTCACCAAGATGTAGGCCACATGTGTAGTTGAATTTCAAGGCTTGGATTTACTTTCTGTATTTTACTATTTTTTATTTGCTTTATTAATTAGATATAATTCACTATCAAACTACCGAAAGTCTCGAAATTGAATTTCGATCTCTAGAACTAAAAATGGACCTTTGGATCATTATATGCTTATGCTCAAAACAATGTCATCTCGTGTGCACCTCACGCGCATCTCGTGCGTCACAGGTGCATCTTTTATATATTAGTAAAAACTTTTCGAATATATTATATAGAGTCAAAATTTGTACGATCTGCTTGAACGATGGCTGTCTAGTTCTACTACCTGCCCAATCTGTCGCGATATTATATGACATAAAGTGCTACAATGTGCAAATTGGTTTTTTTGTTAATTCTACTATTTGAAAGCCATGTTGTTGCGCAACGAGTGCACACCTGTGGTAGCTAGTCAAAGCTCGCGTGAAAAACCTTGGCTTTTATCGGGGTTGTGATGGCACTCGCGTGTGCGGTGACTATTGGCATTAGAAAGTTATGTGATCGTGATCTAGCAGAGAGGTACAAAGAGATGCAAGAGCGTCTTACAGAAATTTGTACAATCTGCTTGAGCGAGATGACTGGAGGCGAAGTTCAACTTCGATACAACCACAAATTTCACCCGCAATGCATCCAAGGATGGATTCCCACATCTACTACATGCCCAATCTGTGGCGAAATTATATAAAATCAAGTTGTGTATAGGTTAACTAATAATTTTAGTTTGTTACAACTGTGTCGCGACCCCAGTTTGCCCTCCGTGAACTATCGTGACGGCACCTAGTCTCTACGACTAAGTAAGCCTAACAAATGCGGAAAATAAACAATTTACGGAAAGAAAATAGTATAAAACCGAAATAATAACTGAATTAGCGTTTAAGATGCCGCCTGGCATATAACAGTACAAGAATCTCAATCTAATACTTCCCAAAATCCGGAACCCCATAAATCACAAGCTAAGAGAATACATAAGAAGCTGCAACTCCAGAAATGTCTATCAAAAGGGAAAATACAGAAGGGCTAATGTTTTAAGAGAGAATGGAAAGCGACTCCTCGGTCTGCGAAAGCGGAAGATATACCTTGAAGTCTCTAGAACAGTCGCCTCGCCTCAAGGGTGATAGGACTGAGTCGAATTACCTGAATCTACACATGAAAAACATGCGCAGAAAGGGCATGAGTACACCACAGCGGTACTCAGTAAGTGCCAAGCCTATCCTCGGTCGGTAGTGACGAGGAAAGTCAGGGCCCTACTAAGATTAAATGAAATATAAGGTATAATGTTGTGGAATAAGATAGTGTAATTAAGTGCAACAATGAGAATTAACATATAATAGAAAGAGCAACAACAACTAGAACAGAGACCAAATAATCACGGAAAGGAATACAGCTCAACACAGAGATAACAACCGGGGATCTCCCAGGATACCGTCCTATAGTCCCTAAATATAAATATCCAGTGGATCTCCCGGGTGCAGTCCCATAGTCCAACTCATAATGTGTGGGGATCTACTGGAAATCCGATCAGTAGTCCCAAATGTAAATATCCAGTACAGGGGGAATCTACCGGGTGCAGTCCCGTAGTTCCAAAGTAATTGTGCAGGGGGATCTACCGGAATATAAATCCATAGTCCCAAAGTAAACAGGCAGGGGGGATCTACCGGGATACCGTCTCGTAGACCCAAAGTAAACACACAACAATAACACGAAGAATACACAATTCAATTCAAATTCCATACTAAGGTAAAACAGGTACTTCTAGCCTAGCATGCTACACATAATCCAAATAAGGCAGGTTGAGTAAGTAAAGCAATTAAGTCAATTAGACATGTTTTTCCTAAGCTAACAACAGGTTTAAATTAGAAGTAGTATAAACAGAAAAAAGAAACACAATTAAAATTACTTAAAGAAAATCGAATTTTCAACAATTAGCACAAGTACGCACTCGTCACCTCATGTACAAGGCATTTCAATTAACAATAATACTAAATCCTAAGGGGAGGTCCCCCACATAAAGTTAGGCAAGCCACTTACCTCGAACCAGCTCAAAATTAACCCGAAACTACGTTCTTGCCACAAGTACTCGACTCCAAATGGCCCAAATCTATTCAATTAAATTGCATAATATAAATAACACTTCAAGTAACTAATTCAACTAATAAATTCTAAGCTAATACGCAAAATTAGGTAAAGTGACCAAAATGCCCCTTGGGCCCACTTCTCGGAATCGGGTAAAATTCACAAAACTATAAATACCATTCACTCCCGAGTCTACCCATATCAAGTTCATCTAAATCCGACGTCAAATGACCCTCCAAATCATCAAAGTCCACTCTCCAATTTTCTTCCATTTTTCCCCAATTTTACCCCAAATTCTCAAATTAAATGATAAGAATCAAGACTAGATTATGGAATTTAACCCAAGACAAGTGAAGAATACTTACCCCAATTACTCCTTTGAAATTTCTCTCCAAATTTACCTCTTCCCGAGCTCTCCAACGAGTTTATGAAAATATGGACTAAACCCTCATTTTTTGAACTTAAAGTTTCTGCCCAGATATTTCCTTCTTCGCGAACGCGACCACTACCTCGCGTTCGCGAAGCATAAAATCACTGACCAATTCAACTCCTCTTTCGCGAACGCGATGCTAAAACTCTCCAAGCCTTCACGAACGTGACTGCACCCACTCGAACGTGAAGCACAATTTGATACCAACTTGTCACGACCCTAATTCACCCTCTATGAACTATCGTGATGGCACCTAGTCTCTACGACTAGGTAAGCCTAGTAAATGCGGAAAAGAAACTATTTGCGAAAAGAAAATAGTATAAAACCGAAATAACAACTAAATTAGCGTTTAAGATTTTGCCTGGCATATAACAGTACAAGAATCTCAACCTAATACTTCCCAAAATCCGGAACCCCATGAATCACAAGCTAAGAGAATATATAAGAAGCTCTAACTCCAGAAATGTCTATCAAAAAGGAAAATACAGAAGGGCTAATGTTTTAAGAGAGAATAGAAAGGGACTCCTCGGTCTGCGGACGTGGCAGATATACCTCGAAGTCTCTAGAACAGTCGCCATGCCTCAAGGGAGATAGGACTGAGTTGAAATACCTATATATGCACAAGAAAAACATGCGTAAAAAGGGCATGAGTACATCACGGGGGTACTTAGTAAGTGCCAAGTCTAACCTTGGTCGGGTAGTAACGAGGAAAGTCAGGGCCCTACTGAGATTAAATGAAATATAAGGTACAATAGTGTGGAATAAGACAGTGTAATTAAGTGCAACTGCAAGAAATAACATAGAGTAGAAAGAGCAACAACAACTAGAACAGAGAAAAAATAATCACGAAAAGGAATACAGCTCAACACAGAGATAACAGCCGGGGATCTCCTAGGATACCGTCCTGTAGTCCCCAAATATAAATATCCAGTGGATCTCCTAGGTGCAGTCCCATAGTCCAACTCAAAATGCGCGGGGATCTACTGGAAATCCGATTCGTATTCCCAAATGTAAATATCCAGTACAGGGGGAATCTACCAGGTGCAGTCCCGTAGTTCCAAAGTAAATGTGTAGGGGGATCTATCGAAATACAAATTTGTAGTCCCAAAGTAAACAGGAAGGGGGGGATCTACCAGGATACCGTCTCGTAGTCCAAAAGTAAACACACAGCAACAACACGAAGAATACACAATTCAATTTAAATTCCATACTAAGGTAAAACAAGTACTTCTAGCCTAGCATGTTGCACATAATCCAAATAATGCAGGTTGAGCAAGTAAAGCAATTAAGTCAATTAGACATGTTTTCCCTAAGCTAACAACATGTTTAAATTGCTAGTATAAATAGGAAAAAGAAACACAATTAAAATTACTTAAAGAAAACCGGATTTTCAACAATTAGCACAAGTACGCATTCGTCACCTCACGTACAAGGCATTTCAATTAACAATAATACCAAATCCTAAGGGTAGGTCCCCCACACAAGGTTAGGTAAGCCACTTACCTCGAACCAGCTCAAAATCAACCCGAAACCACGTTCTTTCCACGAGTACTTGACTCCAAATCGCCCAAATCTATTCAATTAAATTGCATAATGTAAATAACACTTCAAGTAACTAATTCAACTAATAAATTCTAAGCTAATACGCGAAATTAGGTAAAATGACAAAAATGTATGTCGGGCCCACGTATTGAAATCAAGTAAAATTCACAAAACTATAAAGCCCATTCACTCCAGATTCTACCCATACCAAGTTCATCCAAATCCGACATCAAATGACCCTCCAACTCATCAAAGTCCACTCTCAAATTTTCTTCCATTTTTCCCCAATTTTACCCCAAATTCTCAAATTAAATAATAAGAATCAAGACTAGATTATGGAATTTAACCCAAGACAAGTGAAGAATACTTACCCCAATTACTCCTTTGAAATTCGTCTTCAAATTCACCTCTTCCCGAGCTCTCCTATGCGTTTATGAAAATATGTACTAAACCCCCATTTTTGAACTTAAAGTTTTTGCCCAGACATTTCCTTCTTCGCGAATGTGGCCACTACCTCGCATTCACGAAACACAAAATCACCGACCAATTCAACTCCTCTTTCGAGAACGCGATGCTCAAACTCTCCAAGCCCTCACGAACGTGAAGCACAAAGCTCCAGGGATCCCAGCTGCCCCAAATATTCTACGCGAATGCGGGACCTAACTCATGTTCACGATACACACTATGTCATACCCTTCGCGAACACAAGACCAAGATCGCAAACTCGAAGGGCAATTTCTCCTACCTCACGCCACATCCCTTCGCGAACATAAGTGTCCTCTCGCGAACGCGAAGACCAAATCTCTGCAACACATAATTGAAGAAATCTGCAACTTTCAAAACAAGAATTTGGTCCGTTTAACCACCCGAAACTCACTTGAGGCCCTCGGCACCTCAACCAAACATGCCAACATATCCAATAACATCATTCAAACTTTTTCCAACCTTCGGAACACAAAAAACATCAAAAATCTAAATTTTCATCGGATTCAAGCCTAAGAATTCAAAAAGCTTTCGAATTACGCTTTCGATCAAAAAGTCTATCAAACCACGTCTGAATGACCTAAAATTTTGCACACACATCCCAATTGACACAACGGACCTACTGCAACTTCCGGAATTCTATTCCGACCCCTATTTCAAAACCTCACCTATCAACCGTAAACCTCAAAAATTTAAATTTCGGCAGTGCAAGCCTAAATTAGCTACGAACCTCCAAAATACAATCTAAACACGCTCCTAAACCCGAAATCACCCAATGGAGCTAACAAAACTGACAAAATTCCATTTCGCGGTTGTCTTTACACTACTCCAGCTATGGTCCAAATTCTAAAGCTTAAGATCTCATTTAGGGACTAAGTGTCCCAAAACACTCCAAAACTCAAAACCAAACATCCCGGCGAATCAAAGTAGCAGAAACAAACATGGGGAAAACTGTTAATAGGGTATCAGGACGTAAATTCTTAAAATGACTAGCCGGGTCGTTACATCCTCCCACACTTAAACATTTGTTCGTCCTCGAACGAGCATAGAGATGTACCTGAAGTAGTGAAAAGATAAGGGTAACGGCTGCGCATATCCTGCTCGGTCTCCCAGGTCACCTCCTCGGCCGGCTGACCCCGCTACTGAACCTTCACTGATGCAATGTTCTTTAACCTTAGCTTTCGAACCTACCTGTCCAATATTGTCACTGGCTCCTCAACACAAGATAGATCCTTGTCCAGCTGGACTGAACCGAAATCCAACACGTGTGACGGATCGCTGCGATACCTCCGGGGCATCGACACATGAAATACCAGATGAACTTCTGCCACGCTGCAGGTAAGCCAAGCTCATAAGCAACCTCCCCAACACGTCTCAATATGTCAAAAGGACCAATAAACCTCGGACTCAACTTCCCTTTCTTCCCGAATCTTATAATGCCCTTCATAGGCAATATCTGAAGCAGAACCTGCTCTCCAACCATATAGGAAACATCACGAACCTTCCAGTCAGCATAACTCTTCTGTTTGGACTGGGCTATACAGAGTCTATCCTGAATCACCTTAACCTTCTCCAAAGCATCTTGAACCAAGTTTGTTCCCAATAATCTAGCCTCACACGGCTCGAACCAACCCACCGGGGATCTACACCGCCTACCATATAAAGCCTCATACGGTGCCATCTGAATGCTGGACTGATAGTTGTTGTTGTAGGCAAACTCTGCCAATGGCAATAGCTGATCCCAAGACCCTCCAAACTCAATCACACACGTACGGAGCATATTCTCAAGTATATGAATAGTGCGCTCGGACTGTCCGTCCGTCTAAGGGTGAAATGTTGTACTCAACTCCACCCGAGTACCCAACTCATGTTGTACAACCCTCCATAACCGTAATGTGAACTGAGTACCCCTATTTGATATGACGGAAACTAGAATACCATGCAAAAGAACAATGTCCTGGATATAAATCTCTGCCAACCGCTCCAAAGAATAGGTAGTGCACACAGGAATGAAATGCATGGACTTGGTCAGCCGATCCACAATCACCCAAATGGCATCGAACTTCCTCAAAGTCCGTGGGAGCCCAAATACAAAGTCCATTGTTATCCGCTCCCACTTCCACTCCGAAATCTCTATCTGCTGAAGCAACCCACCAGGTCTCTGGTGCTTATACTTCACCTGCTGACAATTGAGGCACCGAGCTACAAACCCAACTATATCTTTCTTCATCTGTTTCCACCAATAGTGCTGCCTCAAATTCCGGTACATCTTCGCAGCACCCGGATGGATGGAATACCGTGAACTATGGCCCTCCTCTATAATCAACTCTCGAAGCCCATCAACATTGGGCACACAAATCCGACTTTGCATCCTCAATACCCCATCATCACCAATAGTCACATCTCTGGCATCATCATGTTGAACCTTGTCCTTGAGGACAAGCAAATGTGGGTCATCAACTGACGCTCCCTGATACGATAAAATATTGAAGATGAGAAACCACGCCAGCTAGAACCCGACTGGGCTCCGAAAGATCCAATCTCACAAACTGGCTGGCTAAGGCCTGAACATTCATCGCCATAGGCCTCTCTAATGCCGGTAAATAAGCCAAACTCCCCAAACTCTCTGCCCGACAACTCAAAACATCGTCTACCATATTAGCCTTGCCCGGGTGATACAAAATAGTTATATCATAGTCCTTCAGCAACTCTAACTACCCCTTTGGCGCAAATTAAGATCCTTTTACTTGAACAGGTGCTGCAAGCTCTGATGATCAGTATAAATCTCATAAGGTGCACCGTACAAATAATGACGTCAGATCTTCAAGGCGTGAACAATAGCAGCTAACTCGAGATCATGGATAGGATAATTCTTCTGATGTACCTTCAACTATCTGGACGTATAGGCAATCACCCTATCGTCCTGCATCAAAACCGCTCCAAGGCATATCCCCGAGGCATCATAATAGATAGTATAATACCCCGAACCTGTAGGCAATATCAAAATTAGGGTTGTAGTCAAAGTTGTCTTAAGCTTCTGAAAGCTCGCCTCACACTCTTCCATCCACTGGAACGGAGCACCCTTTTGGGTCAGCCTAGTCATAGAGGCTACAATCGATGGAAACCCCTCTACAAAACGACGGTAATAACCCGCCAAGCCAAGAAAATTGCAGATCTCTATAGTTGAAGATGGTTTGGGCCAAATCTGCACTGCCTCCACTTTCTTCGAATCCACCTAAATACCCTCACTCGATACCACGTGGCCTAAGAATGCCACGGAATCCAACCAAAACTCACATTTTGAGAACTTAGCATATAACTTCTTTTCCCTTAGAGTCTGGAGCACTGTCCTCGGGTGCTGCTCATGATCTTCCCGACTCCAGGAATACACCAGAATATCATCAATAAAGAAAATGACAAACGAGTCAAGATACGGCCAGAACACATTGTGCATCAAATGCATGAAGGCTGCCGGAGCATTGGTCAGCCCAAATGACATAACAAGGAACTCCTAATGACCATACCGAGTCCTAAAAGCACTCTTCGGAATATCTAGCTCCCAAATTTCCAACTGATGGTAACTTGAGCACAAGCCAATCTTAGAAAACACCCATGCGCCCTGAAGCTGGTCAAACAGATCGTCAATACGAGGCAAAAGGAAAATAGTTCTTCACTATAACTTTGTTCAACTGGCAATAATCAATACACATATGCATAGAACCACCCTTTTTCTTCATAAACAAGATAGGAGCACCCCAGAGTGATACACTGGGCCTAATAAAACCCTTATCAAGCAATTCCTATAACTGATCCTTCAACTTTTTCAACTCAAGAGGAGCCATACGATACGGAGGAATAAAAATGGGTTGAGTGCCTGACAATAGATCAATGCCAAAATCAATGTCTCTATCGGGCAGCGTGCCCAGAAGGTCAGCTGGAAACACATCAGAAAAATCTCATACTACTGGAACTGAATCAACTAAAGGGGTATCAATACTGACATCTCTCACATAAGCTAGATACGCGTCACACCCCTTCTCAACCATTTCCTTAGCCCTAAGGAAATAAATAACTCTACTGGAAGTGTGATCTAAAGCACCCCTCCAATCAACACGCGGTATACCTGGCATAGCCAGTGTCACAGTTTTGGCGTGATAATCAAGAATAGCATAATGGGGCAACAACCAGTCCATGCCTAAGATAATATCAAAATCTACCATGTTGAGCAACAATAAATAGGCTCTTGTCTCAAAACCACTAAGAGCCACCACACACGACCGATAAATGCGGTCTACAACAAGAGAATCTCCCACAGGAGTAGAAACATAAACTGGGGAACTCAAAAATCTCGAGATACAACCAAATGCGGAGCAAAATAAGAAGACATATAAGAATTGGTGGAGCCTAGAACGAATAAAACCGATGCATCTCTATGACAAACCAGGACAATACCTGTGATGAAAGAATCGGAGGCGACAACCTCGGTATGGGTAGGAAGGGCATAATATCTAGCCTGGCCTCCCTCTCTAGGGCAACCTCTACCTCCCCGACCTCCACCCTTAGCTAGCTAGGCAGGTGGGGTAGCAACTATAGCTGTTGTCGCACCTCCTTTTTGCCGCGCCCGCGGGGCGCGTGGGGAGTTTTCTCCAATTAAAGGACAGTCGAAACGGGATTCATTTAATTATTTAAGAGTCGCCACCTGGGAATTTTAAGGCGTCCCAAGTCACCAATTTCAATCCCTGGATCGAGGAGAATATGACTCTGTTTATTATTCTGCGAACCAGAAATCCTGAGTAAGGAATTCTGTTAATCCGGAAGAAGGTGTTAGGCATTTCCGAATTCTGTGGTTCTAGCACGGTCGCTTAACTGTTTTTATTATTGGCTTAATTATCTTGATTTTATTAAATATATTGATGTTACATGATTTTTGCTACCGCTTATACTTACTGTGATTGAGGACCCTCCTTTGAATCGAATTATGCGTACGTATATTCGTGTTTAAAAAAATTGCGGACTTGTGTCACGCGTACGTGTACACAATAACTTTTGATAATATATTTATTAAGCAATCATTTTTCGAAATTGTATCGAATCAAGAATATTTGTTTTTCTTGAATAGTGAACCGTACATCTCGGGTTTTTATGAAATTTATTTAACGCCTTTGGAAAAATCCTTTTATTAAATACGTTCGAAATTGCGCGTACGCATAATCCGAATTTTTACTTTTTAAAAATATAATCAGGGTACGCGAACGTATCCCTAATTGCGCAAAATATTTGTAATGGTTTAGGGTTTTTCCACAAATTGTTTATTATATTCATGTATTTCTTTTATGTGAAAATCATGAGAAACTCCTATTTAGAGGCCTATAAATTCTTTGAAAAGAATTCGCAATCTATTAAAGGTTGTTCGTCGATTATGATTTCCGAATATAAGTTATATTCATTCCAACTATTCAAATTCAAAGAACAGAATAAAAATATGATTAATACTATTTTTAAACAAATATGACATATATATATATATGCCAAAGAATAAATTGCATATGAAACTGAAAAATAAATGATTCATAAAGGAAGGAAATATTTTCCGAGAATTTTCCTTATTTACTTAATGCAAATTCTATTTTTAATTATCATTGATGTAAAGTGTGGCAATTTATGCTTGTACATCTCTTTTCATTCTCATATACTCGCTTTTAATCTAATAGGCCTAATTATTTGGTCACTTTGTTTTATGAAGGTAGATAAGCATTCGAGTTTATAGGAAAGGAATTATTATACAAGCCAATTCAATAAAATTACCTTACATGCAACTTAGTTGTATGACGTAAACATTCATAATGTTTTAAACATCGTAACAAGCTATATCATGTCACCTTTCACCAAAGTTTATACACACATCTATTATCTTTATAAACATATACCATCAATACCATCTAAACCTTATTTAACAACAAGAGTTAGTAATGTAGTTTTCTTGATATTTCTACATTACTCTTTACTTAACTAACAACAACATAAAATTTAAATAATGACCACTTTATGCCATGTTTCCTACCTTGACAATCTTAATCACAACTATACTTTAATGAAAGTTTAAAAAAAATTAACCTTGTTACAACACTTATACAATCTTCAATAAAAGATAAATTAGCTTACCGTCATTCTATCAACATATACTACTCATTCGATCCAGAAACAAAAATGAGTTTTTAATTAAAGAACTCAAAGATATTATTACAATTCAATCTTCATTTATCCATCATATTGAATCTCTTTCCAACATAGAATTTAAAAGGATATGTACCTGGAAATGGAGGTAGAAGAAGTAAGTTTCAGCAGTTGCAGCAGTAACAAAAATTAGCAGAATATACCAATAACACAGCAAGTCTGAACAAGACCCGTTAACCCAGATGAATAGCGACAGAGACTTGAGAAAAATTTCAGATTTGGACTGAACAATAATCACAAGCAAACAACGGACAGATTCTAGAAAGATAACATTTCAGCTTTCAGTTTCTTTTCTCTTCCTGTTTCAGATTCCTATTCCACATTTCTTTCTTTCTGTTTTTCACAATTTGGGAATGTACTTCTGTACATATTTCCTAATGTTTTGAAAGTCGACCTCTCTTAAACAGATAACTTGAAGAAAATCAAAACTACCTTTCTAAATCAGATTGTTCCTCCTCTTAAAATCTACCCAAAATCTCAGTTTTCTTTGTTCTAATTTCTCTGAAAACTGAACTTTAATATTCCTCTTCTGAAAACTGATTTCCTTTCCCTGAAAACTGATTTTTTCTTTTCCTCTTAAAGTCTGTTTTTTAAACTCTCTCTAAGCTCTCTTTTCTCTGAAAAACTCCTCTTTTCCCTCTTAAAACTCTCCCCCTAACTGTCTGTCCAACTCCTGTATTTATACAGGGCTGGTCTTAGGCAATTTAAGTGCTTCTTGGACCCCCTTCTTCTTTTAAAATCAAAAGTTCCATTAAAAACTGCTTTTGAATAAATTAAATGATCCTATCCTGATTTTAAGCAGCCCCATTATCCCTTGTTCCCCCTTTATTACTTAAATATAGCCATTAACATTACATTATAATACACTAGCACTAACACCCTGTTTTCTACTGTTTCATTCCCAGAAATACTCCTGACCTACTGTAATTACTGTCCAAGTTATTTAAACTTGTTTAGCAGTTAACAACCAATTCCTAAATCAAATAACATTATGTCCTTTCATTGTTAGTTAATTGACCCAACAAACTCAATGTCCAATAACTAATGGACAAGCTTGATTCAGATTGAGCAGCTGAACTTGCATACAAACACATTAACACTATGCAGAGCTTAACAGAACCAAAAAAATTGAATTGAAATTCAGATCAACATAAATGCAGGAGCATTGTCAGTATACTGACAATGTCCTGAAACTTACTGGTTCAGAAATCAACATATACACAGCATTCATTTTGACAGACTCATTGAAATGTAAACAAGGGTGATTTAACTGACGAGTATTAATTTAAACTGATTATCTACAACAATTGTCCATAATTGGTCTAAAACAATAGAAGCAGACTGTTTTTTTATTAGCATTATCATAAGTGAGAATTCATAATATAACTAATCGACGAACTTAATCGAGTCGATTACTTACATTATGAACAATCACAACCAACTGAAACAGTTTCATATTTGACCATATAGACGGGCATGAGACAAAGGTGACAGAATTAATCAAATAAAATCATGAAAAATTAACAAGCTATTAAGACAAACAACAACACACGTAGAATACACAAAATAATAGAAAAAATACCTTTGAATCTTCAATTTTAATCCGACTCGAACTCAGCTTGGATTTGGATTTTTGTTTGAAATCAAACAGACCTTAGTCGAAGTATTTTCCACTGAAAATACTTCGACTAAGGTCGATTGAACCTCAATCTTTACTTAATCTGAACAGAATCCGAAAGTTTGGTATTTTTAGGGTTCTTAAAAATTCGATTTGGGCTTTAACCATTTCTGGTCAGATTCGAGGAGAACCAAACATGATACAAGGGTGAGGGTAGCCTAGGGGTCATTTGGTGTTAGTTTGAAACGGATCTGAGTTTGTTCTTGTTTGGTCCGAATCTTCAAAAGAAGGTTCGAGAAGTTCCGAACTGATTCGAACCAAACAAACTACAGATCCATACTCAGGATGACTAGGGGAAGCTATGGTGTTAACTAGGTGTTGTTTGGTTTAGATCTGAACTTGGCTCGAATCTTCAAATGAATATTCGAGAACCTTTAGGGAGATTCGAACCAAGCAGATAACATATTCGGATAGAGGGTGTTCAGGGGGTTCTGGGGTGTTAAGGTGGTGACCGGCGGCGTTGATGCCGCCGGGTTTCAGGCGTTGGGGAATAGGGGTGGCTAGGGTTAGGGGTCTGTTTGGAACGATGATGAACAGGAGCGGAGAGGGGGGGTGTTTAGTTAGGGGGCCGGGTAAAGGATTATGGGTTTATATAGGGGAATGGTGGGTGGATATTGATCGTTGGATTAGGCAGGATGGATGGCTGAGATCTATTCACTTAACCAAACGGTGTCGTTTGGTTTAAGTTAGGGGGACGGGTTGAACCGGGTATTGGATCGGGTAAGGGTCTTGGGTTAGGGTGATGAAATCTTGGCCGTTGGTTGGATTTAATCCAACGGCCCTTGATGAGAGGTGACCAAACGATGTCGTTTGGTTCTGGCTTTGAATTGGACCGGACAGGCTGTTTGGATTGGGCTGACAGGGGGGGGGGGGGTAAATTGATTTGGGCCTGGATTTTAATCCAGGTCCAATCTTTACAACTTGTATATTTTTTTTATTTTCTGATTTTATTAATTAATAAAATCCTAATTAAAAATAAAAATAAAATTATCATTATAATAATATTAACTATAATATAATTTTAACTTCACAAAAATATATTAATTACTCTATAACAACTATTTAACACATAGACGAAACATCAATCACACAGTGAAATATTTGAAATAGAACCAATGCATATTTTTGTGATTTTATTTAAATTATCTCTTAAATGCATAATTAAATCCTATATGCCTGCAACATGTATTTTATTTTATTTTTCATTTTATTTATGACAAAGTAAACATTTACGGACATAACACAAGTATTTAACACCACGCAAAAATCAAAAATTACACAGTAAAAGAAATTTATTTTATTTTTTGATTTTATTTTGGAGTAGTTTTCGTAAGGCAAAAATCACGTGCTCACAGCTGCCCCTCTTTGTGCGGAAACTCGAAGAGTTTTCCGCGCAAAGATAAAGTGAGCGGATACGAGCGATTTTTGCCCGTTCGAATATTCCGTGGGAAGCATTTTTAGAAAGACTTGACCGAACCTCTGCTTCAAAGGTTTCCTACATATCCTTGGCTATAAAGGAATCAGGTCAGTGTAGTTCGGGAATTTTTTGGGTAGCTGGGACTACCGTGGGACTGTGATGTTACTGCTGCTTCGTGTTGTTTTTACTGCTTGCTGACCTCCTTATTACACCTTACTTCCAAGGTAATACAAAAATTAAACTAGATTAGGGTACAGGAATTATAAAAATCTTATCTAGATCATGCCCTTGCGTTTCTTGTTGTCTTGATATCTTGGTGACTCTTGGGCATTTGGCTTATTCCGTATTCCTTTTGGAACTCTTGTTGTTTCTTGCTAGGGATTCTGTTAGACTCCTCTGCTTTATTGATTCTAAGTGTGCTCCTTTTCCATATGAGCGGGCTTTTGATTTCAACATTTCGATTTCATTCCCTCGTTCTTCAGGTGGGTGCCTTGACTGCTTCTTTTCTTTCTTCATCCTCATTCTCCAGGTGGATGCCTGATTTCTTTAATTCTTTATCCTCATTCTCCAGGTGGACGCCTGACTTTTTTCAATTCTCATCCTCATTCTCCAGGTGGATGACTGACTTCTTTAATTCTCATCCTCATTCTCCAGGTGGACGCCTGACTTCTTTAATTCTTTATCCTCATTCTCCAGGTGGACGCCTGACTTCTTCTTTTCTCATCCTCATTCTCCAGGTGGCGCCTGAATTTTTTAATTCTCATCCTCATTCTCCAGGTGGACGCCTGACTTCTTTAATTCTTTATCCTCATTCTCCAGGTGGACGCCTGACTTCTTCTTTTCTCATCCTCATTCTCCAGGTGGACGCCTGATTTCTTCAATTCTTCATCCTCATTCTTCAGGTGGACGCCTGACTTCTTTAATTCTCATCCTCATTATCCAGGTGGACGCCTGACTTCTTCAATTTTCATCCTCATTCTCCAGGTGGACGCCTGACTTCTTTAATTCTCATCCTCGTTCTCCAGGTGGACGCCTGACTTCTTCTTTTCTCATCCTCATTCTCCAGGTGAACGCCTGATTTCTTCTTTTCTTCATCCTCATTCTCCAGGTGGATGACTAACTTCTTTAATTCTCATCCTCATTCTCCAGGTGGACGCCTGATTTCTTCAATTCTTCATCCTCATTCTTCAGGTGGACGCCTGACTTCTTTAATTCTCATCCTCATTATCCAGGTGGACGCCTGACTTCTTCAATTTTCATCCTCATTCTCCAGGTGGACGCCTGACTTCTTTAATTCTCATCCTCATTCTCCAGGTGGACGCCTGACTTCTTTAATTCTCATCCTCATTCTCCAAGTGGACGCCTGACTTCTTCTTTTCTCATCCTCATTCTCCAGGTGGACGCCTGACTTCTTCTTTTCTTCATCCTCATTCTCCAGGTGGACGCCTGAATTTTTTAATTCTCATCCTCATTCTCCAGGTGGACGCCTGACTTCTTTAATTCTTTATCCTCATTCTCCAGGTGGACGCCTGACTTCTTCTTTTCTCATCCTCATTCTCCAGGTGGACGCCTGACATTTTCTTTTCTTCATCCTCATTCTCCAGGTGGACGCCTGAATTTTTTAATTCTCATCCTCATTCTCCAGGTGGACGCCTGATTTCTTCAATTCTTCATCCTCATTCTTCAGGTGAATGCCTGACTTCTTTAATTCTCATCCTCATTATCAAGGTGGACGCCTGACTTCTTCAATTTTCATCCTCATTCTCCAGGTGGACGCCTGACTTCTTTAATTCTCATCCTTATTCTCCAGGTGGACGCCGGACTTCTTCTTTTCTTATCCTCATTCTCCAGGTGGACGCCTGACTTCTTCTTTTCTTCATCCTCATTCTCCAGGTGGATGACTGACTTCTTTAATTCTCATCCTCATTCTCCAGGTGGACGCCTGATTTCTTCAATTCTTCATCCTCATTCTTCAGGTGGATGCCTGACTTCTTTAATTCTCATCCTCATTATCCAGGTGGACGCCTGACTTCTTCAATTTTCATCCTCATTCTCCAGGTGGACGCCTGACTTCTTTAATTCTCATCCTCATTCTCCAGGTGGACGCCTGACTTCTTTAATTCTCATCCTCATTCTCCAGGTGGGCCTGACTTCTTCTTTTCTCATCCTCATTCTCCGGGTGGACGCCTGACTTCTTCTTTTCTTCACCTCATTCTCCAGGTGGACGCATGAATTTTTTAATTCTCATCCTCATTCTCCAGGTGGACGCCTGACTTCTTTAATTCTTTATCCTCATTCTCCAGGTGGACGCCTGACTTCTTCTTTTCTCATCCTCATTCTCCAGGTGGACGCCTGACTTTTTTCAATTCTCATCCTCATTCTCCAGGTGGATGACTGACTTCTTTAATTCTCATCCTCATTCTCCAGGTGGACGTCTGACTTCTTTAATTCTTTATCCTCATTCTCCAGGTGGACGCCTGACTTCTTCTTTTCTCATCCTCATTCTCCAGGTGGCGCCTGAACTTTTTAATTCTCATCCTCATTCTCCAGGTGGACGCCTGACTTCTTTAATTCTTTATCCTCATTCTCCAGGTGGACGCCTGACTTCTTCTTTTCTCATCCTCATTCTCCAGGTGGATGCCTGATTTCTTCAATTCTTCATCCTCATTCTTCAGGGGGACGCCTGACTTCTTTAATTCTCATCCTCATTATCCAGGTGGAATCCTGACTTCTCCAATTTTCATCCTCATTCTCCAGGTGGACGCCTGACTTCTTTAATTCTCATCCTCATTCTCTAGGTGGACGCCTGACTTCTTATTTTCTCATCCTCATTCTCCAGGTGGACGCCTGACTTCTTCTTTTCTTCATCCTCATTCTCCAGGTGGATGACTGACTTCTTTAATTCTCATCCTCATTCTCCAGGTGGACGCCTGATTTCTTCAATTCTTCATCCTCATTCTTCAGGTGGACGCCTGACTTCTTTAATTCTCATCCTCATTATCCAGGTGGACGCCTGACTTCTTCAATTTTCATCCTCATTCTCCAGGTGGACGCCTGACTTCTTTAATTCTCATCCTCATTCTCCAGGTGGACGCCTGACTTCTTTAATTCTCATCCTCATTCTCCAGGTGGACGCCTGACTTCTTCTTTTCTCATCCTCATTCTCCAGGTGGACGCCTGACTTCTTCTTTTCTTCATCCTCATTCTCCAGGTGGACGCCTGAATTTTTTAATTCTCATCCTCATTCTCCAGGTGGACGCCTGACTTCTTTAATTCTCATCCTCATTCTCCAGGTGGACGCCTGACTTCTTCTTTTCTCATCCTCATTCTCCAGGTGGACGCCTGACTTCTTCTTTTCTTCATCCTCATTCTCCAGGTGGACGCCTGACTTCTTTAATTCTCATCCTCATTCTCCAGGTGGACGCCTGATTTCTTCAATTCTTCATCCTCATTCTTCAGGTGGACGCCTGACTTCTTTAATTCTCATCCTCATTATCCAGGTGGACGCCTGACTTCTTTAATTTTCATCCTCATTCTCCAGGTGGACGCCTGACTTCTTTAATTCTCATCCTCATTCTCCAGGTGGACGCCTGACTTCTTTAATTCTCATCCTCATTCTCCAGGTGGGCCTGACTTCTTCTTTTCTCATCCTCATTCTCCAGGTGGACGCCTGACTTCTTCTTTTCTTCACCTCATTCTCCAGGTGGACGCATGAATTTTTTAATTCTCATCCTCATTCTCCAGGTGGACGCCTGACTTCTTTAATTCTTTATCCTCATTCTCCAGGTGGACGCCTGACTTCTTTAATTCTTTATCCTCATTCTCCAGGTGGACGCCTGACTTCTTCTTTTCTTATCCTCATTCTCCAGGTGGACGCCTGACCTTTTTCAATTCTCATCCTCATTCTCCAGGTGGACGCCTGACTTCTTCTTTTCTCATCCTCATTCTCCAGGTGGACGCCTGATTTCTTCAATTCTTCATCCTCATTCTTCAGGTGGACGCCTGACTTCTTTAATTCTCATCCTCATTATCCAGGTGGACGCCTGACTTCTTCAATTTTCATCCTCATTCTCCAGGTGGACGCCTGACTTCTTTAATTCTCATCCTCATTCTCCAGGTGGACGCCTGACTTCTTCTTTTCTCATCCTCATTCTCCAGGTGGACGCCTGACTTCTTCTTTTCTTCATCCTCATTCTCCAGGTGGACGCCTGACTTCTTTAATTCTCATCCTCATTCTCCAGGTGGACACCTGATTTCTTCAATTCTTCATCCTCATTCTTCAGGTGGACGCCTGACTTCTTTAATTCTCATCCTCATTATCCAGGTGGACGCCTGACTTCTTCAATTTTCATCCTCATTCTCCAGGTGGACGCCTGACTTCTTTAATTCTCATCCTCATTCTCCAGGTGGACGCCTGACTTCTTCTTTTCTCATCCTCATTCTCCCGGTGGACGCCTGACTTCTTCTTTTCTTCATCCTCATTCTCCAGGTGGACGCCTGAATCTTTTAATTCTTATCCTCATTCTCCAGGTGGACGCCTGACTTCTTTAATTCTTTATCCTCATTCTCCAGATGGACGCCTGACTTCTTCTTTTCTCATACTCATTCTCCAGGTGGATGACTGACTTTTTTCAATTCTCATCCTCATTCTCCAGGTGGACGCCTGACTTCTTTAATTCTTTATCCTCATTCTCCAGGTGGACGCCTGACTTCTTCTTTTCTCATCCTCAATCTCCAGGTGGCGCCTGAATTTTTTAATTCTCATCCTCATTCTCCAGGTGGATGCCTGACTTCTTTAATTCTTTATCCTCATTCTCCAGGTGGACGCCTGACTTCTTCTTTTCTCATCCTCATTCTCCAGGTGGACGCCTGATTTCTTCAATTCTTCATCCTCATTCTTCAGGTGGACGCCTGACTTCTTTAATTCTCATCCTCATTATCCAGGTGGACGCCTGACTTCTTCAATTTTCATCCTCATTCTCCAGGTGGACGCCTGACTTCTTTAATTCTCATCCTCATTCTCCAGGTGGACGCCTGACTTCTTCTTTTCTCATCCTCATTCTCCAGGTGGACGCCTGACTTCTTCTTTTCTTCATCCTCATTCTCCAGGTGGATGACTAACTTCTTTAATTCTCATCCTCATTCTCCAGGTGGACGACTGATTTCTTCAATTCTTCATCCTCATTCTTCAGGTGGACGCCTGACTTCTTTAATTCTCATCCTCATTATCCAGATGGACGCCTGACTTCTTCAATTTTCATCCTCATTCTCCAGGTGGACGCCTGACTTCTTTAATTCTCATCCTCATTCTCCAGGTGGACGCCTGACTTCTTCTTTTCTCATCCTCATTCTCCAGGTGGACGCCTGACTTCTTCTTTTCTTCATCCTCATTCTCCAGGTGGACGCCTGACTTCTTTAATTCTCATCCTCATTCTCCAGGTGGACGCCTGACTTCTTTAATTCTCATCCTCATTCTCCAGGTGGACGCCTGACTTCTTCTTTTCTTCATCCTCATTCTCCAGGTGGACGCCTGACTTCTTCTTTTCTCATCCTCATTCTCCAAGTGGACGCCTGATTTCTTCAATTCTTCATCCTCATTCTTCAGGTGGATGCCTGACTTCTTTAATTCTCATCCTCATTATCCAGGTGGACGCCTGACTTCTTCAATTTTCATCCTCATTCTCCAGGTGGACGCCTGACTTCTTTAATTCTCATCCTCATTCTCCAGGTGGACGCCTGACTTCTTCTTTTCTCATCCTCATTCTCCAGGTGGACGCCTGACTTCTTCTTTTCTTCATCCTCATTCTCCAGGTGGATGACTGACTTCTTTAATTCTCATCCTCATTCTCCAGGTGGACGCCTGATTTCTTCAATTCTTCATCCTCATTCTTCAGGTGGACGCCTGACTTCTTTAATTCTCATCCTCATTATCCAGGTGGACGCCTGACTTCTTCAATTTTCATCCTCATTCTCCAGGTGGACGCCTGACTTCTTTAATTCTCATCCTCATTCTCCAGGTGGACGCCTGACTTCTTTAATTCTCATCCTCATTCTCCAGGTGGGCCTGACTTCTTCTTTTCTCATCCTCATTCTCCAGGTGGACGCCTGACTTCTTCTTTTCTTCACCTCATTCTCCAGGTGGACGCATGAATTTTTTAATTCTCATCCTCATTCTCCAGGTGGACGCCTGACTTCTTTAATTCTTTATCCTCATTCTCCAGGTGGACGCCTGACTTCTTCTTTTCTCATCCTCATTCTCCAGGTGGACGCCTGACTTTTTTCAATTCTCATCCTCATTCTCCAGGTGGATGACTGACTTCTTTAATTCTCATCCTCATTCTCCAGGTAGACGCCTGACTTCTTTAATTCTTTATCCTCATTCTCCAGGTGGACGCCTGACTTCTTCTTTTCTCATCCTCATTCTCCAGGTGGCGCCTGAATTTTTTAATTCTCATCCTCATTCTCCAGGTGGACGCCTGACTTCTTTAATTCTTTATCCTCATTCTCCAGGTGGACGCCTGACTTCTTCTTTTCTCATCCTCATTCTCCAGGTGGATGCCTGATTTCTTCAATTCTTCATCCTCATTCTTCAGGGGGACGCCTGACTTCTTTAATTCTCATCCTCATTATCCAGGTGGAATCCTGACTTCTTCAATTTTCATCCTCATTCTCCAGGTGGACGCATGACTTCTTTAATTCTCATCCTCATTCTCCAGGTGGACGCCTGACTTCTTCTTTTCTCATCCTCATTCTCCAGGTGGACGCCTGACTTCTTCTTTTCTTCATCCTCATTCTCCAAGTGGATGACTGACTTCTTTAATTCTCATCCTCATTCTCCAGGTGGACGCCTGATTTCTTCAATTCTTCATCCTCATTCTTCAGGTGGACGCCTGACTTCTTTAATTCTCATCCTCATTATCCAGGTGGACGCCTGACTTCTTTAATTTTCATCCTCATTCTCCAGGTGGACGCCTGACTTCTTTAATTCTCATCCTCATTCTCCAGGTGGACGCCTGACTTCTTTAATTCTCATCCTCATTCTCCAGGTGGGCCTGACTTCTTCTTTTCTCATCCTCATTCTCCAGGTGGACGCCTGACTTCTTCTTTTCTTCACCTCATTCTCCAGGTGGACGCATGAATTTTTTAATTCTCATCCTCATTCTCCAGGTGGACGCCTGACTTCTTTAATTCTTTATCCTCATTCTCCAGGTGGACGCCTGACTTCTTCTTTTCTCATCCTCATTCTCCAGGTGGACGCCTGACTTTTTTCAATTCTCATCCTCATTCTCCAGGTGGATGACTGACTTCTTTAATTCTCATCCTCATTCTCCAGGTGGACGCCTGACTTCTTCTTTTCTCATCCTCATTCTCCAGGTGGACGCCTGACTTCTTCTTTTCTTCATCCTCATTCTCCAGGTGGACGCCTGACTTCTTTAATTCTCATCCTCATTCTCCAGGTGGACGCCTGACTTCTTCTTTTCTTCATCCTCATTCTCCAGGTGGACGCCTGACTTCTTCTTTTCTCATCCTCATTCTCCAGGTGGACGCCTGACTTCTTTAATTCTCATCCTCATTCTCCAGGTGGACGCCTGACTTCTTTAATTCTCATCCTCATTCTCCAGGTGGACGCCTGACTTCTTTAATTCTTCATCCTCATTCTCCAGGTGGATGCCTGACTTCTTTAATTCTCATCCTCATTCTCCAGGTGGACGCCTGACTTCTTTAATTCTCATCCTCATTCTCCAGGTGGACGCCTGACTTCTTCTTTTCTCATCCTCATTCTCCAGGTGGACGCCTGACTTCTTCTTTTCTTCGTCCTCATTCTCCAGGTGGACGCCTGAATTTTTTAATTCTCATCCTCATTCTCCAGGTGGATGCCTGACTTCTTTAATTCTTTATCCTCATTCTCCAGGTGGACGCCTGACTTCTTCTTTTCTCATCCTCATTCTCCAGGTGGACGCCTGACTTTTTCTTTTCTTCATCCTCATTCTCCAGGTGGACGCCTGACTTCTTCTTTTCTCATCCTCATTCTCCAGGTGGACGCCTGATTTCTTCAATTCTTCATCCTCATTCTTCAGGTGGACACCTGACTTCTTTAATTCTCATCCTCATTATCCAGGTGGACGCCTGACTTCTTCAATTTTCATCCTCATTCTCCAGGTGGACGCCTGACTTCTTTAATTCTTCATCAGGTATTTCCTGACACAAATGTTATACTTGCCCCTGTTTTTTAAATCAAAGAAAACTTCATTAGTTTAAAGCAGGGTGGTTGGCTGTGGTATTCTTGCAGATGGTGATGCTTCTCTTCGTCTCTCTTTATTGCCTTAGGATGGTTGAAAAGACTGTTTTGTCCTTGTAATTGATCCTTGACTATAGGATACCCTCTGTATGTTTTCCTTCAAAACCTTTTAACTGTAATCATATGCCCTTTCTGATTTTGCTGATCCACTTTTAATTTCACCTTTCTTACACCCATATTTTATCTCCCACCTTTCGTGGCCATATTTTGTAATCTTGAATCTTGGTAGCATACCTTGACATTCCTTCTTATTTGTTTGGAATAAAACTTGTCTCAAAGCTTTTTAGAAAAGTAAGATTTATTAGTGGCGAAACACGCTGATTTCGACATTTATAGAATGAAAGAAAAATCCAATTTTGGATGACTGTTGGAGAAAGAATAAAAACTTATTTGATTGGAGTTACTGGCGCCAATGATCAGGGTATGCATTTCGGATTAATCAACCCAGTCTTTTAATCAATCTCCTTTCAATTGTCTCATTTTTGTTTTTGTCAAAATTTCCATAACCCAACTTCATTTTTCATTTCACAGACCTGTTGGACTTGCAATGTCTCAAAGAGTTTTCACCGATAAACTTCCCTCATTTTGGTCATTTCTTACTTCCTTTTCGCCTTATGGTGCCTATGAAGGTTTTCACCAATAAGACTCTCTCCTTTTACTTTTCTCTCAACTTCAGTCGCCTTATGGTGCCCGTGTGGGTTTTCACCTATAAGACTCTCTCATTTTTACTTTCTTTTTTTGTTTGTACCAGAGTATTATGAACCATCTTCATTTGCTTGACTCAGCATTTTTCTAAGATTGGTCGAAAGGTCTTTCTGGTATGGGGTTAGAAATGGAAAAGGTATTAAAAACTAAACAGTTTTGGTATGTGTTTAAAATTACAACTCTTGGAATCTTTTTCTTATCTCCAATACAATTCTTGCCCCAGTTCCTTGATTGGGGTCGCTTGACGTTTCTTTTTGTGCACATTTTATGTATATTGTGCACCCTATGACCGAGCCGTGAAGCGCCTACGTATCCTTCTTTGAGGAATCAGGTCAAACGTAGTTCACCAAATAATAGTAATTTTTTATTTTTATTTTATTTTTTTATTTTTTTAAAAAAAATTACTTGATTTTCATTGATTCCAAGAGAGGGTAAGAAAGAAACAAGTATGGCTCAAAGGGGGAAGCAAATGGTATAGTGTTTGGATAGCAGAATAAATTGCCTTTGTCATTCCAATCTTCGAGATAATGCTAAATACAAACATTCAAAAATTCATGCATAATATCTCTTTACCGCGTCAGAATTGATCGCCATATCTGTGCATTTGCCTTCAATGTCTGTTAAGCATAGTGCACCATTTGATAATACTCTGGTCACAATGAATGGTCCTTGCCAATTCGGGGCAAATTTGCCCTTTGCTTCAACCTGATGTGGAAGAATACGTTTCAGCACATGCTGACCTACTTCAAACTTCCGAGGACGCACCTTTTTGTTGTATGCTCTTTCTATTCTTCTTTGATATAATTGACCATGGCATACTGCGGTCAATCGTTTTTCATCAATCAAGTTTAACTGTTCCAGACGAGTTTTGACCCATTCATCATCATCAATCTTTGCTTCGGTGATGATCCGAAGGGAAGGAATCTCAATTTCTGCAGGATTACTGCTTCGGTGCCATATACCAACAAATAAGGAGTGGCTCCTACTGAAGTGCGAACAGTAGTGCGGTATCCCAATAATGCAAATGGTAATTTTTCATGCCATTGTTTTGAACCTTCTACCATTTTCCGAAGTATCTTCTTTATGTTTTTGTTGGCTGCTTCTACTGCTCCATTCGCCTTGGGCCGATATGGGGTAGAGTTACGATGTGTAATCTTAAACTGTTGACATACTTCTTTCATTAAGTTGCTGTTAAGATTAGCACCGTTATCTGTGATGATCACCTTCGGGATTCCGAATCGACATATGATATTTGAGTGGACAAAATCGACCACAGCTTTCTTGGTTACTGATTTGAATGTCTTGGCCTCAACCCATTTGGTAAAATAATCAATAGCTACCAGAATGAATCTGTGTCCATTGGATGCTGCCGGCTCAATTGGTCCAATCACATCCATGCCCCAAGCAACGAAAGGCCATGGTGCCGACATTGTGTGCAACTCGGATGGTGGAGAATGAATCAAATCTCCGTGTATTTGGCATTGATGACACTTGCGTACAAAACTGATACAATCTCGCTCCATGGTAAGCCAATAGTAACCAGCTCGGAGGATTTTCTTTGCCAACACATATCCACTCATGTGGGGTCCGCAAACTCCTGAATGTACTTCAGACATGACAGTTGTAGCTTGTCTGGCATCTATGCATCTTAATAATCCAAGATCTGGTGTTCTTTTATACAAAACTCCTCCGCTTAAGAAGAATCCATTTGCTAATCGCCTAATGGTCCTCTTTTGATCTCCTGTGGCTTGTGCGGGATATATCCCCATTCTGATATACTCCTTGATGTCGTGGAACCATGGTTCACCATCAAATTCTTCTTCAACCATATTGCAATAAGCGTGTTGATCGTGGACTTGAATATGTATTGGATCTACATAAGCTTTGTCCGGATGATGCAACATTGATGCTAGGGTAGCCAATGCATCGGTAACCTCATTATGGATTCTTGGAATATGTTGGAATTCTACTGATTGAAACCGATGACAAAGATCATGTAGACATTGCCGGTATGGGATGAGCTTTAAGTCTCGGGTCTCCCATTCTCCTTGAATTTGATGTACCAAAAGATCCGAATCTCCCATGACTAAGATTTCTCGGATACCCATGTCTGCAGCTAGCCTTAACCCCAAAATGCAAGCTTCATATTCAGCCATATTATTGGTGCAATAAAATCGTAATTGAGCCGTAACAGGATAGTGATGCCCTGTTTCAGAAATGATTACAGCTCCTATTCCGACTCCTTTCATGTTAGCGGCTCCATCAAAGAAAAGTTTCCAGCCAGGTTTTTCAATTTGTTCCACCTCGTCGATATGCATTGTTTCTTCATCAGGAAAATAAGTCTTCAACGGCTCATATTCCTCATCGACCGGGTTTTCGGCTAAATGATCGGCCAGTGCTTGAGCCTTCATTGCAGTTCTAGTCACATAGATGATGTCGAATTCCGTGAGCAATATCTGCCACTTTGCAAGTCTTCCCGTTGGCATAGGCTTTTGAAAAATGTATTTCAAGGGATCCAAACGAGAAATGAGGTAAGTAGTGTAGGATGACAAATAGTGTTTCAATTTTTGAGCTACCCATGTTAGGGCGCAACATGTCTTTTCCAGATGAGTATACTTAACCTCATAAGCTGTGAACTTCTTGCTAAGGTAGTAGATGGCCTGTTCTTTTCTGCCAGTGAGGTCATGTTGCCCCAATACACAACCAAATGAATTTTCCAAAACCGTCAAGTAAAGAATCAAAGGTCTTCCTGGCTCTGGCGGGACCAACACGGGTGGGTTTGACAAGTACCCTTTTATTTTGTCGAACGCTTCTTGACACTCATCGGTCCATTTGACTGCAGCATCCTTTTTTAACAATTTGAAAATTGGCTCACAGGTTGTTGTGAGCTGAGCAATAAACCTGCTGATGTAATTTAACCTCCCCAACAAACTCATTACTTCAGTTTTGTTTCTTGGAGGTGGCAGTTCTTGGATGGCTTTGATCTTTGAGGGGTCTAGCTCGATGCCTCGTCGACTGACTATGAATCCCAGCAACTTTCCAGATGGAACTCCAAATGCGCACTTGGCAGGGTTAAGCTTGAGGTTGTACCTGCGAAGTCTTAAGAAGAACTTCCTCAAATCCCCAACGTGGTTGGCCTGATGCTTTGATTTTATGATCACATCATCCACGTATACCTCAATTTCCTTGTGTATCATATCATGAAACACTGTGGTCATTGCTCTCATATAGGTTGCTCCGGCGTTCTTTAGACCGAATGGCATTACCCGGTAGCAATAAGTTCCCCATGGTGTGATGAATGTCGTCTTTTCTGCATCTTCTTCATCTATTAAAATTTGATGATATCCGGCATAACAATCCACGAAAGACCCTATATCATGCTTGGCACAATTATCGATCAAAATATGGATATTGGGTAATGGGAAATTATCCTTTGGACTTGCCTTGTTGAGATTGCGATAGTCGACGCATACTCTAATTTTGCCATCTTTCTTTGGTACAGGAACGACATTAGCCAACCAAACAGGATATTGAGTGACTCGAATGACCTTTGTTTCCAATTGTTTGGTGATTTCTTCCTTAATTCTCATACTCATATCAGGCTTGAATTTTCTCAGCCTCTGCTTGACAGGAGGCACCGTTGGATCGGTGGGCAATTTGTGGACCACCAAATCAGTGCTCAGGCCCGGCATGTCGTCATATGACCATGTAAAAACATCTTTGAATTCTATGAGTGCTTTAATTAACTCTTCTCGGATCTTTGGTTCCAGATGGACACTTATTTTAGTTTCCCGGACATTACTCGCGTCCCCTATATTGACGTCCTCGGTATCACTCAAGTTAGGTTTGATTTTTTCCTCAAAGTGAATTAACTCTTTACTAATCTCTTCAAAAACCTCATCTTCATCATATTCCGATTCATAATCACAATATATTTCTTGAATTAATATTTCGGAACTAGATTGATTTTTAAGACTGGGCTGAAGATTCCTCATGCATGCCATATCACTAGAGCCAGCGTAAAAGGAACTGTACAGAAAAGAAGAAAAAGAAAAGAAAGCTATTAGGAATGATAATAAAAAGGAAACTGCTTTTTATTGGATGATGAAAGATAACAAGGTTTTGCACACTTCAAACCAACTGTAAGATAAACTTTGGGATTACAACCTTGAAATAACCCAAACAAACTGAAAGAAAATCAAAATAAACTACCAAGACTCCTTTCGAATTGGGAGAGGAGTGGCTTTCCAATTATTGAGCTTTGTTTCTGGCCCAACGAATTGAACTTCTGCGTTGCTACACCCTTCTCCGCTTTCCAACATATTCACATCACTAAACAATTTCTCGAACCTTTCAATTAATTCCTTCTCAGGATTGACCCGGGATTTAGGAATTGTTGTTATCGGGCGATTTTTAGCGCCGGTCTTGACAAAAGACTTTGACAGATGTGGTACTGGTTTTGGAAGAACCCATGCTTGGTGTTTCAACTTCCTGGCCCTTATCACGTCGTTGGCGGTGGGTATGAACCCTAAACCGAATGTTCCCCAGTTCTCGGGGAGAGATACTGGTTGTACAATTCCTTGCAGAGATAAGCCCAGACCTTTGCCGGGTATAAAGCCATTCTTTAACATTTCATAAGCTATCATGACTGATGCAGAGGATATCTTTGGATTCGGAAGGTATTTCCCTTCTGGAATTTTCTCTATCGACACTGTGTTTGTCACTTGGTATACCCATGGTCCCTGGTCATTTTCTGTTCCCTCAACCGGTACAATGGTACTGCTATGAGCATTTAAACTTTCTTCTCCATGCACGACTATTTCTTGATGATCCCATTCAAACTTGACAGCCTGATGTAGTGTTGACGGGACTGCTTTAGCGGCATGGATCCATGGTCGACCCAATAACAAGTTGTAAGAAACAGATATGTCCAACACTTGGAATTCCATTGTGAATTCAACTGGCCTTATAGTTAGTTCCAACACTATGTCGCCAAATGAATCTCTGCTTCCACCGTCAAATCCTCGTACACAGATACTATTCTTCTTGATCCTCTCCTCTTTAATTTTTAATTTGTTTAAAGTGGAGAGAGGGCATATGTTTGCACTTGACCCATTGTCAACCAATACCCGGGTTACTACGGAGTTTTCACATTTCACGGTGAGGTAAAGAGCTCTGTTGTGCTCGGTACCTTCCACAGGTAATTCATCATCAGCAAATGTAATTCTGTTTGTCTCAAAGATTCTGTTGGCTATTTTTCCCAAATGATTTACAGAGATCTTTTCAGGAACATGAGCTTCATTCAGGATTTTCATCAACGCCAGACGGTGTTCCTCTGAATGGATCAGTAATGACAACAATGAAATTTGAGCGGGGGTCTTCTTTAATTGATCCACAACAGAATAATCATGGAGTTTCATTTTTCTTAAAAACTCCTCCGCCTCTTCTTCCGTCACAGCTCTCTTTGTTGGCATTGGATTGTTTTTAGTTTTTCTCAGCTCTTTGGGAGTAAAACATCTTCCCGAATGAGTCAAGCCTTGCACTTCACACACTTCTTCCTTGATTTCTTTTCCCTTGTACATTACAGTCACCCGTTCATAGTTCCATGGGATGGCCTTGTTGTTGATGATCGGCAGCTGGATTACAGGTGCAATAATAACCTGATCTGTACGGGCTCCTTCCACGAATACAATGGGTTTGTTAGCAACCCCTGGTACTATCACTTTCGGCCTTTCTTGTTTTGCGGCAACTTTGCTCGATGATCCCTCATCGACTATCATAGACGGTTCATCACCATTTTTGTTCTGCTTAGACACCGGCTTCTCCTCCATTAACTGCTTATCTGGCTTGGTTTCATGAGACTTGATCATCATGACAGTTTGTGACGGCTTCTTTGTCTTCCCATCAGCTTGTATGATTTCTATCATATTAGCCTCTTGATGGGCTGGCATTGGATTTCTATTGATATTTGGGGCTTCGGGGGTTTGAACCTCGATTTTATTAGTATCAATCAGCTCTTGTATTGCATTTTTCAAATGCCAACATTTCTCCGTATCATGGCCTGGTGCACCGGAGCAATATTCACAGCTAATGGTGTAATCCAGATTCTTTGGAGGAGGATTGGGTAGTTTGGATTGTATTGGTCTCAGCATGTCTAGCTGTCTCAGCCTGTGGAACAGACTAGTGTAAGACTCTCCCAATGGAGTGTAAGTTTTCTTTTTCTGTTCCCTTTCTCCCCTGAATGCTGGCCTAGGCCTGAAACCTGGTCCGGGATAGGCTCGTGGGTAAGTATTTGGTATGACAGGAGCACGCCAATTGGAGTGAATAGGTGGCTGATTGTATGCTTGAGCATGGTTAATGGCAAAATGAGGCTCTGAAGGGTGATAGTAATGTTGGGATGAATCATGGGGGTAAGCTGATTGGCGAGGTCGTTGTTGATTATAGTAAAGCGGTGAACCTCTGGGTCCCGGCCAAATTCCTGAATCAACTACGGCTGCTTCCTCCCTCTTCTTTCTTCCGATTCCTCCTACCCCGCCTTGAATAGCTTGAGTAGTTGCCTTAATTGCTGAATAGCTCATGATTTTATTTGTCTTGAGGCCTTCTTCCACCATACCTCCCATCTTCACTACTTCGTTGAATGATTTCCCAACCGCTGAAACCAAATGGGCATAGTAAGTCGGTTCCAAGGCTTGGAGGAAGTAGTCTACCATTTCGCTCTCCTTCATAGGAGGATCCACTCTTGCTGCCTGTTCTCTCCACCGAAAACCATACTCTCTGAAACTTTCATTGTGTTTCTTCTCAAATTTGGTCAAAGATAATCGATCTGGGATGATTTCCAGATTGTATTGGAAATGGTATGCGAATGCCTGTGCCAGGTCATCCCAGGTGTACCATCTTCCATGGTCTTGGCGTGTATACCACTCCAAAGCTGATCCGCTTAGACTTTGACTGAAGTAAGCCATCAATAATTCATCCTTTCCCCCAGCTCCTCGCATCTTGCTACAGAAACCCCTTAAGTGGGCTACTGGGTCGCCGTGCCCGCTGTATAAGTCAAATTTGGGCATCTTGAAGCCAACTGGTAATTGTACGTTTGGGAACAAGCACAAATCTTTGTAGGCTACACTGACTTGCCCACCTAATCCTCGCATGTCTCTGAACGATTGTTCTAGACTCTTGACCTTCCTGAACATCTCTTCTTGCTCAGCATTTTTGGCTGGCTTGTCAATTTCGGTTGGGAGATCAAAATGAGGAGTGGTTGAATGAATTTCGGAGGCTTTGAGGGTGGGCTCCGGAGGGTAATATTGGTTGTCCTGGGCCTGGAATGTAGGCTCACTAGGAGATTTGTGAAATGTAGCAGGGGGAGGTGCTACGAAAACAGGAGTCATAGGTGGAGGAAAGTACGGAACTGGCTTTGGAGGTGGAGACTGTGGTGTCTGAGAGGTGGTGCCTCGGTAGTGCTGATAAATGGGGAAACTTGGGGATAATTCAGTGGTGATATTATCCTGAGTTTGGGTCATTGATGGAGCAGGGTTATTTGGGTAAGATGGGGGTAACTGTCCTGTAGACCAAGCTTGGTACATCTCAGCCATTTGCTGCTTGAGCTTAAACATCTCTTCTTTCATTTTCCCGACATCCATCTCTTCTATCTCCATACCTGTGTCAACATCTGGGATAGACATACTTTCGGGTATTGGTCCTTTTGATCTTGTGTGATAGTGATAATATGCCAGTATACTCTTTAGAGAAACTAACTGCTTGAATTCTGAAAATGAACAAACTTGTTAGTTTTGAGAGTTTAACACATATATAATCACACGTTGAGATGCAATGCTCCTAGACAAATAATCCCTTTCTATTATGCATTTGCTCGGCTGCTTGTGTCGTCCCAGCTTTCTTGAAATTTTTATTGTTATTCACTTTTATTTATTATATATATCTTTTATCGTGGTGGTCGAATCTGAGAGATTGCCTACGTATCATGTTCTTACATGAATCAGACCTTGCGTAGTTCGGACCAAAGGCAATAATTTTTATTCATTACACAAAGATGAAATTACATTTGAAAACTTTAAGAAAATGGCTTGAAAACACACACACTTAAATCAAAATAAAAGATACAATTCATAACATCTCACAACATGCCCCACTTTCCATTTTTGTTGTCAAATATTGGATTATCTGCTTAATGTGGTGCTTGACCCGGATGGCCTCCCAGCGTACGATACATCCTTTCCAACTCCATTGCTAGATGACGAGCAAAAGTGGGCGCATGCTCAGTAAATCTTTCATAATCCATTCCTTGGCAGTTTACATAACTTTGAGATGTGAAGACTGCCAGGTCGTGGATTTGTGCCCTGAAACCTTGGAGACGTTGGTCTTGGTCTTGCAATTGCTGCTGACGAGTGGTGGCTATATCTCTGACACGGTTCTCACGATCTAGAGCTGATTCTAACAAAGCTCGGAGTCTGGCCTGCTCTAATCTTGCTTGCGCTCTTTCCCTGTCGAGGTCTGCTTGTTGGTGTTCTCTGTTGCATCTTCTTGCCTCTTCTAGTTGTGCACGAAGCTGGTCTTCTGATCGCATCCAATAGTCTTTTTCCTTCTTGAATTGTGCCTTGTCTTTTTCGGATTGCCTATCTTGGCGTTCCTTGTTAGATCTGGCTTCTTCGTTTAATTGTTGGATCTTTTCTTTTGCTTTGCTCAATGCCCTTTCATTTTCCGCAAGAATGGAATCATAATCTTGCATTCTTTCAAAGAGATTGGCGATGGTTTTTTGATCCTTCCAGCTCCTCTTTGGCGTTTCAGAAACATTTTTCATTTTTTGGAATCGAGCATGAAGCTTTTCATTCTCACAAGCTAGACTCTTTTTCTTGCCTGCGGCTTCTTGTGCTTGCAAATCTTTTTCCAAACTGAGGCTTCTTAGATTTTCTTTTAGGGCATGGATAGTTGCTTTGTACCCTTTTTCTTTTTCTCCCCAGATCAACCGCTCTTGGATTTTATCATTGAAGTTTTGAACATGGGGTCTTTTTGTTGGCCTTTTTAGCTCAGGTTCTGGTACATCATCCACGCGAGACCGTTTTTCGAACCACCTTGCATATCCAGGATTCATCTCACCCTTTGTAGTGTCTGGGACTTGAGTATCACTTTTCAAGTATCGACATCCATTCCACATCTGCTGAAGTAGAGCTTCGGGAATAGTGGCTTCTGGGTGTAATTCGATTACTTGCATACTCAAATCTTCATCATCAGGAACTATTTGATATCTCCCTAGTTGCCTTAAGACTCTTAGTGGTGCATACGGCTGAATGCTTCTTAATCCCAATAGTAGTAGATAACTATTTGAGGTTGACATATGTATTACTTCCCTCATCGGGAGCCATCCCAGAGTCCATTCAATTTGATTTGCCGTTAAAGCCTTTAGATGAGATACCCATGCTTCTATCCCTTCTGGAGCCTGATAATTTTTTGTTCTTTCCTCATAGCTCTCGATGCAATTATCATTTTTTGACCCATATTGTATGATCTTGGGCTGTTGTTGGAGATGCTCCATCACCCACATTTGCAACAAAATTTTGCATCCTTCGAAGACCGTTGCTCCTGATTTACATAAAGTCAGAGCCCGATAAATATCTGATAGAATGATGGGGACAAGGGTGTGATTTTCTTTGGTGGTAAGGATTTGCACAACTTTTGCGGTGCGAATATCAATTGTTCGCTCTTTATTTGGGAAGACCATGACTCCTAGAAAAGCCACCATGAAAGCAAATCGACGGTGAATCTGCCAAGTGTCTTTGTTTTGCTTATTAGTAAGGCCTTTTTCATGAATTTCAAACCCATCTGACTTTCCGAACCTTGAATACAAAAAGTTGAAGGAACAACATCCATTGATGACATTGCTTTTCCTGATTTGACTGCTGATGTTCAAAAGACCGAAGAATCGATGTACTGAAGGAGCCTTTGTGAATATCAAGCTTTGATTTCTTAAACTTCCGTCAAAACCAGTATATCCAGCTATCTCCTCTAATGTAGGAGTAAGCTCGAAGTCAGAGAAACGAAAAACATTGTGAACAGGATCCCAGAAAGTTACTAACGCTGTAATCAGATCATCACGGGGTTTAACTTTCATAATGTCCGTGAGATTTCCCAAATGCTTGACGACCCATTTTTGACCGTCTTCGCCTAAATCATACCACCACACTTGAAGCTGACATAGAAATTCTTCCGTACTTGTGGATGAGGGGCTTTGTGTGATGCTCATTTTGTATCTGAAATTTAATTTTGATAAAGTCAAAATTCATTTTTTTTTTTGAAAATTTATACTAAAAAAAAATAATTTTCGATTTTTTTTTATTTATTTATTAAATACCTTTATTTCAAGATTTAAAACCTTTTCTTTTTTTTCTTTTTTTTTCGAAATTTAAAACAACCCATTTTATTCCTTTCTTCTTACCATGATTTTATTTAAGCTGGTCAACAAGCATGTTCGAGGCAAATGAATGTACAAGTAACAAGTAGGATGCATCATGATGGTCTTTTTATTTTGGGTTCACCTGTCCTAGACAGACCCAACCCATGTGTTGAGTCTCCAAGGCCAAATGCATATGATGCAAATATTCGTTCCTACTAGGGATCCGGTACATGGCTGAGTTATTCTAAGTGTAAAACCTTAGGTTGATTGTTCTAAACCTGGCTTACCCAAACGGACAGTTTGAGCCGAAGCGGGGGCAACGTACCGGGAGCACGAAAGTCTGCCCGGCCTAGTTACTTGTCCCAACTCCGTCTTATTTGGTACGACTCTAACAGAAAGGTGGGTCACGCGCACGTGTACACCATAAATTCAGAAGACTCAGAAAGAAGGGGGTTTCGTAGCAGTTGTATATATTCACAATTCAAATAATATTAAAGCGGTAAACAGCAACATTTAGCATATTATCATATAAACAGTTGAAAAATCTCATAGTAAATAAAGCCAATTAACACAGATATTTTAAGCTCGAATTCTTTAAACCCTGAACCAATGGTTCTGGGTTACAGTTCACAGTTAAGTCCCCAGTGGAGTCGCCAGAGCTGTCGCACCTCCTTTTTGCCGCGCCCGCGGGGCGCGTGGGGAGTTTTCTCCAATTAAAGGACAGTCGAAACGGGATTCATTTAATTATTTAAGAGTCGCCACCTGGGAATTTTAAGGCGTCCCAAGTCACCAATTTCAATCCCTGGATCGAGGAGAATATGACTCTGTTTATTATTCTGCGAACCAGAAATCCTGAGTAAGGAATTCTGTTAATCCGGAAGAAGGTGTTAGGCATTTCCGAATTCCGTAGTTCTAGCACGGTCGCTTAACTGTTTTTATTATTGGCTTAATTATCTTGATTTTATTAAATATATTGATGTTACATGATTTTTGCTACCGCTTATACTTACTGTGATTGAGGACCCTCCTTTGAATCGAATTATGCGTACGTATATTCGTGTTTAAAAAAAATTGCGGACTTGTGTCACGCGTACGTGTACACAATAACTTTTGATAATATATTTATTAAGCAATCATTTTTCGAAATTGTATCGAATCAAGAATATTTGTTTTTCTTGAATAGTGAACCGTACATCTCGGGTTTTTATGAAATTGATTTAACGCCTTTGGAAAAATCCTTTTATTAAATACGTTCGAAATTGCGCGTACGCATAATCCGAATTTTTACTTTTTAAAAATATAATCAGGGTACGCGAACGTATCCCTAATTGCGCAAAATATTTGTAATGGTTTAGGGTTTTTCCACAAATTGTTTATTATATTCATGTATTTCTTTTATGTGAAAATCATGAGAAACTCCTATTTAGAGGCCTATAAATTCTTTGAAAAGAATTCGCAATCTATTAAAGGTTGTTCGTCGATTATGATTTCCGAATATAAGTTATATTCATTCCAACTATTCAAATTCAAAGAACAGAATAAAAATATGATTAATACTATTTTTTAAACAAATATGACATATATATATATATGCCAAAGAATAAATTGCATATGAAACTGAAAAATAAATGATTCATAAAGGAAGGAAATATTTTCCGAGAATTTTCCTTATTTACTTAATGCAAATTCTATTTTTAATTATCATTGATGTAAAGTGTGGCAATTTATGCTTGTACATCTCTTTTCATTCTCATATACTCGCTTTTAATCTAATAGACGAAATTAATTTGGTCACTTTGTTTTATGAAGGTAGATAAGCATTCGAGTTTATAGGAAAGGAATTATTATACAAGCCAATTCAATAAAATTACCTTACATGCAACTTAGTTGTATGACGTAAACATTCATAATGTTTTAAACATCGTAACAAGCTATATCATGTCACCTTTCACCAAAGTTTATACACACATCTATTATCTTTATAAACATATACCATCAATACCATCTAAACCTTATTTAACAACAAGAGTTAGTAATGTAGTTTTCTTGATATTTCTACATTACTCTTTACTTAACTAACAACAACATAAAATTTAAATAATGACCACTTTATGCCATGTTTCCTACCTTGACAATCTTAATCACAACTATACTTTAATGAAAGTTTAAAAAAAATTAACCTTGTTACAACACTTATACAATCTTCAATAAAAGATAAATTAGCTTACAATCATTCTATCAACATATACTACTCATTCGATCCAGAAACAAAAATGAGTTTTTAATTAAAGAACTCAAAGATATTATTACAATTCAATCTTCATTTATCTGTCATATTGAATCTCTTTCCAACATAGAATTTAAAAGGATATGTACCTGGAAATGGAGGTAGAAGAAGTAAGTTTCAGCAGTTGCAGCAGTAACAAAAATTAGCAGAATATACCAATAACACAGCAAGTCTGAACAAGACCCGTTAACCCAGATGAATAGCGACAGAGACTTGAGAAAAATTTCAGATTTGGACTGAACAATAATCACAAGCAAACAACGGACAGATTCTAGAAAGATAACATTTCAGCTTTCAGTTTCTTTTCTCTTCCTGTTTCAGATTCCTATTCCACATTTCTTTCTTTCTGTTTTTCACAATTTGGGAATGTACTTCTGTACATATTTCCTAATGTTTTGAAAGTCGACCTCTCTTAAACAGATAACTTGAAGAAAATCAAAACTACCTTTCTAAATCAGATTGTTCCTCCTCTTAAAATCTACCCAAAATCTCAGTTTTCTTTGTTCTAATTTCTCTGAAAACTGAACTTTAATATTCCTCTTCTGAAAACTGATTTCCTCTCCTTGAAAACTGATTTTTTCTTTTCCTTTTAAAGTCTGTTTTTTAAACTCTCTCTAAGCTCTGTTTTCTCTGAAAAACTCCTCTTTTCCCTCTTAGAACTCTCCCCCTAACTGTCTGTCCAACTCCTGTATTTATACAGGGCTGGTCTTAGGCAATTTAAGTGCTTCTTGGACCCCCTTCTTCTTTTAAAATCAAAAGTTCCATTAAAAACTGCTTTTGAATAAATTAAATGATCCTATCCTGATTTTAAGCAGCCCCATTATCCCTTGTTCCCCCTTTATTACTTAAATATAGCCATTAACATTACATTATAATACACTAGCACTAACACCCTGTTTTCTACTGTTTCATTCCCAGAAATACTCCTGACCTACTGTAATTACTATCCAAGTTATTTAAACTTGTTTAGCAGTTAACAACCAATTCCTAAATCAAATAACATTCTGTCCTTTCATTGTTAGTTAATTGACCCAACAAACTCAATGTCTAATAACTAATGGACAAGCTAGATTCAGATTGAGCAGCTGAACTTGCATACAAACACATTAACACTATGCAGAGCTTAACAGAACCAAAAAAATTGAATTGAAATTCAGATCAACATAAATGCAAGAGCATTGTCAGTATACTGACAATGCCCTGAAACTTACTGGTTCAGAAATCAACATATACACAGCATTCATTTTGACAGACTCATTGAAATGTAAACAAGGGTGATTTAACTGACGAGTATTAATTTAAACTGATTATCTACAACAATTGTCCATAATTGGTCTAAAACAATAGAAGCAGACTGTTTTTTTATTAGCATTATCATAAGTGAGAATTCATAATATAACTAATCGACGAACTTAATCGAGTCGATTACTTACATTATGAACAATCACAACCAACTGAAACAGTTTCATATTTGACCATATAGACGGGCATGAGACAAAGGTGACAGAATTAATCAAATAAAATCATGAAAAATTAACAAGCTATTAAGACAAACAACAACACACGTAGAATACACAAAATAATAGAAAAAATACCTTTGAATCTTCAATTTTAATCCGACTCGAACTCAGCTTGGATTTGGATTTTTGTTTGAAATCAAACAGACCTTAGTCGAAGTATTTTCCACTGAAAATACTTCGACTAAGGTCGATTGAACCTCAATCTTTACTTAATCTGAACAGAATCCGAAAGTTTGGTATTTTTAGGGTTCTTAAAAATTCGATTTGGGCTTTAACCATTTCTGGTCAGATTCGAGGAGAACCAAACATGATACAAGGGTGAGGGTAGCCTAGGGGTCATTTGGTGTTAGTTTGAAACGGATCTGAGTTTGTTCTTGTTTGGTCCGAATCTTCAAAAGAAGGTTCGAGAAGTTCCGAACTGATTCGAACCAAACAACCAACAGATCCATACTCAGGATGACTAGGGGAAGCTATGGTGTTAACTAGGTGTTGTTTGGTTTAGATCTGAACTTGGCTCGAATCTTCAAATGAAGATTCGAGAACCTTCAGGGAGATTCGAACCAAGCAGATAACATATTCGGATAGAGGGTGTTCAGGGGGTTCTGGGGTGTTAAGGTGGTGACCGGCGGCGTTGATGCCGCCGGGTTTCAGGCGGTGGGGAATAGGGGTGGCTAGGGTTAGGGGTCTGTTTGGAACGATGATGAACAGGAGCGGAGAGGGGGGTGTTTAGTTAGGGGGCCGGGTAAAGGATTATGGGTTTATATAGGGGAATGGTGGGTGGATATTGACCGTTGGATTAGGCAGGATGGATGGCTGAGATCTATTCACTTAACCAAACGGTGTCGTTTGGTTTAAGTTAGGGGGACGGGTTGAACCGGGTATTGGATCGTGTAAGGGTCTTGGGTTAGGGTGATGAAATCTTGGCCGTTGGTTGGATTTAATCCAACGGCCCTTGATGAGAGGTGACCAAACGACGTCGTTTGGTTCTGGCTTTGAATTGGACCGGACAGGCTGTTTGGATTGGGTTGACAGGGGGGTAAATAGATTTGGGCCTGGATTTTAATCCAGGTCCAATCTTTACAACTTGTATATTTTTTTTATTTTCTGATTTTATTAATTAATAAAATCCTAATTAAAAATAAAAATAAAATTATCATTATAATAATATTAACTATAATATAATTTTAACTTCACAAAAATATATTAATTACTCTATAACAACTATTTAACACATAGACGAAACATCAATCACACAGTGAAATATTTGAAATAGAACCAATGCATATTTTTGTGATTTTATTTAAATTATCTCTTAAATGCATAATTAAATCCTATATGCCTGCAACATGTATTTTATTTTATTTTTCATTTTATTTATGACAAAGTAAACATTTACGGACATAACACAAGTATTTAACACCACGCAAAAATCAAAAATTACACAGTAAAAGAAATTTATTTTATTTTTTGATTTTATTTTGGAGTAGTTTTCGTAAGGCAAAAATCACGTGCTCACAGCTGTAACCATAGCCTGAGAACTCTGCGGGGCATGTTGTGGCTAAGAAGTCTGTAGAGGTGCACGACTTCCAAGTCTAGGGAAATCCCTCACCACATGGAGTATGTCACCACACTCAAAACAAGCTCTAGGAGGACGTGGTAGTAGGAACTATGCGGTACGGGTACTCTGAGACCCATGAACACCTGAAACACTAGGTGAAATCTAAGACGCAAACTGAGCTGGCTGACCCACAAAACCTCTACCATGTCGTACTCTTCCTCCAAAATAAGGACCAATGGGTCTCTCTAGTCTACGAGGTCTCCTCCCTTCCCTATAATCTCTCTCCTAACATCGTATGTCCTCTCTCTCCTGGACCCACCTATCTTCTACTCGGGGAGAGGTCCTCACCACCTGCCGAACTGGGACCATAGGTTGTGTCGCCATGAAACATAGAACCTGACTGATGAGAACTCGCTGCTCTGGAGTAGGGGCGGCGGGAGTCTAGGTCCCTCCCCCGATCTATGATGTAGTTGGTACAACCAGATTCAATCCCGCCTGAACCAATGTACCAATTATGCTCAAGAACTGTGTTAAGGTCTCCTAAAGTGCTGGAGTAGTAGTAGCAGTAGGCGTATCAGGTTCCTGGACTCCGGTTGGAACTACTGGTGGCACCTCGGTGGCAGCTCGCTCGGGTTCTCTGGCTGCACCACGTGCGCATCCTCAGCCTCTACCCCGGTCCCGACCTCTGACAGCTCCAGTAGGGGTCACGAGTGCCTGATCATCTCGGGTAGCACGTGCCCTCACCATCTGTGAGAAAATAGAAGACAAAAGTTCAAAGCGGTGACATCAAAATCTCGCACGACAAGGAAATCAAATAAAGTGGAATTTTCCTAATGGTTATATAGCCTCTCGCAGATAAGTACAGATGTCTCCGTACCGATCCACGAGACTCTAATAAACTCGCTTGTGATTCATGACTCCTATGAACCTAGAGTTTTGATACCAACTTATCACGGCCCTAATTACCCTTCGTGAAATATCGTGACGGCGCCTAGTCTCTACGACTAAGTAAGCCTAATAAATGGGGAAAAGAAACTATTTGCTGAAAGAAAATAGTATAAAACCAAAATAACAATTGAATTAAGATGTCGCCTGGCATATAACAATATAAGAATCTCAACCTAATACTTCCCGAAATCCGGAACCCCATGAATCACAAGCTAAGATAATACATAAGAAGCTCTAACTCCAGAAATGCCTATCAAAAAGGAAAATACAGAAGGGCTAATGTTTTAAGAGAGAATAGAAAGGGACTCCTCGGTCTGTAAACACAGCATAAATACCTCGAAATCTCTAGAATAGTCGCCTCGCCTCAAGGGTGATAGGACTGAGTCGAAGTACCTGTATCTACACATGAAAAATATGCACAGAAAGGGCATAAGTACACCACATCGGTACTCAGTAAGGGCCAAGCCTATCCTCGGTCGGGTAGTGACGAGGAAAGTCACCCTACTGAGATTAAATGAAATAGAAGGTACAATAGTATGGAATACGATAGTGTAATTAAGTGCAACAGTAACAAATAACATAGAATAGAAAAAGCAAAAACAACAATAACAGAGACAAAATAATCACGGAAATCCGTCCTGTAGTCCTCAAATATAAATATCCAGTGGATCTCCCGGGTGCAGTCCCGTAGTCCAACTCATAATGTGCGGTGATCTACTGGAAATCCGATCCGTAGTCCCAAATGTAAATATCCAGTACAGGGGGAATCTATCGGGTGTAGTCCCATAGTTCTAAAGTAAATGTGCAGGGGGATCTACCGGAATACAAATCTATAGCCCCAAAGTAAACAGGCAAGGGGGGTCTACCGGGATATCGTCCCGTAGTCCCAAAGTAAACACACAACAACAACAACACGAAAAATACACAATTCAATTCAAATTCCATACTAAGGTAAAATAGGTACTTCTAGCCTAGCATGCATCACATAATCCAAATAAGGCATGTTGAGTATGTAAAGCAATTAAGTCAATTAGACATGTTTTCCCTAAGCTAACAACAGGTTTAAATTGCAAGTAGTATAAACAACAAAAAGAAACACAATTAAAATTACTTAAAGAAAACCGGATTTTCAACAATTAGCACAAGTACGTACTCGTCACCTCACGTACAAGGCATTTCAATTAACAATAATACCAAATCCTAAGAGGAGGTCCCCCACACAAGGTTAAGCAAGCCACTTACCTCGAATCAGCTCAAAATCAACCCGAAACCACGTTCTTACCACGAGTACTCGACTCAAAATGGCCCAAGTATATTCAATTAAATTGCATAATGTAAATAACACTTCAAGTAACTAACTCAACTAATACATTCTAATCTAATACGCGAAATTAGGTAAAATGACCAAAATGCCCCTCGGGCCCACATCTTGGAATCGGGTAAAATTCACAAAAGTATAAATCCCATTCACTCCCGAGTCTACCCATATCATGTTCGTCCAAATCCGACGTCAAATGACCCTCCAAATCGTCAAAGTCCACTCTCCAATGTTCTTCCATTTTTCCCCAATTTTACCCCAAATTCTCAAATTAAATGATAAGAATCAAGACTAGATTATGGAATTTAACCCAAGACAAGTGAAGAATACTTACCCCAATTACTCCTTTGAAATTCCTCTCCAAATTCACCTTTTCCCGAGCTCTCCAATGAGTTTATGAAAATATGGACTGAACCTTCGTTTTTGAACTTAAAGTTTCTGCCCAGACATTTCCAACTTCGCGAACGCGACCACTACCTTGCGTTCGTGAAGCACAAAATCACCGACCAATTCAAATCCTCTTTCGCGAACGCGAATGCGAAGCTCAAACTCTCCAAGCCTTCGCGAACGTGACTGCACCTACGCGAACGCAAAGCACAAAGTCCTGGGATCCCAGCTGCCCCAAATACTCTACGCGAACGCGACCACTACCTTGCATTCGCGATGCACACTATGCCATACCCTTCACAAATGGGGGACCAACATCATGAATGTGAAGGGAAATTTCTCTTTCCTCATGCCACATCCCTTCGCAAAATCGAAGGCCAAATCTCTGCAACACATAACTAAAGAAATCTACAACTTTCAAAACAAGAATCTGGTCCGTTTAACCACCGGAAACTCACCGAAGCCCTTGGTACCTCAACCAAACATGCCAACATATATCATAACATCATTCAAACGTGTTCCAACCTTCGGAACACTCAAAACAACATCAAAACACAAAATTTTCATCGTATTCAATCCTAAGAAATCAAAAAGTTTTTGAATTACGCTTTCGATCGAAAAGTCTATCAAACCACGTCCAAATGACTTGAAATTTTTCACACATGTCTCAAATGACACAACAGACCTACTGCAACTTCCGGAGTTCCATTCCGGCCCCTATATCAAAATCTCACCTATCAACCGGAAACCTTAAAAATTCAACTTTCGGCATTTCAAGCCTAAATTAGCTACAGACCTCCAAAATACAATTCGAACATGCTCCTAAACCCGAAATCACCCAATAGAGCTAACGGAATCGATGGAATTCCATTTCGAGGTCGTCTTCACACTGCTCCGACTACAGTCCAAATGCTAAAGCATAAGCTCTCATTTAGGGACTAAGTGTACCAAAACACTCCGAAACTCAAAACCAAATATCTCGGAGAATCAAAGTAGCAGAAACAAACATGGGTAAAGTAGTTAATAGGGGTTCGGGGCATAAATTCTTAAAACGACCGACCGGATCGTTACAAACTGTAAGAATTTTAGCTACGAGAATTATGTTATCAACTGGAATATTCTTCTTTACTATACTATTTTGTGGGAGGAGATGTATTTTAATGTCCAGTAATTATCAATTGTCACTTAGATGTAGGCCACATGTGCAGTTGAATTTCAAGGCTTGGATTTACTTTCTGTATTTTAGTATTTTTTTTATTTGCTTTATTAATTAGATATAATTCATTATCAAACTCGAGGAAGTCTCGAAATCGAATTTCGATCTCTAGAACTAAAAATGGACCTTTGTATCACTACATGCTTATGCTCAAAACAATGTCATCTCGTGTGCACCTCATATGCATCTCGTGCGTCTCACGTGCATCTTTTATATATTAGTAAACAAAATTCAAAAATCTTATAGAGAGTCAAAATTTGTATGATCTGCTTGAGCGAGATGATTGGATGAGATGTTGAGCTTCCATGCGGCCATAAGTTTCACCCTCATTGCATCCATAGATGAATGTCCAGATCTACTATCTGCCCAATCTATCGCGACATTGTCGCACCCCTTTTTTTCTTGCGGAAACGGGTTCATGACATTTGGGAGAACAACTCGTTCCCTTTCGGGAATTGGGTTTGGATTGAAGAGTCGCCACCTAATGATTTGAGTGCATTAGGACACTAGGAAGAATTTGATTTAGGAAACCAGAGATTGGGTAAGGGCTTGAAATTATCCCGAGGGGAAGGTGTTAGGCACCCCTCAGGATCTGCTAATGTGGTTCCCGGCCAGGCTACGGTTGTGACTTTAAGTACAAATAACATGAAGGCGTGTAAGACTTCAAATAAGAGGGGATTTTCACATAAGGAAATAGCTGAAATTAAAAGAAAACAAAATAAAAGTTGAATTTTGAGAAAATAGTTTGAAAATAAACAAGTAAAGGAAAAGGGGGTCCTAGGTTTATAAATAATATGGATCACCCCACACAACATCTGATAATCACTCCTCAATGAGGGGATACACGAGATATTATCGCGTGGTCGTCATATCCATATCTACCCTTCCCACCTCATTAAGGTATTAAAGCGCGAATTGGCCTTGATTACTTATTGCATGTTATTACTCGTCCATTTCCTATCAGTTACGGAGGCACTTAAGACAACTAATCCTAAAGGGGAGGGGTATTAGGCTTTGTAGTTTCAAAGGCAATATTCTAAGGCGACAAACAAAACACATGTAACAAGTTTGGGGAGAAAGCATATAAACAAATAAGGCTATAACAAACCTCCTTAAACCCAAAGAAAAGCACATAGTTTAGCATGTCTTGCACATACTGCTTAGGGTTTGATTAAAACTTAAAAGGTTGAGGTAAACTGATTTATTACATATTTCAGATAAGAAATACAAATCAGGTCGGCCTGCTAGTTGTAGTTAATAAGAATCTGACAAGTTTACCTTATGGCTTGCCTAAGTGTTAGACGAAGACCTATAGGCATGCTATCTACTCATTTCAGAAATGAAGAGGTAAACGGATTACAGATAGGTTAGAAGAATACAGGTTCTGCAATTGATAATGCATTACTACTGACAGTTTAAGCTTACAAGCGAGTGAAGCGATTCAGATTTGATTAGAACCCCAATAGACATGTTTTATATGTGTTTGTTAACTTAAAACACATTATCTAGGTGCTGCATTTATTACGAACGTGATATCTGATTTCACTAGTTGTTAAAACCTATAACATGTTTGCCTAATGAGAGGTGAGTATGCAAGAATCAGAAAGGACTTGTAGGCATATTATCTACATGCATGTGCATCCTATAGACATGGTATCTATATACGAATACAGAGATTCTTATAGTCATGGTATCTAAATGGGAATGCAGAAGTTCTTATAGTCAAGTTATCTACATGAGTACAGAAATTCATAAAGATAGGTTATCTTCATGAATGTAGAAATGCAGAAATTCTTATAGACAAGTTATCTATGTGAATGCAGAAATTAATAAGCCTATAGGTAGGGTATCTATATAAATGCAGAAGTGCAGAAAACCCTATGAGTAGGACATCTACATGAATGTAGAAGTGCTGAAACTATAGGCAGGGTATCTGTATAAATGCAGAAGTGCAGAAAACCATGTGAGCAGGACATCTACCCCTTGCATGCATGGTTACCCCTCCCTTTTCACTAATCACCCCAAAAGTTTTATTACAAAGTTATTACAATCCAAAAATTAAATAGAGAAAATACATCAGAAAATTGAAAATTACAACCAAGGAGAGCCTGATTTAGACTTCCTATCTGAAGTATGAAGTAGACCAACTCCCAAGATCAAGACCCAAAGCCTTTCTCTCATTTGGATGTGTCAGAATTCCCTAAGAGCCTCATATGGACTCCGGGCAGTGCTCACATCTAAATGCATTGCAGGATTAAGTCATAGCACAGTATGAAAGGGCCAGCCCTCAAGTGTCCAAGTTCAGAGGGAACTCAAGGTCCCAAGACAAGGCTCATAGGAGGGGGCAGAACTTAGAAGCTAAGAGTGAGTGCAAGTGCAGAGTTCTGACAGGAAAAAAGGGGAAGTGGTATAGAGGCAAGGACAGGCTAGTGGGCATACCCAGCAATGGGAAATGCTGGCACACCCCACAAGCATGTTAGAACACATTGTTTTAGAGGTTAGGATCCCCTAAGGGATCAAGCTCAAACCATGAACTATAACTTGCATATTGCCATGTTTTAAACTATAACTCAAAGCACATAAAGGGAAACAGGGGCAGGGATTCATAGCAGAAACAGGCAAAAGAAATTAACATGCTAGTTAAATATTCAACTTTGCAAAAGTAGTAAAGTAGACATGGATACAGAAAGCTGTAAATAAACACATTGTGATGATGCTAAAACTTAAATTAGGACATACCAGTTTCAACGAAAACAAACAAAGAAAAGCAGTAGGTCTTGCAAACAGTCCACAATGTAGACAAGAAGAGAATGTTATTGTGAGAGAGTATGAGTTCAGAAGGATTCTGTTGTCTAGTGTGTGAATGAGGGTTGTGCTTTTTATAGTGTAGAAATCAGGCAGAAATAAGGTAAGAAAATAGTTAAAGAACTGATTGTCAATCAATTACACAAGGCTTCCCTTAATTAAGGGATTCAAATTCAAACGGGTATAACCATTTAAGGAAATGAAATAATCAAACACTTTGTACAAAGTAGGCAATTAGAGGTGAATACATAAAAGTCATTTAAGGACAGGGTTTTGATAATACATGGTTTGTGCAAATAAGGTAAGAAGATCAATTAACAACCAGTAAATCAGAGGGTCTAAGACTTTGTTATGAATGAACCAGGTCAGAAAGATGGGGAAGGTTTTAACTTAAGGGAAATCAACAAACAATGGAAGGAAATCAATCAGACCAAAATCAGAGGGAAGTACGAACTAATCACAAAATTTGAAAGTCACTTTAGAGGGAGGTTCATCATATATAAGGAGCATGTGAGCATGAAAGAAAATTGTCATGCCATTGTAAAATCAGTAGAAAATTTAGTGTAGAAGAGTTTAGCAAAAGAGTCAGAATCATATGCAAACAAAGAAGTCCAAACTCAGTTCAGAGACTCAAAGTCAGTCTGAAAGAATTAGGGATCTTTTGAAATAAAAACCCTAGCTAGGGCGAATCACAAAGCAAAGAGGAGAGGGCAAGTAATTGAATCGAAACATGTTTAGAAGTTTCAGAAAAGAACTGAAACTTCTTCATGCTTCTTTCAAAAACAGAACTCATGAGAAAACATGATAGCAAAGTAACATGCAAAGACAGTAGAAGGATTCAAAGAACATAATGGAAAATATTGATAAGAACATTAGAAGAAGCATGCTAGAAGAAACTTAAACAGGGCTCAGTAGAAGGCAAATAAAGAAACTTAAGAACTTAGTAGGAAAATACAATAAAAGAACACAAGAACACCGGAAAAGTACAGCAGAAAAACATATAGGAAAACACAATAAGATAAACATATAAGAACATGGTAAAAAATACAAGATCACAGTAGAAGCAAATACACAAAAAGGAAAAGGAAAGTCAGAAAATACTTAAACATTTTCTCAGAAAACCCTAGATCAGAAAAGAAGTGGTTTTGAAAGTAATTTTTGAAATAAAAGCTAGGGAAATCGTTTGAAAACTCAAGGAGAGCATAGATACACAACGGATCTAAAGAAATCGGAGAAAACCTCGAAGGGTTGGGGTTTCAGAAGAACCCTAGAGATGAGAAAGGCTTTGAAAGGTCACTGATCTGTGTCGGAGAGGTCATAATCAGGCTCAAACCACCATGGAATGTCGGAACAGAGCCGGAGAGGGTCGTGGAACCTTGAATCGGCATAGGCCTGGGTGAAAACCTTCGAGGTCAAACCTCGAATCTTTAAGTATCAAGTGTATAAGAGCAAAGGGAGGTGAGTATAGGGCTCCCATGGCCTGAAAAGCCATGGATTCCGGTGGTTTCAAGGTTGAAGACGGTAAGAGGCGGCTAGGGTTAGGTAATGTTCGAGAGAGTTTGAGAGAGGGTAGGGGTTTCAAAGGCAGCGGGTTTGAGGCGGGTTAAATTGAAACTGGGTCGGTCCATTTGGGGTTTGAAATTGGGTTAACTGGGGAGGCTGATTTGGCTAGAATCGAAATAGTTAGGGCTAAATTTTAAATAGCCACTTTTTCCCTTTTTATTTTATAAAAAATAGCAAAATGATTTTTGGAAATAAATTAAATGTACCAAATTAACTAATAATGTACAAATATTAAATTAAAAATACTTGAATTAATTTTGTAATTGTAAACACAATTAAATCTTAAAATAGGCTAATATTGCAATTAAGTGCAATTTAGCTTTAAAAATACCAAATAAATTTATAAAAATGTGAAAAAATTACATTAGCTATATTTTGGTATAAATATGAGAATAAAATAAGTTAATCACCAAAATGATAATTCGAGGAACAATTATTGGTTTTTGTACTGTTAAAATAGTGCAATAAATTGATTAACAAATCTTTTTAAAAATTAGGAAAAATACTAAAACACTTGGACATACTTATATATATATATATACACACACATGCTATTTTGAAAGTATTTTGCATATAAAAATATACAGGGAAAAATTGGGTATCAACAGCTGCCCATCTTTACTCGGGAAGGATGAAAGAGTTATCGGGTAAAGATATGATGGCCAATTTTGACCGAACGGAATGGTTTGAAGAATTTGACCGAGTTCTAGCTCCTGAACTGCCTACATATCCTTGGTCTTATAGGAATCAGACCATATGTAGTTCAGGATCCGTCGGCAGAATTTGCCGATGGAGGTTTTCCAAGAACGGACGCAATGTTTAGGTTGGGCTGGATGGTTAAGGGCTAATGGGGCTGCGGGAACTGGAGCGGGATTGCTCATGCTAAAACGGTCGTTGCTCACCGGTTTACCTAAAATGAACCATATGTTGTGCGGAAATTTAAACATGATGCAAGTTCTCGTCGGACCATGAAATGTTGTCTTTGGACGGTTAGGACGACGTCCTCAGACCATGAATCATACGATAAGGATTCGCAGGCCATGAGATGGTGCTCTCGGGCTATGAGAATGATGCCTCCGAACTATGACGCCTTTGAATAGTACTGTGCTAGATCGATTAGACATATTTCCATATGTTTTAGCAATCTAGTTTGGTTGGTGATGATGATATAACACAGAATATTAGCAGGCATTTATATGTACCCCGTTGGATCTTTGAACCGTTTTGTCATGGCCCAATCTAGTTTGATTTTAACACGTATTTCAAGCAAATTTTCATATTACGTTAGTTAATGCCAACGGATTAACCATTAATGTCAACTCTCTGGTTTGAATTCCCTGTTTCAATATAGGTTTAATAGTGTAGATTAATAATTAATGTTAGCATCGGCTCACCATTTAAACGAAGCGGCTATTAATTTTATAGAATCGGTAGGCTTTACATATTTGGGAGTACGAATCAATGCTGCAGGGTTAAGAGCTTTAATCTAATAGGCGTGAATCTAGCAAGATGGCTTAAAGTTTAGATCTAATAAACTTTTGAATAAGCACTAAGAATCAAGGTTAATGTTATTTTGAATAGTCGAAAATAATTATCGGTCTATTCACATAATTATGCGGAGTTAACCTAGTTATAGGATAATTAATCTTCTTTGAATACATTATTTTGTCGATTTTTGTATTTATTTATAATTTCAAATTTTTATTCCTTTCTGTTAACATTTGTCTTAATCTAGTATGTAATATGTTATGCTTGTAGCATGTAACTAAATAAGATTTTCCTTTTTCTCTTTTATTTTTTAGAAACGAAATTGATAGAAATGTGGTCACTTTAGGATATCCTTAAAATAAATGAGGCGAGTCTCGCCAAATAAGGACGCACAAAACTGCGGGGCCCTCAATAGATGTTAACAATTACATAGATTTCAGGAGTGGCCATTTAGCGAATTTCACGGCCCTCCCTAAAAATAATAACGCGATAGTCCCTTTAGGCACGTTTTTAATAATATTACTTTCTTAAATTCGGGTGCGCATTTATGTGACCCAAATCCAAATCTCGACGGAGTCGGAATGTATTAACAACCACGGGTACATTGATTGTGACGTGGTTCGAGATGCATTTTCACGACGTTGCAATTCTATAAAAAATAATAATAATAAAAGCGGCTTAAACTTAATAAAAGCACATAAGTAATAACATGTATTAAATCAGATATTTAGACAATATAACAATTTAAGCGACCGTGCTAGAACCACGGGATTCGAGGGTGCCTAACACCTTCCCTCGGGTTAACAGAATTCCTTACTTAGAATTTCTGGTTCGCAGACTTCATTTGGAAAGTCGAATATTTTCCTCGATTTGGGATTCAAGATAAACAGGTGACTTGGGACACCAAAAGCCAAACCTTTCCCAAGTGGCGACTCTGAATTAAATAAATAATCCCATTTCGAATATTGTCACTTAAATTGGAAAAAAATCCCTCGCGCATTTACCCTTCGGGGCGGGCGCGCAAAAAGGAGGTCTGACAGCTCTGGCGATTCTACTGGGGAAAATTTAACCCAGAACCACTGGTTCAGGGTTCAAGAATTCGAGCTTAGAATAATTGTTATATTTGGCTTTATTATCTGATATATATTGCATGTTCTGACATAACATACTAAATGTTGTCTTTTACCGCTTTGATATTATCTGAACTGTATATAAACTGTGCCGAAACCCTTCTCTTCTTACCTCCGGGGAGAAGCTCGCTGGTCGAGGCTCCCTATTCTGTTAGTGTCAATACCTGAAATAAGAAAGAGGACGGATAAGTTACGAAGCCGGATGGCCTTTTGGTTCCCGGTAAGTTGCCCCCTCCTCGACTCGAGTTGTCCGCTCGGGTACACAGTCTAGAACATATACCCAGGTTATAAACCTAGTATAACGAAACCTCATGCCGGATCCCTAGTAGGAACGCTTATTTGCATCATGTTGCATTTGACATAGGGGACTCAACATAGGGGTTGGGTCCGTCAAGGACAGGCAACCTGAAATGAAAAGACCATCCTGCTGCATCCCGTTTGTTTGGCGCATTTATTTGCTTCAGATCTGCATGCTGACTGATTTCTAAAAAAAAATCAAAAAAGGGAAAGAAAAATAGCAGCGTAAGGGAGATAATTACCTATTTTTGGAAAAATAAAACCAATGTCCAAATAGTGTCGAAACCTCGCCGGAATTTTCTAAAAAAAAAAGAAAAAATGAAAACAAAATTTGTCTTTTAGTTTGATTTATTATTAAAAAAACATATAAAAAAATTTCCTTTAATCACTTTCAAAATCCAAAAAAATATATTTATTTAAAAGTAAAAAAAGGGAAAAATTCAAAAAAATGTTGTTTCTTTTGTAGTGTCTCTTTTATAAATTCAGACTAATAGTCCAAATACTTCCTTAAAAAGATTTTCTTTAGTCTTTATCTCTTTTCAAAAAATAAAAAATATATATATAAAAATCCTGAAAAATATTTTTCCTTTCTTTAAAAGATTGTATTCAGAAGGGGTTTAGTTTATTTACTCTACGCTTGATCAAGCCCGAACTACGCCGGTTTGATTCTCACAGGGTGCGAGATACGTAGGCAACCCTCATCGGGTCCAACCTCCCCTTTTTCAGAAATAGCCAAAATATCAGAATTTTAATTTATGAGTCGGGTGATGCCATTTTGTCAAGAATAGCCAAATGTTCCCAAAAGGGACGCCGGAAGGCTGACTTTGCATAAACAACCATTTTTGGTCATTTTTAAAATTTTGACCAAGTTGCCCAATGGCCTTAGGATCCTCGTCCCCGAGGATTTGCGAGGCCATGTTCCCAATATCGGGTCACCATTCTAAAAAAATAAATAAATCAAGTGATGCTTTTGTTGTCAAAAACAGCCGAATGTTCCCGAAAGGGACGGCGGAAGGCTGACATTGCATAAACGGTCATCTTTGGTCATCGTTTTTTATTTTTGACCGGTTGATCGTCGCAGCCTTAAAATCTTCGTTCCCGAAGTGCTAAAAGACCGCATTTGAAAACCGAGTCCATCATTTTGAAAACAAAATCTTGAAAAAAAAACATAGATAGTTTTATTTTTGAGTCTAATAAAAGTTTTTCGTTGGCATAATCACCTTAATAAATGTGCAGGATGAGCACAATACAAAACAAACCCTTTTCAATAATGACCAAGATCCCTTTTGAGTTGCGATTATGGTGGAATGACCTAGGCAAGGAAGGGCAAGACAAAGTAAAGAAGTATCTGAAAGATCTCCCAGATTTACTAGACATCCAGCCTCGGGGTGATGTTATCAGATCATTGGTCACTTACTGGGATTCAGCACACAATGTATTTTATTTCTCGGACTTTGAGCTCACCCCGACATTGGAAGAAATAGCGGGATACATCGGAAGCGATGAAGCTCCGTTAAGGTTCAAGTACTTGATTGCACCTAGGGCCGTCACTGTACACCGGTTTCTGGATTTCCTAAAAATACCCCGAACATTTCACCATCCAGATCTTGCAAAAGGTTTCTGCAGTCTCCGCCTCATATATGCTAGATACGGCCACGTGGGCGGGTTCAATAAGCCAGACTTCAAACTATGCAGTAGAGATAACCGACAAAAGTGGGATGAACACAGGCTTGTAGCTTTTATGAAAGCTTTTTTGGGTCTTATAGTGTTCCCAAGGAAAGACGGAAACATTGATCTAAAAGTAGTTGGGGTCGTCAGTACCTTGCTCACCCAGGATAAAAGTACTCTGGCGCCTATAATTATGGCTGACATCTTCCGGGCTCTCACTGCTTGCCGAGCCGGGGGCGACTTTTTCGAAGGATGTAACCTATTGTTGCAAATGTGGATGACCGATCATTTATGCCACCGCTCCCCGCTCTTGGGTTACGGTTCGCCCGAGAAGACTTGTATTGGAGAATTCTACACAAGAATCGAAGGGGTTAGCCTACCCAAAGGAGTCACAGCTTGGACGTCATTTTCCGAACTCTCACTGCCAACCAAATCCAGTGGACGTTCGTATGGTTGCCTGTTGAGGAAATCATATACATGCCGGCAACCAGGCCCCACTTTCTGTTGATGGGACTTAAAAGCATCCAACCCTATGCACCGTATAGGGTTTTGAGGCAACTTGGGAGGTATCAAGTAGTGCCGAAAGATGAAGACTTGAGTACCCAAGTGGTTGAAATCAATCCGGATGGTCGGTTCCCCGAAGAAGAAATTCGCCAGATCTGGAGTGAGTGTCAACATCTGACGGCAAATACTTGTGTGTTGGATATGGCTAAAGGAGAAGTTTCCTCGGGGTATCACGCTTGGTTTAGAGGTGACATGTCCTGCGAGAGACCAGCTAAAAGACCTCATCTCAAAGATTTCGCTGAGTCATCCCAAGAGCAATGGAACTGGTTAGCAAAGGAAAAGGGGTATCGGCGGAGATCGGTGAGTTGAAGCAACAGGTTGAAAGTCTGAAATTCAATAACAGTATGCAAATCGCTACGGATCGAGGCGAAAAGAATAGATTGGCCCAAGAAAATGAAGAACTTAGGGCCCAAATCCAGAAATTGAGAATGGCTTCTGATAAACAACCAAGGAGTCGATCAGACGAGTAGTTGATAAAAGGGCTGAAAAATGAAGTTAGGGAATGGCGAGATGGTTTAGAAGAGTCTGAAAACGTCATGGCAGGGCTCAAAGTACAGTGGGGTACAAGAGCAGATAAGCATCGCCGATACTTGAATCAATTGAAACGCGACCACGAGAAAACTGTTGCCAACATGAAGAGAAATATGGCTACACTTGAGGTTAAAGCAGTTAAGCAGGCCGAGGATTTCCAAATTGAAAGCGGACACTGTTACGACTTGTTGGCCCAAATGGAGGTAGAAGTGCGGCAACTGAAGAATTAGCATATGCAGGATTCTCAGGCGTTAAAAACATGCAGTGATCAGATAAAACGCTTGCTTATAGAAAAGAGGCGAACCAGAGATAAGATTAGGACCATTGCCCATGTCATCATCAGACGGTGTTTACGGTGTGAAAACATGACCAGCATTACCGTTCTCTCGGCAGTGATAGTTTATGTCAAGCAGACCATGCATGAGCTGGAACAACTTGAAAGGTATCTTATACCTAAGACCGCGAGAGGCCGAACGATGCCCCGCGGGCGCCAATTCTCGAAACCTTAATGTATTCATAGGTCGAGTCTGTATCTTAGCATCTTCTGTCCGTCTTTTCGCATCAGGGTGCATTAGTCCGTTTGAGTCTGTACTTATTTTCAAGGTTTGTTGTTTTCCCTTTTTCAAAATGTTGGTTGTAATAGATTGTTTCAGTAATAAATATGTGCTTCTTTTACACTCATCTGTTTTGAACTATGTAATGATCTGATTCACGCGGCATCGTGATACGTAGGCAATCCTCATCGGATCCGGTCACATTTTAACTGCAAATAATGAAAACAATAATAATAGGAAAAAAAATAAAAAAATATATAAAAAAACATGATAAATAAAGGGAAGCCTAAAGAGAAGCCGGAATGACGCATGCCTTTGTTGCAAACATGTAGAAATTCACTTATGGTATAGGTGCATCATGCCCCAACGTGAGATTACCTATCTGTTATTTGTTTCAAACTAACCATTTGTTTGCTGTTGAGTCTTTCCAGGTTTTTAGAAGAGGTGGTTGGTTTGGTGGAGGTCTGGCCTCACATTCATACTTCACGAGGTCGAAAGGGAGTGTTCAGTCACCCGTTGTTAAGACAAGAGGGAGTATTCACACTTACTTCACAAGATCGAAGGGGAGTATAGAGATGTCTTCGGAAATTCCTTTGCCGACGATTCCCATCTCCGAGGAGAGTTCAATCTCGGTCGTCCTGACACCCGAGTCAGCAACTGCTGAGGAAAATAGAATCCTGCAGCTCCGCATGTTGGAAATGTTGGATGACTGGAATAACGGAAAAGAGCCACCGAGTGTAATCCTTGGGTTCCCTGAGTTGTTCTCCAGGACAAGTGGGACTTCCAACGTCCCCATAAGCTATCCTGCTACCCCATTCGGGTACCCAGCCATTTCAGCCCTCTCTACTGGATCGACCTCTGATTCTTATCCCCGGATGTCAACAATGGACGTAGCTACGAACATATTCACTGCACCTCCTTGTCCAATCGCGGCACAACCTGCTACACACAAGCCAAATTTTGACTCATCCTCATTCACATTCCAAGCACCATCCTTCTCACTGGAACCAACTCGATTCACTACCAGCACTCATCCTCAACAACCTCAATACGAGTTTGTACCTGGGTAAGATCAGAACCCTAAAGCTGCTGAACAAGATGAGATGGCAAAAAGAATGAGGAGCATCGAGCAGAGTTTGAAAAACATGCAAGGTTTAAGCGGGCAGAAGAGTGTCTCCTATACCGATCTATGCATGTTCCCTCACATGCACTTACCCGTGGGTTTCAAAACCCCAAAGTTTGAGAAGTATGACAGGAACGGTGACCCCATTGCTCATCTCAAGAAGTATTGCAACCAACTGCGGGGAGCCGGAGGCAAAGAAGAATTGTTGATGGCATACTTCGGGGAAAGTCTGGTAAGAATCGCCTCAGAATGGTATATGGACCAGGACATATCTCGATGGCATATATGGGATGATCTCGCCAGAGATTTCGTGGGACAATTTCAATATAATATTGACATCGCACCAGACAGAAATGCTTTGTCAAACTTGAAGAAGAAACCCTCGGAAAGTTTCAGAGAATATGCCATCAAATGGCGCGAGCAAGCATCAAGGGTAAAAACTCCCATGGACGAGATATAAATGGTCACTACTTTCCTCCAGGCTCAAGAGTCCGACTACTTCCAAAACATGATGTCAGCCATGGGAAAGCCTTTCGCGGAAGGGATTAAGATCGGGGAGATGGTGGAGAATGGTCTGAAAACGGGTAGAATTTTGAGTCAGGCAGCCATAAGGTCAACCTCCCAAGCCGTCCAAAGCGGGTCCGGAGGAATGGCAAGAGGGAAGAAAAAGGAAGAGACATCCATGACGGCATCAGAGGCAGGAGAATATCATAACCCCAGGCCCTGTTTTTCAGAAAGAACCCCGCAACATTATTTCCTCCACCAAAATGTGACCTATGCTCCTCAACCCTACATGGTCATGAGTACCCAGCCTTATGTCCAGCGGCCGCAGCAAGCCAATCGGGGCCAAGCTCCATATCCCAAAAATCAGCCTCTTCACAGAAACCACTACAATCCTCGACCTTCCCAGAATAATTTCCGTCCTCGGGAACCATCCAGGAGACCCAACTATACACCAATTGGTGAACCCTACTCCACCCTATTCCCTAAGCTTGTCTAGATGAATTTGTTGTAGCCCATACCACCAAACGGGGAAAACCCAGAATCACCATCATACCAGCAGAGTGTCAGGTGTGCATACCATTCAGGGGTAGAAGGGCACGATACAAACAACTGTTGGACATTGAAACAAGCGGTAGAGAATTTGTTAGAGCAAGGGAAGATTGTGTTGAAAGATGAGGATGTCCCAAATGTGACCAATAATCCGCTACCCGCCCACAACAACGGGCCGATAATTGGGATGATTTGTGAAGACAAGGAATTTGATCCGGCGCTTAAGGCCATAATTGCTATTGCTAATACAGAAAGGAAGCCCAAGGCAACCCCGAAGCAAGAGAAAGGGGAAAAGAAGAGTAAAATCACCGAGGCTGAACCGGAAAAGAAAATTGATGTATCCAAGCAGGCCTATGTGGTATGGGGGACGATCAAACCACCTCGGCTGAATGAGCCAGTGGTTATTGGACGCATACCACAGAAGCCAAAGTACAATAAAGAAGAAGATGATGAGGTGTTCACACTCGAAGAGAGTGAGGGAATATGTGAGGCAATGAGGAAAAAGCTATGCGAAACACACATGGTCCAGCCAGGAGAGGGCACTAGCACCGCTGAGGTACCATATATGGGACCAAGCGCCAAGCTTCAAAACTGGAAGGCTACGCCATTCCTGATCAAGCGGGAGTCCTAGTGGACCTGTCCTGCCACTTTCTCTGCATCGCGAGCTACCCCAGGGTGTAACTCAGATGTTTTCTTTAGTTTCCTGTTTTTAATTTCCTGAATGTCAACCCTTTTTATCTTCCCAATTCCAAGAAATGAAATCATGTTTCATCGTCCACCTTCTTTTTCAGAGTTTTGCTATATTTTCTTTTTTTAGTTCTCTTCAATTCTGATAATGCAGCTTTAAATAACATGACATGCTTGCGGACTTCATGCCCAGATCCCAAGAACTCCGTCAGACTTCAAATAATGAGTCAAAATTTGAAATATAAAGAGTTTGAGAAAATAGGAACAACTAAAGAAAATTGGTTCATGGTTTGGAAAATGTCCGTCACTGAAGCAGAGTTTGAGGACAGTAAGTGGGTTTAGACCCGTGCGGAATGTTAACCTTAATGACTGCAGTTTGTCACGAGCAATTGTACCGACAAAGAAGGGTCCATACGTCATGGAAATTATTGCCAGAAGGAGCATTTGTATTTGGGCGGCATCGAAGGAAATGCCCTTGAAATAACTGCCAATGCAAATGCGGTCAAAAGGTACTATATTGGATCCAATATACAGTTCTAATATTTTCCATTTGAGATGACGAAGGCTTTCATTCTCGCTACCCAAACACTATCAACCCTTGCAAACCCATTTGAGTTGGTTACTCTTCTTTGATTACCCTCTTTGGAACCTGAAAGTATTATTGAAAATAAAATGAAAGAAAAAGAGAATTTGAAATGAAAAAAAAAGACAAATAATAAAAAGGGGGAAGAAGAAGAAAGAATTAGAAAAAAAAAACAAGAAAATATATATACAAAAAAAAAAAGACAACGAAAATGAGAATGTTGCATTATGCTTTTCAAATGCACTTTCGGGGATGCTGAATTATATTACAAAGTTTAATAGCATTAATGTGATATCAATGTTGAGTGCATCACTCAATTTTGATAATAGGATATTTGTTAAGTTCAAACTATATTTCATTCAGTTCGTAGGATATCATGACGTTGTATTTCGTATTTTTAATGATTATATATAAAACTAACCCTAGGCAATTGCCTAGCGGACTAAAAAAAATGAGAAAAAGGGAAAGGAAGTGAAAAACAAAGCAAAACAGAAAAACAAAGAGAAAATCCAAAAAAAAATAAACAAAAGAGGCATGAACTACGTCTGACTTGATTCCGAAAGGATACGTAGGCAACCTCTCCTTGGGGTTCAGTCACACCAAAATAAAAATCCAAGAAGTCCCCCAAAAGTTAAAACTGGGGCAGAAGTTATAATGGTTCGGCAATGATCCCGCCCAAAAGGTTCCAAAGTTGTAATTCAATCCAAATTCTTTTTCACCTTAAACCTTGTCCAAGTCCTTCTGATCAATCGGCAAAGACAGGAAAGTGGAAAACATCATTGTTGGAATCTGATAGAAGTCAAATTGAGAAGAATAAAATGAGAGAGTCTTATCGGTGAAAACCTTCGGGCACCATGAGGCGATGAGAGTAGAGAAATCAAAAATGAGAGAGGTCGATTAGCGAAAACCTGCAAAGGGTGTGGTCGGCTGGAAAAAGGATACTTCATCACTAAAAGTCCTAGAAAGGTTCTCCGATTTGGAAACACGGATCAATAGGTTCATGAGAAGCTGGAGTTTGATACGGATCGGACATCCAGTCCAAAAAGCATGTCATTTTGAAGCCAGCATGCACTCCAGATAAGTCCTTCTTTTTCCCCCGAAAGGGACGCTTCTCTTTAAACTCATATGCTTTCCTTTTGCATAGTTTTCTTTGAATCCTTTCGGTCTAACTCTGATTCCGTAACAATTACAAAGAAAAGGTGGCAGGACTGGTTTCACAGGGCCCCGCCTGGCAAGAGTCAAAGAAAATACACGGCCTCAGTGGTGCGTCAGTCCCATCCCGACTAACCATGGTAGTTGATTTGCTTCCAAAGTAAAGACGTTCAAAAGAAAAGAAAGGCCTACGAAGGCAAAATAAAGTTGGAAAGGTTAAGTCCCACGCGACTAGCCATTACAGTTAGGTTTGAGGATCAAAAATTCCCTTTGTAAAAATCCCCAAAGAGTCTGCCCCAGCAAATCCCCAACGAGTCTGCCTTGTACAAATCCCCACAGAGTCTCCCCAATAAAAATCCCCACTGAGTTGGCCTCGTAAAAAATCCCCAAGCAGAATGGGATGAAAGAACCAAAGCCTTACACGGGCAAATCATCACAAAATCCGGAAATGCGAGTCTGATCAGTTTAAAAGGGGTCGCCTGTGAATCCAATCAATGGCAGAGTTTCTCAACAGGAATTAGGCCGAGACCAAGAAATTGGAACGATCAAGGCCACCGAACCAACCACCGTTTTCAAACTGACAATTTTTCTTTGTTTAGGAAAATTGAGACAGGTGCGATCCAAAGCAACCGTGCAAGAAACAGGTGTAACCCAAAAAGAAATGAAATGCGCGAGTGTTGAAACAGCTTTGCAGCAGGAAAACGACCAAAAGGAAGTTTCCCCAGAATTCTTTCATGCATTTTGATAAATAAAAGGAAATAAAAAAAGAAAACCAAAGAAAAGAAAGAAGATAAGAAATAAAAATGAAAATCCCAAAAGAAAAACAAATCATGGTAGCATAGGACCTCATTCCTCAACTATCCCAGTATAAACCACGGATCTCCCTGGCATAACCCAAGGAGCTTTTTCTATCCAAATCCCCGGCATAACCCGAGGACTCTTTTCCTTTTCCGGCATAACCCGTGGATATTTCCTGGCATAACCCGATGATTTTACCGGCATAACCCGATGAACCTTTCCCGGCATAACCCGTGGACCTTCCCCGGCATAACCCGATGAATTTTCCCGGCATAACCCGTGGACCTTTTCCGGCATAACCCGATGACTTTTCCGGCATAACCCGATGAATCCTCCCGGCATAACCCGTGGACCGTTCCGGCATAACCCGATGACTTCCCCGGCATAACCCGAGGACTCTTACCTTTTACCGGCATAACCCAATGAATCTCCCCGGCATAACCCGTGGACCTTTCCCGGCATAACCCGATGACTTCCCCGACATAACCCGATGAATCTTTTCGGCATAACCCGATGACTTCCCCGGCATAACCCGTGGACCTTTTCCGGCATAACCCGATGAATCTTCCCGGCATAACCCGATGACTTCTCCGGCATAACCCGATGAATCTTCCCGGCATAACCTGTGGACCTTTTCCGGCATAACCCGATGAATCTTCCTGGCATAACCCGATGACTTCCCTGGCATAACCCGATGAATCTTCCGGCATAACCCGATGAATCTTCCCGGCATAACCCGATGAATCTTCCCGGCATAACCCATTGGACCTTTTCCGGCATCACCCGATGACTTTCCCGGCATAACCCAATGAATCTTCCGGCATAACCCGATGAATCTTCCCGGCACAACCCGATGAATCTTCCTAGCATAACCCGTTGGACCTTTTCCGGCATAACCCGATGACCTACCGGCATAACCCGAGAACTCTTTCCCTTTTCCGGCATGACCCGATGAATCTTTCCAGCATAACCCGATGACCTACCGGCATAACCCGAGAACTCTTTCCCTTTTCCGGCATAACCCGATAAATCTTCCCGACATAACCCGGACAGTTTCCAGTATAACCTGGCAATCCTCCCAATTTAGGGCTCTGATCCCTAAGTTGAGCAAGTTTCCATTTAGCCAGCATCAGGGCTCCAATCCCTGAACTGAGCGTTTTTTCTGTTAGCCGACATCAGGGCTCCAATCCCTGAGTTGAGCATTTTGTTTTAGCCAGCATTAGGGCTCCAATCCCTGAACTGAGTGTTTTTCTGTTAGCCGACATTAGGGCTCCAATCCCTGAGTGGAGCACTTTTCCATTTAGCCAGCATTAGGGCTCCAATCCCTGAGTTGAGCAATTTTCTTTAAGCCGACATTGGGGCTCCAATCCCTGAGTTGCGCATGTCTACCTTTTGCGACATCAGGGCTCCAATCCCTGAGTTGCGCCTTTTAGACTAGAGGTTTCTAATCCCCTCATCAATCCTGTGGATTTTTATGGCAATTAACTCACGAAATTTTCCTAGTGAAACTGGGGCAGAAAATTTCGTTCGTTTGTTTCGTTTGTCTTAGCAGGTCTGACCCCGAGGTACATGGATCGAGATGACCTACGGTTTGAGTCTCAATACAGAATAAAGAAAAAGAAGAAAAGAACAAAAAGAAGATTGTTCCCAAATATCGGAACAAAACAAAGGGCAGGTCGCTCAAAATTTGATCAAAATTCCCGAGCTCCGCCAATCCCGTTTCACTCAATACCGCAGAAATAAACAGGCGCCTACAACTTGCGAGCATCAAGATTCGGATCGAAGTCTACAAGCAGAATCAGCTAAGACCCAAGATCAAGTTGCAAAAGAATTATAGATAGGAATCTTGTAACTAGCAATTGACAGGCATAAGTAGTTAGTTCAATTTCAATTTTCTTTTGGTTGTAATAAGGAGGTCAGTAAAGCAACAGTGGCAACAGCAACAGCAGTAACAGCAAGCATCGCAATCCTAGGGTAGTCCCAGCTACCAAAGTTTCCCGAACTACATTGACCTGATTCCTGTTTAGCCCAGGATATGTAGGAAACCTCTGAAGCAAAGGTTCGGTCAAATGCTTTCAAGAAATGTTTCACACGGAGTACCCGACGAGCAAAAATCGCTCATACCCGCTCACTTTATCTTTGCACGAAAACTCTTTGTGTTTTCGGGCAAAGAGGGGCAGCTGTGAGCACGTGAATTTTGCTTCACGGAAATTACTCCAAAAAGAAATCGAAAATAAAACAAGTTACCTTCGGGTACAATTTTGAGAATTTGCGTGACATTTTTGGTAATCATTTTTGTCCGTAAATGTTTACTTTTTTGTAGTTAATCGCGAAATATAAAATAAATATATTACATGCTTATTTAGGATTTAATTGTACATTTAGGAATTAATTAAATCATAGTTTGGTTTTTAAAGAAAAATCGCAAAAGTATGCTTTTCGTCTTATGTTTTGTTGCCATGGTATGATTTTACCTATTTAAATATTTTAATATGTGTGTGATAATTGTGTTAAGTGTTAATTAATATGTGTTTAGTTTTACTTTAATTAGGTATTGTGTTTTAAATTAGAAAATAAAAGAAAAAGAGTGCAAATTGGTCTAAAAATCAGATTGGGCCAGTTTCTTTAGGAAAATTCGAGGCCCAAAAGCAGCCCAAGGCAGCCGGTCCAAGAGACCCATCTCCCAGGCCACCAAACGACATAGTTTGATACTAAAACTACGTCGTTTCAAGAACAACCCATCTCAGCCGTTCAAACCAATTTGATCTGATGGCCCTCGTCCCATCTTCCTTACCCGTTACCTGATCCGACCCACTGAAACCCGGCTTGATCCATTCCCAGCATGAGACCAAACGACGTCGTTCCCTTAAGTGGAAAGATCACGGCCGTTGATCATTGGCGATCCAATGGCCAATATCAAATCACTCACCCCATATATAAGCTTACCCACTTTCACCCCGCACCCCCGAGCCAGACCCCCCTCCTCTCACTGTTCCTCCGTCTCTCTCATTTCAGAGACGGACTTGAGTTTAAACCCTAGCTGCCTTAGTCCCCTTTCGTTTGAAACCCGGCGGCATCAACGCCGCCGGCCACCATCTTAACACCCTAGGACCAACTACTTTGAGAGGAAAAAGAACAGAGAGGGGGTTCTGGACAGAGGAGGAGAAGATAAAAATGGGGTGGACAGTCAGCTAAAGAAAACTTGTTGAGCTGCGTCTATCAGCTTTCTCCTTTGAATGTTTTGAAACATCAGAAAGCTACTGTTGTCTCGTACCTGGCCCTTTCTGCTTTGGCTGTGTTTGAAGTTTTGTTTTGCTGGGTTTTTGATTGTTTTTTTCCTTGAGTTTACTGGGTTTATCTGCTACTGCTTCCATCGATTATAGCTAAATCTTTCACTGGAATTTGTTCTGCTGTTATTTGTTGCTACTGCTGTTGTTCGCTACTGTTATTTGTGGTCACTGCTGCCATTCGTGCTCCCGCTGATTTTTCTGCTTCCATCTTCTTCTTCATTTGTAAGCATTTCCAGGTACATACTTCTGAAACCATGTGTTGATGTTAAGCTTGAAGATGAAGTTGAAATGAATAAATGAATGCTTGTCTGCTTCATAGTATCAGTGCTCAAGATGTAGCAATAGGATGAATGATAAAGTAGTTTGTGATTGTTTAGGCTCATCCCAATTGTATTTACTTTGTGTGAATTGGAACGTACTCGAACTCGATTTTGGGACTGTTAAATAGTACTGTGCTAGATCGATTAGACATATTTCCATATGTTTTAGCAATCTAGTTTGGTTGGTGATGATAATATAACACCGAATATTAGCAGGCATTTATATGTACCCCGTTGGATCTTTGAACCGTTTTGTCATGGCCCGATCCAGTTTGATTTTAACGCGTATTTCAAGCAAATTTTCATATTATGTTAGTTAATGCCAACGGATTAACCATTAATGTCAACTCTCTGGTTTGAATTCCCTGTTTCAATATAGGTTTAATAGTGTAGATTAATAATTAATGTTAGCATCGGCTCACCATTTAAACGAAGCGGCTATTAATTTTATAGAATCGGTAGGTTTTACATATTTGGGAGTACGAATCAATGCTGCAGGGTTAAGAACTTTAATCTAATAGGCGTGAATCTAGCAAGATGGCTTAAAGTTTAGATCTAATAAACTTTCGAATAAGCACTAAGAATCAAGGTTAATGTTATTTTGAATAGTCGAAAATAATTATCGGTCTATTCACATAATCATGCGGAGTTAACCTAGTTATAGGATAATTAATCTTCTTTGAATACATTATTTTGTCGATTTTTGTATTTATTTATAATTTCAAATTTTTATTCCTTTCTGTTAACATTTGTCTTAATCTAGTATGTAATATGTTATGCTTGTAGCATGTAACTAAATAAGATTTTCCTTTTTCTCTTTTATTTTTTAGAAACGAAATTGATAGAAATGTGGTCACTTTAGGATATCCTTAAAATAAATGAGGCGAGTCTCGCCAAATAAGGACGCACAAAACTGCGGGGGCCTCAATAGATGTTAACAATTACTTAGATTTCAGGAGTGGCCATTTAGCGAATTTCACGGCCCTCCCTAAAAATAATAACGCGATAGTCTCTTAAGCACGTTTTTAATAATATTACTTTCTTAAATTTGGGTGCGCATTTATGTGACCCAAATTCAAATCTCAACGGAGTCGAAATGTGTTAACAACTACGGGTGCATTGATTGTGACGTGGTTCGAGATGCATTTTCACGACGTTGCAATTCTATAAAAATAAATGATAATAATAAAAGCGGTTTAAACTTAATAAAAGCACATAAGTCACAACATGTATTTAAATCAGATATTTAGCCATTATAACAATTTAAGCGACCGTGCTAGAACCACGGGATTCGAGGGTGCCTAACACCTTCCCTCGGGTCAACAGAATTCCTTACTTAGAATTTCTGGTTCGCAGACTTCATTTGGAAAGTCGAATATTTTCCTCGATTTGGGATTCAAGATAAACCGGTGACTTGGGACACCAAAAGCCAAACCTTTCCCAAGTGGCGACTCTGAATTAAATAAATAATCTCATTTCGAATATTGTCACTTAAATTGGAAAAAACTCCCTCGCGCATTTACCCTTAGGGGCGGTCGCGCAAAAAGAAGGTGTGACAGCAGGGGAAATGGAAGTTTTATTGAATTGTGACCGAACCTATAGGGCTGCCTACGTATCCCCTCTTAAACGGGAATCAGGTCAGGTGTAGTTCAAGTCATATTATATAAGGAAAGCATAAAGATTACACATAGTATCGCTTGACTGCATCTGAATTGTTTGACTTTGCTAGACTTCTCCGTCCATTTTTTGCGAGTATGAGGGCTCCTCCTGTTAGAACCCGGTGAACCATGTCCGGACCCTGCCAGTTGGGGAAGAATTTCCCTTTGGCTTCATCTTGATGTGGAAAGATTTTCTTTAACACTAGCTGCCCCGGTGTGAACTGTCTCGGCTTGACTCTTTTGTTGAAGGCTCTAGACATTTTGTTCTGATAGAGCTGACCATGGCAAACTACATTCATTCTCTTTCCGTCTATAAGAGCTAGTTGCTCGTAACGACTCTTCACTCAATCTGTGTCGTCGAGCTCTGCTTCCGATATGATCCTTAAGGAAGGAATTTCTACCTTAGCTGGAATGACTGCCTATGTACCGTAAACCAGCATATAGGGGGTTGGTCCTATCGATGTGTGGACTGTTGTACGGCATCCCAATAAAGCAAATAAGAGCTTCCTGTGCCACTACTTATACTTCTCTATCATTTTCCTTAGTACCTTCTTGAATTCTTGTTGGTGGAATCTACCACTTCGTTCATCTAAGGTCTATAAGCTGTAGAATTCTTGTGTTTGATATTGACGGTTTCACACATGGATTTCATCAAATCACTATTGAGGTTGGAGCCATTATCAGTAATGATTGACTCTGGAATTTCGAACCGACACATGATACAGTAGCGGACGAAATCTGCCATGACTTTCATAGTCACTGCCCTATAAAATGCTGCTTCAACCCATTTGGTAAAATAATCAATTGCTACTAGGATAAACCTGTGTCCGTTTGATGCAGCGGGTTCGATTGGTCCGATAACATTCATTCCCCAGGAAGCGAATGGCCACGGCTCATTTGGAGGCACCTTTATCATGTCTGCATGTATCTGGCAGCGGTGGCACTTTCGAACGTATTGGATGCAATCCGTCTCCATAGTCATCTAGAAGTAACTAGCCCGGAGTATCTTCTTCGCTAAAATAAAGCCATTCATATATGGACCGCAGGTCCCAGCGTGGATTTGTTCTAGCAGTTTAGATGTTTCTTTTGCGTTGACACATCTTAGAAATCCTAAATCAGGAGTCCTTCTGTACAGGATTCCTCCGCTGTGAAAGAAATTGTTGGACAACCTCCGAAGTGTACATTTCTGAGTAGGAATTGCAAGTTCTGGGTATTCTCCTTTCGTCAAATATTCCTTGATATCATGAAACCAAGGCTTTTCGTCTGCTTCTTCCTCAACATGAGCACAATAAGCTGGCTGATCATGGATCATTACTGGAATGGGATCAACAAAGTTCTTATCTGGATGTTGTATCATGGATGATAGGGTATCCAATGCATCAGTAAACTCATTCTGGACTCTAGGAACATGCTGGAACTCTGTCTTTATGAACCTCTTTCTCAACTCCTGTACGTGATACAGATAAGAGAATATCTTGGAGTTCTTGGTCACCCATTCTTCTCGGACCTAATGTATAAGTAAGTCTGAATCCCCAATTACTAGCAACTCTTGGATGTTCATGTCAATGGCCATCTTGAGCCCTAAGATGCAGGTTTCGTACTCGGCCATGTTGTTGGTGAACGGGAACCTGAGCTTGGCAGATACCAGATAATACTGACTGGTTTCTGATACTAGGACTGCTCATATGCCAACTCCTTTGAAATTTGCTACTCCATCGAAAAACATTCTCCAACCGTCATAGGATTCTGCAATGTCTTCTCCTATGAATGATACCTCTTCATCAGGAAAATATGTAAGGGGTTCGTATTCTCCGTCTATGGGATTTTCAGCAAGGTGATCTGCTAGTGCCTGTCCTTTGATTGCTTTCTGAGTCACGTAGACAATGTCAAATTCACTCAACAGGATTTGCCACTTGGCCAGCTTGCCATTAGGCATGGGCTTCTGAAAGATGTACTTCAAAGGATCCATCCTTGATATGAGATATGTAGTATAAGCACAGAAGTAGTGCCTCAACTTCTGAGCTACCCAAGTCAAAGCACAAAAGGTGCACTCTAATAGAGAATACCGAGCCTCGTATGGGGTGAACTTCTTACTAAGGTAATAGATGGCCTGCTCCTTCCTCCCTATTTCATCATGCTTCCCCAGAACACAACCGAATGCTCCATCCAATACTGCAAGGTAGAGTAATAAAGGTTTACCTAGTTTGGGTGGAACTAGGACTGGTGGTGTTGATAGGTATTCCTTGATTCTATCGAAAGCTTTTTGGTAATCATCAATCCATTTGGTAGCGGTGTCCTTCTTCAACATCTTAAATATCGGCTCACAGATAACTGTAGATTGTGCTATGAATCGGCTGATGTAGTTAAGTCTCCCCAAGAAACTCATCACGTCCTTCTTGTTCTTTGATGGTGGCGGTTCTTGAATAGCTTTGACCTTTGATGGATCCAGTTCTATGCCTCAACGACTCACAATAAACCCAAGTAGCTTTCCGGTAGGAACCCCGAATGCACATTTTGCGAGATTCAGCTTTAGATTGTACCTTCGCAGTCTATTGAGGAATTTCCTCAAATCTCCCATGTGATCAGCAGCTTTCTTAGACTTGATAATAACATCATCTACGTACACCTCTATCTCCTTGGGTATCATATCATGGAAGATAGTAGTCATGGCCCTCATGTAGGTAGCGTCTGCATTCTTCAACCTGAATGGCATCATCTTGTAGCAGTATATTCCCCATGGCGTAATGAAGGTCGTTTTCTCATAATCTTCTTCATCCATCCAGATCTGATGATACCCAGCGGAACTATCTACAAATGATTGCAACTCATGTTTGGCGCAATTGTCAATCAGGATATGTATGTTTGGCAAGGGGAAGTCATCTTTTGGACTGGCCCGATTGAGATCCCGGTAGTTGACACAGACTCTGACCTTCCCATCCTTCTTCGGTACTAGCACGATGTTGGCTAGCCATGTCGGATATTCTACTACTCTGAGAACCTTTGCTTTGACCTGCTTAGTGACTTCTTCCTTGATTTTCAAACTCATGTCAAGTTTAAACTTTCTGAGCTTCTATTTTACCGGTGGACATGTCGGGTCAGTTGGTAGTTTGTGCGCTACAATAGATGTACTCAAACCAATCATGTCATCATATGACCAGGCGAATACGTCCTCATATTCCTTCAAAAATTCTGTGTATTCTTCCTTTTCTGATGGTGACAAATGAACATTGATCTGAGTTTCTTTGGTATTTTCTGCATCTCCCAGGTTAACAATTTCGGTCTCATCTTGGTTGGACTTAGGTCTGTTCTCAAAATTCTCAACTTCCTTAACAATCTCTTCTGGTATTTCATCTTCCTCTGAATCTGTGTCTATTTATTGTGTTGTCTCGTTGCATGTCACAGTCATTGGTTCATCAAGATAGGTAATAGTAATATTGTATAAGTAAAGTAATGAGAGAAAAATAGTAAGAGTAAGATTTGTAAGTAAACCGAAATGCTTTGATAAATGCCATAACTGTTTTGAGCAATGGAAGATCTTATTTCAAAAATTCAAAAATGCGAAAGGAAAATCAACTAGTAAAAATAAAAGATAGTGCATGATGCTTTGTTCAGCCTTGCTACCCCGAGACTTTCCGGGCTTTGGTTGTTCTGATGGTCCAATTGTTGAGGCATGATCCTCTGCTCACTGCCTGTATGGAAGGGCCTTCCCCCTCCTCCTCGAGAACAATACAACAATCCATGTCATTGTCCTCTAAGAACAAGTTTTTCACAGCTGCTAGTGCTTCCTCTTCTTCCGACCCATAGATAACATCGGCCAGCTAGAAAGTCTGCTCCAAATGTGGTATTGGCTGCTCCAGCGGGTAGTATGGACCACGCCATAGTGGTGACCAGTTGTTGAATTCCTCCCAAGTATACTCGTATCCCAGACCGAAAGTGGTGTCGTGTTTCTTCAGTTTGATAGGCTTGGCGATTCCTTGGAGGCTCTTGCCAAGTCCCTTGCCAGGTTCATATCCGCTCCAGTTCAATATGCTTTCAATTTTGTTGTCCCACCATTTGTCTTTGTCAACGGCGTTGACTCGCTCGATATGGTGATAGGTTTCCCCACCTATCTTTCTCCTTCCTCCGATCGTTGGGATGGTTTGGCGACTGTATATGGGATTGCTACCGTCACTGTGAATGATCACCTCTTGGTGGTTCCATTCAAATTTCACCGCGTGATGCAGTGTTGATGTTATAGCCCCAGCGGCATGAATCCACGGCTGTCCCAATAGTAGATTGTAAGATACCAGCACATCTATTACTTGGAAATCGACATCGAACCAAGTAGGCCCCATTTGCAAGCATAAACTGATTTCCCCAATAGTGGATCTTTGGTAACCGTCGAAAGCTTTGACGTTGATGGCCCCATCCTTGATCTCATGCAGACCCTTTCCCAATGTTCTGAGTGTTACCAAGCGGACAAATATTGAGGCTGGACCCTCTATCAATCAGGACCCTAGTGATAAATAATCTTCGTATTGCACGGTGTGCAACACTTTGTTGTGACTTAACCCTTCTGGTGGCAGCTCATCTTCATGAAAAGTGATCTTGTGACTTTCCAATACCTGCCCTACCATGTTTGCCATTTCTCCTACGGTGATGTTGCTTGGTACATATGCCTTGCTCAGCACCTTCAACAAGGCATTTTTATGTACGTCGAAACTTTGCAGCAAAGCTAGGATAGAAATTTGTGCGGGTGTTTTGTTCAGCTAATCAATGATTGAGTATTACTTGGCTTGTATCTTTCTCAAGAGATCATCGGGCCCGGTTTCAGTGATGGTTGGCCGACCAGAGGCCTGCTTACTCGACTCAGTTAAATGCTCCGGAGTATAAACCCTGCCGGTTCTTGTCATACCCTGTGCCGCAACGGCTTCCCCAAATTTGACCTTCTTTTTTCTTCTCGCCTTGGCTGTGTAATCCCAAGGTATGGCATTTGTATGGAATGGTGTTACGGCCAACATTGCTACTGGAATGGGAACCTTTACTCCGAACGGAGCATGTATTTTGGAGGGTAAAGCCGCAACTTCAAATGGTGCGGATGCGTTTACTGGATACCCAAACTTGACCTCAATTGGTGTTGGCGTCTTTGCAGGGGGTGGTGCTTCAAACTCAAGTGGTACAGACATGTTTACCTCGGCATCCCCAGAAGGCTGATTCTGGACTACAATCGGATTAAGGATGACTATTGGCTTTTTTGATTTGTCACCTTCTGTGATTAAACTGATCGATCCTTTGGGATCCCAATCATCCTCTATTTCAATCGTGTGAACACATCCACCCTTATGTACCGGCAGAGGGTTGTTGCGGACATTCGGAGTAGGCTCATTTGCCACAATGATCTTGTTATCAATCAAAGTCTGGATCTTGTCTTTCAGAGAGCGGCATTCATCAATGGTATGCCCTTTCATGCCAGAATGGTATGCACAGGATTTATTCGGATTAACCCAGTAAGAAGGGTTTTCAGGGGTTATAGCAGGGATGGGGGTGACGTAACCGGCGGCTTTGAGCCTTTCATACAGCTGGTCAATCGGTTCAGCAATGGCGGTATACTATTTGGGGGGTCTGCGGTCAAAATTTGGTTGAGGTCTAGGCAAGTTTTGACATGTGGGAGGTGATTGATAGTGGGATGGATGAACATTGTAGGCTTGGTAGACATGTGCGGGTTGGGAATATCTGGGTGAGGTAGGTGGATATGTAGGAGGTGGGGGCTATTGGTAAGTAGGTGGTGGAGTTTGGTAAGAGGGTGAGGGTTCTTGGTAATTCGGGGTAGGCTTGGTATTTGATAGGGGATTTGGCTCTTTGTACAACCATTACGGCACCTACGTCCCTTTTCTTGGATGTACCACCAGACTGTAAAGCCTTATTGGTAGCTTGCAAAGCTTCAAAGTTCGTAACCATACCATTTTTGATGCCTTCCTCGATCCTTTTCCCTAGCTTGATGATGTCGTAAAATTTCTGGCTCTCAATCAACATCAGCCTTTCATAGTATTGCGGGTCCTGAGCCCGAATGAAAAACTTGTTCATTTGTTCTCCCTCTAAAGTAGGTTTGACCTTAGCAGCTTCTGATCTTTAACGAGTGTCATACTCATGGAATGTTTCCGTAGGCTTCTTCTTTAGGTTCTAAATGTAGAACACGTCTGGTGCATTTTCTGTATTGAACCTGAATCTGTTCATAGAGTCGGACACCATACTCACCCAGTTTGACCATTTCTTCGGGTCTTGGCTAATGTACCAAGACAGAGCATCTCCTCTCAAACTCCTCATGAAAAGCTTCATGCGAATCCTTTTGTCTTTCCTTACTCCGACCAGCTTGTCGCAGTATGTTCTCATGTGGACTCTCGGATCCCCTGTACCATCAAACATCTCGAACTTAAGAGGTTTGTACCCCTCGGGTAGTTCAACATTCGGTTGTATGCAAAGATCTTTGTAGTTCAACCCTTCAATCCCCTTGCTTCCTTTGACACCCTGAATTTGATTAGTCAATTTCTTGAGTTTTGTAGCCAGGTTCCTGATGAGTATGTCTTTATCATCAGATTCGGGTGTGCTTGAGACAGGTTGGGTGGAGTGTGGCATGGTTTCCACATAGATGGGGGTGTTATGGTGGGCGTGGAAATGATCATTTGAGGAATTCAGAGATTTTGGGATGAGCAGTGGAGTATTGCTGGATGTATGGCATGTATTGCAGTGGTGGTGAGGAGCGGGATAGTTTTGTCGTTTTGGGATATTTTGTGGAGGCGTGAGGTTCTGAGCGTTTGGAAAATTGATATCTAGAGTGGTGAGGGAAAATGACAAGTTTTCCAGAAGCCGAACCTGATCAAGTTCCTCCTGAAATTTCAATAGTTTCTGCTTGAGTTGGGATGCACTTTCTTTGGAGACTTGAGCACCATGAGTAACCTCTACCCGTTCAGTTGAGTTTTCTTTTCTAATATTTTTCAAATCTTCCATCTTTCCTTTGTTCTTGTTTCTGATAGGACTAGGAGGAGGAGTAGGTTGAGGGCCCTTGGATCTTGTGGAATATGATGATGATGCCAGAGTGCACGAACTAACCTTTGAGGAGGGGAATAAATTAAACAAAAGTAAAAACAGAAAAGGTAACAAGTCAGTGCGAATTATAAGAAAAAATATTGCGATATTTAAACACATAGTGCAAGAATGTAAATCATGTCCTAATTTGGGGAACCTCTTGTGCCCGAGGTACGCCTAGCGACAAGTTGATTTGGAGAACTTAGAATGCTAAATGCCTCATTTTATTAATAAAAATAGACGAATCCCAAAATGACACTAAATAATAGGAAATAAAATGTCACTAGGGGCCATAGGCCTTATTACATTCATAAAGCGAAAAATCAAATTCCTATCTATTTGGTCTCAGCAGGGCCTTCCTCAGGTTTAATGCTCTCGTTAATCAAATTCCCCAACTCGCGTAGGTTCACCAGTAGAAATGCCTTTGCCATGTGTTCTCCTTCGTTTCCTTCAGCATTTTGGCAGTCGGTGACTCTCTTCCTCACTTCCCTTCCAATTCCAACAGATTGTACTCCAGATATTCTCGGCCCTCTCTTTCCACTCGTTGATTTGATCATTTGATGGAAGACTCCTCCACCAGTCTATCAAGAGTGGGGGTGTGCTAATCTACTGAAACTAGGGACCTCGTGCCTCATATTCTTGCAAGACAAAAGGGTTAGGCCCTTACCCCCGCCAGACTCGACTATTTAATACCAAAAATTAGCGTAAAGCATTTAGTTCTCCAAATAAATGCACAGAATGTGGTGATGTCCGTTTGGGTTCAGGGAAACCCGGTGGACTTGGACAAGGCTATCATAAAGAGTCATTATGCGGACAACATAACTGACTCGGCTAGGTTTGACCATGATGCATGCACAATTAAATAGAGTAAGGTTTCTATGGGGGTTTTAGACTGGTACCCTTGAGCGGACAACTCAAGAGGGAAAGGCACGGAACCATCGACTACACCATTGATCGACTGATTTTACCGCAAATATGCCTTCGTCGAAATTAAAGGGTGATAATATCAGAAGAGCACAACCACTCATTATAAGCGTTGTTATGGTATTTGTTTGGCACGAGTGGAATATGATGTTGAAAGCATGCTTATGCATTAATTAAAACAAGTTGTCACTTATTTGCACGTTCATAAAGTAATAATTACAATAATTTAAAACAGTAATAAAGGAGTGACGTAAAGGAAGCAGTAAAACAAACAGAGGAAAGAAATAAGAGACGGGTCAGTTTTTGCGGTAGAAGAGGGAATTAAATACTTAAAGGTATTAAACAAATAAGGCACATAAGAAATGTAAAGTCACAGTAATAGCTTGAAATGGTAAAAGCCTAAAAGATCCCCAGCAGAGTCGCCATGCTGTCGCACCCCCTTTTTCCTCGCGGAAGCGGGTTCATAACATTTGGGAGGACAACTCGTTCCCTTTCAGGAATTGGGTTTGGATTGAAGAGTCGCCACCTAATGATTTGAGTGCATTAGGAAACTAGGAAGAATTTGATTTAGGAAACCAGAGATTGGGTAAGGGCTTGAAATTATCCCGAGGAGAAGGTGTTAGTCACCCCTCAGGATCCACTAATGTGGTTCCCGGCCAGGCTACGACTGTGACTTTAAGTACAAATAACATGAAGGCGAGTAAGACTTCAAATAAGAGGGGATTTGCACATAAGGGTTACAAATAGGTGAAATTAAAAGAAAAGAAAAGAAAAGTTGAAATTTGAGAAAATAGTTTGAAAGCAAACCATGAAATAAACAAGTAAAAGAAAATGGGGTTCTAGGTTTATAAATAATATAGATCACCCCACACAACATCCAGTAATCACTCCTCAATGAGGGGCTACACAAGATATTATCATGTGGTCATCATATCCATATCTACCCTTCCCACCACATTAAGGTATTAAAGTGCGGATTGGCCTCAATTACTTATTGCATGTGATTACCCGTCTCAATCCTATCAGTCCCGGAGGCACTTAGGACTACTAATCCTAAAGGGAAGGTGTATTAGGCTTTGTAGTTTCAAAGGCAAAATTCTAAGGCAACAAACAAAACACATGTAGCAAGTTTGGATAGAAAGCATATAAACAAACAAGGCTCAAACAAACCTCCTTAAAACCAAAGAAAAGCACATAGTTTAGCATGTCTTGCACATACTGCTTAGGGTTTGATTAAAACTTAAAAGATTGAGGTAAACTGATTTATTAAATATTTCAGATAAGAAATCCGAATCAGGCCTGCCTGCTGGTTGTAGTTAATAAGAATCAGACAAGTTTACCTTATGGCTTGCCTAAGTGTTAGACGAAGACCTATAGGCATGCTATCTACTGATTTCAGAAATGAAGAGGTAAACGGATTACAGATAGGTTAGAAGAATACAAGTTTTGAAATTGATAATGCATTACTACTGACAATTTAAACTTACAAGCGAGTGAAGCGATTCAGATTTGATTAGAACCCCTATAGGCATGCTTTCTATGTGTTTGTTAACTTAAAACACATTATCTAGGTGCTGCATTTTATTACGAACGCGATATTTGATTTCACTAGTTATTAAAACCTATAACATGTTTGCCTAATGAGAGGCGAGTATGCAAGAATCAGAAAGGACTTATAGGCATATTATCTACATGCATGTGCATCCTATAGACATGGTATCTATATACGAATGCAGAGATTCTTATAGTCATGGTATCTAAATGGGAATGTAGAAGTTCTTATAGTCAAGTTATCTACATGAATGCAGAAATTCATAAAGACAGGTTATCTTCATGAATGCAGAAATTCCTATAGACAAGTTATCTATGTGAATGCAGAAATTAATAAGCCTAAAGGCAGGGTATCTATATAAATGCAAAAGTGCAGAAAACCCTATGAGTAGGAAATCTACATGAATGCAGAAGTGCTGAAACTATAGCCAGGGTATCTGTATAAATGCAGAAGTGCAGAAAACCCTATGAGCAGGACATCTACCCCGTGCATGCATGGTTACCCCTCCCTTTTCACTAATCACCCCAAAAGTTTATTACAAAGTTATTACAATCCAAAAATAAAATAGAGAAAATACATTTAAAAATTGAAATTACAACCAAAGAGAGCCTGATTTAGACTTCTTGTCTGAAGTATGAAGTAAATCAACTCCCAAGATCAAGACCCAAAGCCTTTCTCTCATTTGGATGTGTCAGAGTTCCTTAAGAGCCTCATATAGACTCCGGGCAGTGCTCACATCCAAATGCATTGCAGGATTAAGTCATAGCACAGTGTGGAAGGGCTAGCCCTCAAGTGTCCAAGTTCAGAGGGAACTCAAGGTCCCAAGGTAAGGCTCATAGGAGGGGGCAGAACTTAAAAGTTAAGAGTGAGTGCAAGTGCAGAGTTCTGAGAGGGGGAAAGGGGAAGTGGCATAGAGGCAAGGATAGGATAGTGGGCATACCGAGCAATGGGAAATGCTGGCACACCCCACAAGCCTGTTAGAACACATTGTTTTAGAGGTTAGGATCCCCTAAGGGATCAAGCTCAAACCATGAACAATTACTTGCGTATTTCCATATTTTAAACCATAACTCAAAGTACATAAAGGGAAACAGGGGCAGGGATTCACAGTAGAAACAGGCAAAAGAAATTAACATGCTAGTTAAATATTCAACTTTGCAGAAGTAGTAAAGTAGACATGGATACAAAAAGTTGTAAATAAACACATTGTGATGATGCTGAAACTTAAATTAGGACATACCAGTTTCAACGAAAACAAACAAAGAAAAGCAGTAGGTCTTGTAGACAGGCCACAATGCAGACAAGAAGAGAATGTTATTGTGAGAGAGTATGAGTTCAGAAGGATTCTGATGTCTAGTGTTTGAAAGAGGGTTGTGCCTTTTATAGTGTAGAAATAAGGTAAGAAAACAGTTAAAGAACTGATTGTCAATCAATTACACAAGGCTTCCCTTAATTAAGGGATTCAGATTCAAACGGGTAAAACCATTTAAGGAAAGGAATTAATCAAACACTTTGTACAAAGTAGACAAGAGGGGTTGTTCTGATGGTAAACAACCTCCACTTCCAACTAAGAGGTTGTGAGTTCGAGTCTACCCAAGAGCAAGGTGGGAAGTTCTTGGAGGGAAGGATGCCGAGGGTCTATTTGGAAACAGCCTCTCTACCCCAGGGTAGGGGTAAGGTCTGCGTACACACTACCCTCCCCAGACCCCACTAAGTGGGATTATACTGGGTTGTTGTTGTTGTTGTTGTTGTTTGTACAAAGTAGGCAATTAGGGTTGAATACATAAAAGTCATTTAAGGACAGGGTTTTGATAATACACGGTTTGTGCAAATAAGGTAAGAAGATCAATTAACAACCAGTAAATCAGAGGGTCTGAGACTTTGTTATGAATGAACCGGGTCAGAAAAATAGATAAGGTTTTAACTTAAGGGAAATCAGAAAAACAATGGAAGGAAATCCATCAGACCAAAATCAGAGGGAAGTACGAACTAATCACAAAATTTGAAAGTCACTTTAGAGGGAGGTTCATCATATATAAGGAGCATGTGAGCATGAAAGAAAATTGTCATGCCATTGTAAAATCAGTAGAAAATTCAGTGTAGAAGAGTTTAGCAAATGAGTCAGAATCATATGCAAACAAAGAAGTCCAAACTCAGTTCAGAGACTCAAAGTCAGTCTAAAAGAATAAGGGATCTTTTGAAATAAAAACCCTAGCTAGGGCGAATCACAAAGCAAAGAGGAGAGGGCAAGCAATTGAAACGAAACATGTTTAGAAGCTTCAGAAAAGAACTAAAACTTTTTCATGCTTCTTTTAACAACAAAACTCATGAGAAAACATGATAGCAAAGTAACATGCAAGCACAGTAGAAGGATTCAAAGAACATAATGGAAAATATTGATAAGAACAGTAGAAGAAGCATGCTAGAAGAAACTTAAACAGGGCTCAGTAAAAGGCAAATAAAGAAACTTAAGAACTTAGTAGAAAAATACAGTAGAAGAACACAAGAACACCAGAAAAGTACAGCAGAAAAACATATAGGAAAACATAGTAAGATATTCATATAAGAACATGGTAAAAATACAAGATCACAGTAGAAGTAAATACACATAAAGGAAAAAGAAAGTCAGAAAATACTTAACATTTTCTCAGAAAACCCTAGATCAGAAAAGAAGCGGTTTTGAAAGTAATTTTTGAAAGAAAAGTTAGGGTAATCATTTGAAAACTCAAGGAGAGCATAGATACACAACGGATCTAAAGAAATAGGAGAAAACCTCAAAAGGTTGGGGTTTCAGAAGAACCCTAAAGATGAGAAAGGCTTTGAAAAGTCACTGATCTGAGTCAGAGAGGTAAGAATCAGGCTCAAACCACCATGGAATGCCGGAACTATCATGCCTCGAACCATGGTCTGGGCGTAACACGGCACTCGGTGCCTGACTGCATGTGACCAGGCAAACCAACTGCATGGCTGGATCAACACATGGTATAACTATAAGCTAGAGGTAAATATAAAACATGATAATCTACTAAAGAGTCTGATTGAAATACCATAGATGCTAAAAATACTGAAAGGTCTACAAGTATAAACAAGCAGCCGACAAGGCTAGCACATGAAAGCCTGCTAATATCTGACTGACTGGGTTATAGTCTACGAAACCTCTAAAGAATGCTAAAAATGCTAATTGTTTACCGGGATAAGGTCCCCGGTATACCTTATTAACTGAAATATTGTAATAACTAAAACAAAGAGAGATAAGCCCCCAGAAGACTGGGGCTCACCAATAGCTGATATGAGATGTCCTAGCAAGCAGAATCGTCAACCTGAAAATCGTTACCTGCATCGCGAGATGTAGGCCCCAGGAAAAAGGGACGTCAGTACATTTGAATTGTACTGGTATGTAAAATAGCTAAACAAAAGAACTGTAAATACTGAAATTGAAACTGAACTGCTAGTTGATAAACTGATAACTGAATAAGGAAGTAAGGATGTGAATACCCCCTCTTTTGAATGATGAACAACCTATTAAACTGAATATTAAAATGTGGCATCAAGCCCAATATGTGTGTGTATATATATATATATATATATGTGTGTGTGTGTGTGTGTGTGTGTGCACAACTACGGCCTCAAGCCCAAGTATACGTATACATAACTGCGGCCTTAGGCCCAAAGATGCATAAAGCATGAACTGCGGCCTCAGGCCCAAATACAGGTGTTCAACATTCAAGAATATAAAATCAGGAACTGAGAATCATATTACAATACATGATACTGAAATAATGAGCCATACCAAGTTACATGATACTGGAAAAGTGAATAGGATTAGACTGAGATGAGTATTCATAATAAGTTGATTTATCATAACTGAAACTCATAGAATATCGAATGATTATGAGACTATGCCATCTAGAGAATAGAAGTTCTACTACTATTCAGGGAATAGAGGCATAGTTACTTTCTGAGGAAACTGGTACTGGTCATAATGAATAGGACGTAGGGAGAATCATAGACATTCCCAAACGTAAAGAGTTAGCCTTACATACCTTAACTTCCTGCCCTTGAGCGTAATACAATGTTTGTCAACCCTTTCAACTTTAATCCATAGCAATACAAGTCAAAGGGATTCCATATTAGCTATGATGCCCATGTTTTGGTCACTTAAGCATTTTATCAAACACTTGGTCAAAATAAAGCTTCATAGTCCTTATTAATGGTGTCTCTACACCCAACAACCCATTCTCTTGTTCCTAGATAAATTTTAAAGTCTCAAATGATTATATCAACATTATTCTTCATCACCCATAATGTAAACAACACCTTTAACCAATAATCAACACTCAACACCCCAACCCTATAATCGTTCATGCTTTTCTATCAAACCCATCAACTCATATCTCATGAACTAGGGTTTATAATCATTACACCAATGCTAGAATCAATTAGAAGGTGAAGACATTACCTTTTTGAAGTTCAAACCCTTTGAATTCGAGTTATAGGCTTCCTTCTCTCAACAATGATGTCCCAATCGAATATCTAATGATATGGAGGGTTTAACCATGTTAATAAGATGTTGGGAAATTTAAATTAAGTTAGAATCACCATTAGAACTTACCTTGGGTGGTGGAGGGACCCTTAAGGAGTTCGGTTTTTGAGAGCTTTACTTTCTAGAGCAAGTTTTCATGTTTTGGGGCTGTGGGAGATGAAATAGGGCTAAAAACGACTTCCCAAGTCATTTAACGCGTTGCAGTTGGTACGACCACAGTCCCGACCATGGTAAATCGCTGAGACACTTCCTTGCCACCGCGGCCGCGGTAAAACGCGGCAGGACCGCGGTGCTTGCACACCTCTCTGTAAAACGGACATAACTTTTTGCACAAAGCTTAGTTTGAGCTCTACAATGTATCGCTAGAAAGATATTTCAATGTTCTACAACTTTCATGATTTGATTTTTCCCAAATTTCTTACAATATTTACTAAAACCTGCTGGAATACGAACCTTCTGCAAACTTAGTCGATTTTGTCAAATCTTATGCACCTCACTTTCCATCTTGATTTTGAAATAACTATTTTCACCCATAATCATCCCGATGGGACTTCACATGTTCAAAATATATCCTTACTACTCCTTTAATTCATTTATACATAAGCCAAATTTTTACGGGGTGTTACATTATCTCCCCCTTGGAATCATTCGTCCTCGAATGATGGTCCTGGCTGCAACCATGGCTATCTATGGACATTAAACGGGTGTGATGGAGATATGAGAATACTGAAATATCATGAATACATGTATATCAAACTGAACGAGCATGTGATTACTAAATACTAAGCTGAGTAAATACTGAAGGGCATAGAGATTATAATATAAGACCTGAATGGAAAGGTTAATTACCTTCCACAATTTCCTTTTGCTCTTCAAAGAGATGGGGATATCTGGACTTCATGTCCCCCTCGGCTTCCCATGTAGCCTCTCCAGCCTTTTGATTCCTCCAAAGCACTTTTACTAAAGCAATTTCCTTAGTTCTGAGCTTGCAAATTTGACGATCAAGAATAGCCACTAGAATTTCTTCATAATACAGGATGTCTTTAACCCCTATAACCTCTGTAGGAACCACAAGTGACGGGTCTCCCATGAATTTCTTCAACATGGACACATGAAACACTAGGTGTACAGCAGCTAGTTCTTGTGGCAATTCTAACTCATAAGCCACATGTCTGATCCTTCGCATGATTCTATATGGACCAATATAGCAGGGAATAAGTTTCCCCTTCTTCCCAAATCTCATAACGCCTTTCATGGGAAATACTTTCAGAAACACCCAATCATCAACTTGGAATTCTAAGTCTCTACATCGTACGTCCGAATAGGACTTTTGGCAACTTTGAGCCGTCTTCAAATGACTTTGTATCATGTTGACTTTCTCCATGGACTGATAGACCAAATCAGGTCCTAACAACTCTGCTTCTCCGACTTCGAACCAACCAATTGGTGATCTACACCTTCACCCATACAGAGCTTCGTATGGTTCCATCTTGATACTAGAGTGATAGCTATTATTATAAGCAAACTCAATGACCGGTAGATGATCGTCCCAATTACCTTTAAAATCAATAACACATGCCCTCAACATATCCTCAAGAGTCTGAATGGTGTGTTCCGCCTAGCCATCTGTCTGAGGATGAAAAGTGGTGTTGAGGTCACCCTTATGCCCAATCCCTTCTAAAAGGATTTCCAAAAGTTTGTTGTGAACTGAGCACCATGATCTGAGATAATGGACAAAGGAGTCCCATGCAATCGGACAATTTCTTTGATATACAACTTGGCATGATCCTCAGCCGAATCTGTAGTCTTCACTGGCAAGAAGTGAGCTGACTTGGTAAGTCGGTCTACAATCACCCAAATCAAATCATGCTTCCAGAACGAGCAAGGTAGACCTATTATTAAGTCCATGTTTATCATCTCCCATTTCCATATGGGAATTTCTATATTCTGAGTTAAACTGCCTAGTCTCTGGTGTTCGACTTTCACCTGCTGACAATTTGGACACTTTGCCACGAAATCTGCTATATTCTTTTTCATATCGTTCCACCAATAAACCTCCTTAAGATCATGATACATCTTTGTGGAACCTGGGTGAATAGAATACCTAGAATTGTGGGCTTCTGACATAATTTGCTCTTTGAGCCCATCTATGTCTGGAACGCATAGTCTGCTTCTGTATCTTAAAGTACCATCATCTCCCCCTTGTTCAAAAGCCATAGTCTTGTGTTTATGAATTCCTTCTTTCAGCTGCAATAAGTAGGGATCACTGAATTGTTTTTCTTTTACTTAGGCTACTAAGGAGGATTCAGCCCTGTTCTGGAGAACAACACCACCATCTTCGAAGTCCAAAAGTCGAACTCCTAGATTTGCTAAGTGGTGGACTTCCTTCATCATAATTTGCTTGTCTGCCTCAATGTGAGCTAAGCTGCCCATAGAACGCCGACTGAGAGTATCGGCTACAACATTTGCTTTCCCCGGATGATAGAGGATATCAACATCATAATCTTTAAGTAATTCGAGCCACCTTCTCTGACGTAGATTTAATTCTCTTTGCTTGAAGTTGTACTGGAGACTCTTGTGATCTGTAAAAATGTCAAGATGTTCCCCTAACAAATAATGGCGCCAGATCTTAAGCACGAACACCACAGCTGCTAATTCAAGGTCATGAGTCGGATAATTCTTCTCGTGACCCTTGAGATGTCTCAACGCGTAGGCTATGACTTTACTGTGCTGCATTAATACATACCCAAGACCAACCCCTGAAGCATCACAATAAACAACGAACCCTTCGGTTCCTTCTGGTAGTGTCAGGACTGGAGCTGAAGTCAATCTCTTCTTTAACTCCTCAAAACTTTTCTCGCACGCGTTCGACCATTGAAACTTGACTTTCTTCTGAGTTAATCTACTCAAAGGGGACGAGATAGAAGAAAATCCCTCTACGAAACGCATATAATAGCCTGCTAGACCCAAGAAACTCCTTATATCAGATACAGAGGTGGGTCTAGGCCAATTCTTCGTTGCCTCTATTTTCTGAAAGTCCACCTTCACGCCTTCCCTTGAGATGACATGGCCCAAAAACGCTACTAATTTCAACTACAATTCACACTTAGAAAATTTTGCATATAGCTTGTGATCCTGCAGTGTCTGCAACACAATTCTGAGATGTTCTACATGGTCAGTCTCACTACGGGAATAAATCAAGATGTCATCAATAAACACGATAACAAACAAATCAAGAAAAGTCTTGAAGACCCTATTCATAAGATCCATGAAAGCTGCTGGTGCATTCGTTAAACCAAATGACATTACCAAAAATTCGAAATGCCCATATCGAGTCCTAAAAGCTGTTTTTGGAATATTAACTTCCTTAACCGTCAACTGATGGTATCCTGATCTGAGGTCAATCTTGGAATAACACTGGGCACCCTGAAGTTGATCAAATAAATCATCTATTCTGGGAAGAGGGTACTTGTTCTTGATGGTGACTTTATTCAACTGACGATAGTCAATGCACATACGCAAAGACCCATCCTTCTTTCGGACAGACAAGACCGGTGCGCCCCAAGGTGAGACACTTGGCCTTATAAATCTCTTATCTAGAAGGTTTTTCAACTGGACTTTTAACTATTTCAACTCTGCTGGAGCCATTCTGTAAGGTGGAATAGATATTGGCTTAGTTCCTGGAAATAGATCAATTCTAAAGTCAATCTCTCTATCGAGAGGAATTCCAGGGAGATCTTTGGGAAACACTTCTGGAAACTCATTTACAATTGGTACCGACTGGAGAGTGGGGATCAGAGCATCTGCATCCTTAACTCGAACCAGGTGATAGATATATCCTTTGGAGATTATCTTTCTAGCTTTAAGATAGGAAATAAACCTACCCCCAGGTGCTACTACATCACCCTTCCATTCTAAGACTGGTTCACCGGGAAATTCAAAACTTACTATTTTGGTTCTACAACCCACTTTGGCATAACATGACTCTAACCAATCCATGCCCATGATCACATCGAAGTCTAACATCTCCAATTCTATTAAGTCTGCTACAGTAAGACGATGATGCACTTTGACTGGACATCCCCTATAGATACACCTTGCTATAACTGATTCTCCAACTGGAGTGGACACTCCAAAGGGTTCACACAACTTTTCTGGTTCTATCCCAAATTTCTTTGCAATATATGGGGTTACATAAGATAGGGTGGATCCCGGATCTATAAGAGCATAGACATCAAAAGTGAATATTGTTAGCATATCTGTGACAACATCTCCACGAGCCTTTGTATCCTAACGGTCTTCCAGTGCATACAAGTGGTTTCGACCATCGCCTACATTATTAGACTTTGCTACACCGCGCCCTTGTTGGGCCTGAGAGTTATTCTGGGCTACTGAATTAGTGGACTGAGCTACATTGCCGCCATTGTTCTGTTTTGCCGATGGACAATCCCTCAAGAAGTGGCCCTGCTGACTGCACCCAAAGCAAACATTTTTGCCCAAATGATAGAACCCTGGGTGCCTCTTACCACAAGTGTTGCAAATAGGGTAACCAGGGACTCTGTAGCCCACACTAGCATGTGACTGTGAGTCTGTTGTTCTAAAATTTGGTTTTTCTTGTTAAACTTTGACCTCTGAAATGGTGCACTAGCTGAAGATGGAGCAGGTCCTGATTTTGATTTCTTGAAAAATTGGCAATTGCCTCCTGCTTGAGATCCCCCATGGTTGAAATTTCCTGCATAATTAGCTCTCTTGCTGAATTCCCTCTCCTTCTCTCTCCGTAGCTGCTCTTCTTCCTTCAACCTGTCTTCGTTCCCTTGAACAAAGGCAACCATCTTAGTGATGGTCATGTCATTATTCTAAGAAGCTATATTAGCATCAGCAAACAAATCATCTGAAAGCCCCAATACAAACCGCCTAACTCTAGCCCTCATATCACGTACCATTTCCGGAGCATACTTGGCTAGAGAGATGAACTTGAGGTAGTACTCATTTACACTCATATGATTCTGTCTGAGTCTATCAAACTCCAAAGCCTTAGCTTCCAAGACCTCAATGGGTAGAAAGTGCTCAAGGAACATATCTGCAAACTCTTTCCAATCGCAGGATCTGCATCCTCCCCTCGGGACTCTTCCCATGTTTCATACCAAGTGTTGGCAACATCCTTCAGCTGGTATGCAGCAAGCTCTGCTGCCTTAGTGTCTGTAGCATGCATCACTCGAAATATCTTTTGAACCACATCAATGAAGTTTTGCGGATCCTCATCCTTTTTGGACCCTGTGAAGACTGGAGGTTTCATGTTGAGGAATTCCCTAGACCTGGAACTACCTGTCTCATGAACATCACTTGTTCCCTTCCTTTGAGCCTGAGTAGCAACAATCTAGGTGAGCAATTGGATAGCTCCCCTGACATCCATGTTTGAAGCACTAGGCACTGAGCCCGGTGCAACCCCCTAGGCCGGAGTGCCCTCCTCCTGAGCAACATTAGTCGTGGCCCCCTGGCTAGTAGCCGTGGCCCTGCTGGTGTACTTTCTTTTTGCATGCATTTTTCTAAAATACAAGATTCGCATGGGTTAGAAAGATTCCTGAAATCATAGCTCTAATTCACGATCTAGAGTATGAAAGAAATGGAATAATCCTAGATGTCTTGGTGGTCAACTATTTACATGTGTGGCGCGCACACACACATAAAAGAGACCCCACTGGACATGGCTTCATAGACTCCCTAGGACTCTTGAACCTAGGGCTCTGATATCAAGCTTTGTCACGCCCAAAACCATGGTCTGGGCGTAACACGGCACTTAGTGCCTGACTGCATGTGACCGAGCGAACCAACTGCATGGCTGGATCAACACGTGGTATAACTATGAGCTAGAGGTAAATATAAAACATGATAATCTACTAAAGAGTCTGACTAAAATACCATAGATGCGGAAAATACTGAAAGGTCTGCAAGTATAAACAAGTAGTCGACAAGGCTAACACATGAAAGCCTGCTAATATCTGACTGACTGGGTTATAGTGTACGAAGCCTCTAAAGAATGCTGAAAATGCTAACTATTTACCGGTACAAGGTCCCCGGTATACCTTATTAACTGAAATACTATAGAGACTAAAACAACAGAGAGATAAGGCCCCGGAAGACTGGGGCTCACCAATAGCTAATATGAGATGTCCTAGTAAGCAGAATTGTCAACCTAAAAATCGTTACCTGCATCGTGAGATGTAGGCCCTGGGAAAAAAGGATGTCAGTACATTTGAATTGTACTGGTATGTAAAATAGCTTAACAAAAGAAATATGAAACTGAACTACTAGCTGATAAACTGATAACTGAACAAGGAAGTAAGGATGTGAATACACCCTCTTCTAAATGATGAACAACTTGTTTAACTGAATATTAAACTGCGGCCTCAGGCCCAATATGTATATATATATATATATATATATATATAAGTGCACAACTGCAGCCTCGGACCCAAGTTACGTATACATAACCGTAGCCTCAGGCCCAAAGATGCATAAAGCATGAACTGCGGCCTCAGGCCCAAATACAGGTGTTCAATATTCAAGAATATAAAATCAGGAACTGAGAATCATATTACAATACATGATACTGAAATAATGAGCCATACCATGTTACATGATACTGAAAAAGTGTATAGGATTAGACTGAGATGAGTATTCATAATAAGTTGATTTATCATAACTGAAACTCATATAATATCCAATGATTATGAGACTATGTCATCTAGAGAATAGAAGTTCTACTATTATTCAGGGAACTAAGGCATAGTTACTTTCTGAGGAAACTGTTAATGGTCATAATGAATGGGACGTAGGGAGAATCATAGACATTCCCAAACGTAAAGAGTTAGCCTTACATACCTTAACTTCCTGCCCTTGAGCGTAATACAATGTTTGTCAACCCTTTCAACTTTAATCTATAGCAATACAAGTCAAAGGGATTCCATATTAGCTATGATGCTCATGTTTTGGTCACTTAAGCATTTCATCAAACACTTGGTCAAAATAAAGCTTCATAGCCCTTATTAATGGTGTCTCTACACCCAACAACCCATTCTCTTGTTCCTAGATAAATTTTAAAGTCTCAAATGATTATATCAACATTATTCTTCATCACCGATAATGTAAACAACACCCTTAACCAGTAATCAACACTCAACACCCCAACCCTATAATAGTTCATGCTTTTATATCAAACCCATCAACTCATATCTCGTGAACTAGGGTATATAATCATTAAAACAATGCTAGAACCAATTAGAGGGTGAAGACATTACATGTTTTAAGTTCAAACCCTTTGAATTCGAGTTCTAGGCTTCCTTCTCTCAACAATGATGTCTCAATCGAACATCTAATGAAATGGAGGGTTTAACCATATTAATAAGATGTTGGAAAATTGAAATTAATTTAGAATCACCATTAGAACTTACCTTGGGTGGTGGAAGAACCCTTAAGGAGTTAGGTTTTTGAGAGCTTTACTTTCCAAAGAAAGTGTTCATGTTTTGGGGCTGTGGGGGATGAAATAGGGCTAAAAATGACTTCCAAAGTCATCCACCACATCCCGGTTGGTGCGACCGCGGTCTCGACCGTGGTAAATCGCTGAGACACTGCCTCGCCACTGCGGTCGCGGTAAAACACGGCAGGACTGCGGTGGTTGCATGCCTCTTTGTAAAACGGGCATAACATTTTGTACAGAGCTTCGTTTGGGCTCCACAATATATCATTGGAAAGAAATTTCAAACACCTACAACTTATATTCTTTGAGTTTTCCCAAAACCCTTACAAATTTTCACTAAAACTTGCTGGAATATGAACCTTCTACAAACTTAGTCGATTTTGTCAAATCTTATGCACCTCACTTTCCATCTTGATTTTGAATTAACTATTTCATCCATAATCATCCCGATGGGACTTCACATGTTCAAAATATATCCTAACTATTCCTTTAACTCATTCATACCTAAGTCGAATTTTTACGGGGTGTTACAGGAACAGAGCCGGAGAGGGCCGTGGAACCTTGAATCGGCGGAGGCCTGAGTGAAAACCTTCGAGGTTAGACCTCGAATCTTCAAGTATCAAGTATATAAGAGCAAAAGGAGGTAAGTATAGGGCTCCCATGGCCTGAGAAGCCATGGATTCCGGTGGTTTTAAGGTTGAAGACGGTGAGAGACGGCTAGGGTTAGGGAATGTTCGAAAGAGTTTGAGAGAGGGGAGGGGTTTCAGGGGCGGCGGGTTAGCTACGAGAACTATGTTATCAAGTGGAATATTCTTCTTTACTTTACTATTTTGTGGGATGGGATGTATTTTAATGTCTAGTAATTGTCACCTAGATGTAGGCCACATGTGCAGTTGAATTTCAAGGCTTGGATTTATTTTCTGTATTTTAGTATTTTTTTATTTGCTTTATTAATTAGATATAATTCGTTATCAAACTCCCGGAAGTCTAGAAATCGAATTTCGATCTCTAGAACTAAAAATGGACCTATGGATCATTACATGCTTATGCTTAAAACAATGTCATCTCGTGTGCACCTCACATGCATCTCATGCGTCACACGTGCATCTTCTATATATTAGTAAAACTTTTCGAAAATCTTATACAGGGTCAAACTTTGTACGATCTGCTTGAAAGAGATGATTGGAGGTGACGTTGAGCTTCCATGCGGCCATAAGTTTCACCCGCATTGCATCCATAGATGGATGTCTAGATCTACTCCCTGACCAATTTGTCACGGCATTATATGAAATAAAGTACTACAATGTCCAAATTGGTTTTCGGGTTAACTCTACTATCCAAAAGCCATGTTTCTGTGCAACACATGCACCCCCTGTGGTATCTGGTCAAAGCCCGCATGAAAATCCTATGATTTTATCGGGGTTGTGATGGCACTCACGTGTGCATTGACTATTAGCATCAGAAAGTGGTGTGTACGTGATCTAGTAGAGAGGGACATAGAGACGCGAGAGAGTCCTGCAGAAATTTGTACAATATGCTTGAACGAGATAATTGGAGGTGAAGTTTAGCTTAGATGCAGCCACAAATTTCACCCGCAATGCATCCAAGAATGGATTCCCACATCTGCTACATGCCCAATCTGTCGCGAAATTATATAAAATCAAGTAGTGTATAGGTTAAATAATAATTTTAGTTTGTTATAACTATAAGAATTTTAGCTACGAGAACTATGTTATCAAGTGGAATATTCTTCTTTAATATACTATTTTGTGGGATGGGATGTATTTTAATGTCCAGTAATTCTCAATTGTCACCTAGATTTAGGCCACATGTGCAGTTGAATTTCAAGGCTTGGATTTACTTTCTGTATTTTAGTATTTTTTTATTTACTTTATTAACTAGGTATAATTCATTATCAAACTCCCGGAAGTCTAGAAATCAAATTTAGATCTCTAGAACTAAAAATGGACCTTTGGATCATTACATGCTTATGCTTAATACAATGTCATCTCCTGTGCACCTCACATGCATCTTTTATATATTAGTAAAACTTTTCGAAAATCTTATACAGGGTCAAAATTTGTACGATAGACTTGAAAGAGATGATTGGAGGTGACGTTGAGCTTCCATGCGGCCATAAGTTTCACCCGCAGTGCATCTATAGATGGATATCCAGATCTAATCCCTGCCCAATTTGTCGTGGCATTATATGAAATAAAGTGCTACAATGTCCAAATTGGTTTTCGGGTTAATTCTATTGTCCAAAAGCCATGTTGTTGCACAACATGTGCACCCCCTGTAGAATCTGGTCAACGCCCGCATGAAAATCCTATGATTTTATCGAGGTTGTGATGGCACTCATGTGTGCGGTGACTATTGGCATCAGAAAGTGGTGTGTACGTGATCTAGAAGAGTTCCTGCATAAATTTGTACAATATGCTTGAGCGAGATGATTGGAGGTGAAGTTCAGCTTCGATGCAGCCACAAAAATCACCCACAATGCATCCAAGGATGGATTCCCACATCTGCTACATGCCCAATCTGTCACGAAATTATAAAATCAAGTAGTGTATAAGTTAACTAATAATTTTAGTTTGTCACAACTGTCAGAATTTTAGCTACGAGAATTATGTTATCAAGTGGAATATTCTTCTTTACTATACTATTTTGTGGAATGGGGTGTATTTTAATGTTTAGTAATTCTCAATTGTCACTTAGATGTAGGCCACATGTGCAGTTGATTTTCAAGGCTTAGATTTACTTTGTGTATTTTAGTATTTGTTTTATTTGCTTTATTAATTAGATATAATTCATTATCAAACTTCCGGAAGCCTCGAAATCAAATTTTGATTTGTAGAACTAATAATGGACCTTTGGATCATTACATGCTTATGCTCAAAACAATGTCATCTCGTGTGCAGCTCACATGCATCTCGTGCGTCACACATGCATCTTCTATATATTAGTAAAAACTTATCGAAAATTTTATACAGGGTCAAGATTTGTACGATCTGCTTGAACGAGATGATTGGAGGAGACGTTGAGCTTCCATGCGGCCATAAGTTTCGCTTGTATTGCATATATAGATGGATGTCCAGATCTACTACCTGTTCAATCTGTCGCGGCATTATATGAAATAAAGTGCTACAATGTCCAAATTGGTTTTCGGGTTAATTCTACTGTCCTAAAGCCATGTTGTTGCATGACACGTGCACCCCCGTGGTAGTTGGGCAAAGCCCCCGTGAAAATCCTATGCTTTTATCTAGGTCATGATGGCACTCACGTGTGTGGTGAGTATTGGCATCAGAAAGTGGTGTGTACGTTATCTAGCGGAGAGGGACATAGAGATGCTGGAGCATCCTGCAGAAATTTGTACAATGTGCTTAAGCGAGATGACTGGAGGTGAAGTTCAGCTTAGATGCAGCCACAAATTTCACTCGCAATGCATCCAAGGATAGATTCCCACATCATCTACATGCCCAATCTGTTGCGAAATTATATAAAATCAAGTATTGTATAAGTTAATTAATAATTTAGTTTGTTACAACTGCTAGAATTTTAGCTATGAGAATTATGTTATCAAGTTGAATATTCTTCTTTACTATACTATTTTGTGGGATGGGATGTATTTTAATGTCTAGTAATTCTCAATTGTCACCTAGATGTAGGCCACATGTTTAGTTGAATTACAAGGCTTGGATTTACTTTCTGTATTTTAGTATTTTTTTTATTTGTTGTATTAATTAGATATAATTCATTATCAAACTATCGGAAGTTTCGAAATCGAATTTCGATTCTAGAACTAAAAATGGACTTTTGGATCATTACATGCTTATGATCAAAACAATGTCATCTCGTGTGCACCTCACGTGCATCTCGTGCGTCACACGTGTATCTTCTATATATTAGTAAAAACTTTTCGAAAATTTTATACAGAGTCAAAATTTGTACGATCTGCTTGAATGAGATTATTAGAGGAGACGTTGAGCTTCCATGCTGCCATAGGTTACACCCGCATTACATAAATAGATGGATCTCCTAATCTACTACATGTCCAATCTGTCGCAGCATTATATGAAATAAAGTGCTACAATGTCCAAATTGGTTTTCGGGTAATTCTACTGTCAGAAAGCCATGTTGCTGCACAACATGTGCACCCCCGTGGTAGCTGGACAAAGCCCGTGTGAAAATCCTATGCTTTTATCTGGGTTGTGATGGCACTCACGTGTGCGATGACTATTGGCATCAGAAAATGGTGTGTACGTGATCTAGCGGAGAGAAACATAGTGATGCAGGAGCGTCCTGTAGAAATTGTACAATATGCTTGAGCGAGATGACTGGAGGCGAAGTTCAGCTTCGATGCAGCCACAAATTTCACCCGCAATGCATCCAATGATGGATTCCCACATCATCTACATGCCCAATCTGTTGCGAAATTATATAAAATCAAGAAGTGTATAAGTTAACTAATAATTTTAGTTTGTTACAACTGTAAGAATTTTGGCTATTAGAATTATGTTATCAAGTTAAATATTTTTCTTTACTATACTATTTTGTGGGATGGGATGTATTTTAATGTCTAGTAATTCTCAATTGTCACCTAGATGCAGGCCACATGTGCAGTTGAATTTCAAGGCTTGGATTTACTTTCTGTATTTTAGTATTTTTTTAATTTGCTTTATTAATTAGATATAATTCATTATCAAACTATCGGAAGTCTCGAAATTGAATTTCGATACAAAAATGGACCTTTAAATCATTATATGCTTATGCTCAAAACAATGTCATCTCGTGTGCACCTCACGTGCATCTCGTGCGTCACACGTGCATCTTCTATATATTAGTAAATACTTTTCGAAAATCTTATACATAGTCAAATTTGTACAATCTACATGAACGAGATGATTGGAGGAGACGTTGAGCTTCCATGCAGCCATAAGTTTCACCCGCATCGCATCCATAGATGGATGTCCAGATCTACTACCTGCCCAATCTGTCGCGGCATTTTAAGAAATAAAGTGCTACATTGTCCAAATTGGTTTTTGGGTTAATTCTACTATCCAAAAGCCATGTTGTTGCGCAACACGTGCACCCCCGTGGTAGCTGGACAAAGCCCGCGTGAAAATCCTATACTTTTATCGGGGTTGTGATGGCACTCACATGTGCGGTGACTATTACCATCAAAAAGTGGTGCAAACGTGATCTAGCGGAGAGAAACATAGAGATGCAGGAGCATCGTGTAGAAATTTGTACAATATGCTTGAGCAAGATGACTAGAGGCGAATTTCAGCTTCGATGCATCCGCAAATTTTACCCGCAATGCATCCAAGGATGCATTCCCACATCTGCTACATGCCCAATTTGTCGCGAAATTATAAAATCAAGTAGTGTATAGGTTAACTAATAAGTTTAGTTTTTTACAACTGTCATAATTTTAGCTACGAGAACTATGTTATCAAGTGGAATATTCTTCTTTACTATACTATTTTGTGGGATGGGGTGTATTTTAATGTTCAGTAATTCTTAATTGTCACTTAGATATAGGCCACACGTGCAGTTGAATTTCAAAGCTTGGATTTACTTTCTGTATTTTAGTATTTTTTTTATTTGCTTTATTAATTAGTTATAATTCACTATCAAACTCCCGGAAGTCTCAAAATCAAATTTCAATCTATAGAACAAAAAATGGACCTTTGGATCACTACCTGTTTATGCTGAAAACATTGTCATCTCGTGTGCACCTCACGTACATCTCGTGCGTCACACGTGCATCTTCTATATATTAGTAAAAACTTTTTGAAAATCTTATACATAGTCAAAATTGTACGATCTTCTTGAACGAGATGATTGGAGGAGACATTGAGCTTCCATGCGGCCATAAGTTTCACCCGCATTGCATCCATAGATGGATGTCTAGATCTACTACCTGCCCAATCTGTCGCGGCATTATATAAAATAAAGTGCTACAATGTCCAAATTGGTTTTCGGGTTAATTCTACTGTCCGAAAGCCATGTTGCTACACAACACGTACATCGTCGTGGTAGTTGGGCAAAGATCGTGTGAAAATCCTATGCTTTTATCGGGGTTGTGATGGAACTCACGTGTGCGGTGACAATTGGCATCAGAAAGTGGTGTGTACGTGATCTAGTAGAGAGGGACATAGCGATGCAGGAGCGTCCTGCAGAAATTTGCACAATATGCTTAAGCAAGATGATTGGAGGCGAAGTTCAGCTTCAATGCAGCCACAAAATTTCACCCACAATGCATCCAAGGATAGATTCCCACATCTGCTACATGCCCAATCTGTGGCGAAATTATATAAAATCAAGTAGTGTATAGGTTAACTTATAATTTTTCTTTGTTACAACTGTGTCACGACCCCAGTTCGCCCTCTGTGAACTATCGTGACGGCACCTAGTCTCTACAACTAGGTAAGCCTAACAAATGCGTAAAAGAAACAATTTGAGGAGACGTTGAGCTTCCATGCGGCCATAAGTTTCACCTGCATTGCATACATAGATGGATGTCTCGATCTACTACCTACCAAATCTGTCACGGCATTATATGAAATAAAGTTCTAGAATGTCCAAATTGGTTTCCGGGTTAACTCTACTATTTGAAAGCCATGTTGTTGCACAACACGTGCACCCCCATGGTAGCTGGACAAAGCCCGCGTGAAAATCTTACGCATTTATCAGGGTTGTGATGGCATTCACGTGTGTCGTGACTATTGGCATTAGAAAGTAGTGTGTACGTGATCTAGTGGAGAGGGACATAGAGATGCAGGAGCATCCTACAGAAATTTGTACAATATGCTTGAGCGAGATGACTGGAGGCGAAGTTCAGCTTGGATGCAACCACAAATTACACCTGTAATGCATCCGAGGATAGACTCCCACATCTACTACCTGCCCAATCTGTCACGGCATTATATGAAATAAAGTGATACAATGCCTAAATCAGTTTTCGAGTTAATTCTACTGTCTGAAAGCCATGTTGTTCCGCAACACATAGACCCCTATGGTAGCTGGTCAAAGCCCGCATCAAAATCCTATGCTTTTTTTGGGGTTGTGATTGCATTCACATGTGCGGCGACTATTGGAATCATAAAGTGGTGTGTACGTGATCTAACAGAGAGGGACATAGAGATGTAGTTGAGTCATGCAGAAATTTGTACAATATGCTTGAGCGAGATGATTGGAAGCGAAGTTCAGCTTCGATGCAGCCACAAATTTCACCCGCAATGCATCCAATGATGGATTCCCACATCATCTACATGCCCAATCTGTTGCGAAATTATATAAAATCAAGAAGTGTATAAGTTAACTAATAATTTTAGTTTGTTACAACTGTAAGAATTTTGGCTATTAGAATTATGTTATCAAGTTAAATATTTTTCTTTACTATACTATTTTGTGGGATGGGATGTATTTTAATGTCTAGCAATTCTCAATTGTCACCTAGATGCAGGCCACATGTGCAGTTGAATTTCAAGGCTTGGATTTACTTTCTGTATTTTAGTATTTTTTTAATTTGCTTTATTAATTAGATATAATTCATTATCAAACTATCGGAAGTCTCGAAATTGAATTTCGATTTGTAGAACTAAAAATGGACCTTTGGTTCATTACATGATTATGCTCAAAACAATGTCATCTCGTGTGCACCTCACGTGCATCTCATGCGTCAGAGGTGCATCGTCTATATATTAGTAAAAACTTTTTGAAAATCATATATAGAGTCAAAATTTGTACGATCTGCTTCAACGAGATGATTGGAGGAGACGCTGAGCTTCCATGCGGCCATAAGTTTTACCCGCATTGCATCCATAGATGGATGTCTAGTTCTACTACCTGCCCAATCTGTCGCGATATTATATGAAATAAAGTGCTACAATGTGCAAATTGGTTTTCGGGTTAATTCTGCTATCGGAAAGCCATGTTGTTGCGCAACACGTGCACCCATGTGGTAGCTGGTCAAAGCTCACGTGAAAACCCTATGCTTTTATCTTGGTTGTGATGGCACTCACGTGTGCGGTGACTATTGGCATTAGAAAGTGGTGTGTACGTAATCTAGCAGAGAGGTACGAAGAGATGCATGAGCGTTCTACAGAAATTTGTACAATATACTTGAGTGAGATGACTGGAGGCGAAGTTCAGCTTCGACGCAACCATAAATTTTACCCGCAATGCATCCAAGGATGGATTCCCACATCTGCTACATGCCCAATCTGTCGTGAAATTATATAAAATCAAGTAGTGTATAGGTTAACTAATAACTTTAGTTTGTTACAACTGTGTCACGACCCCAGTTCACCCTCCGTGAACTATCATGATGGCACCTAGCCTTTACGACTAGGTAAGCCTAACAAATGCGGAAAAGAAACAATTTGCGGAAAGAAAATAGTATAAAACCGAAATAACAACTGAATTAGCATTTAAGATGCCGCCTGGCATATAACAGTACAAGAATCTCAACCTAATACTTTCCAAAATCTCGAACCCCATGAATCACAAGCTAAGAGAATACATAAGAAGCTCTAACTCCAGAAATGTCTATCAAAAAAGAAAATACATAAGGGCTAATATTTTAAAAGAGAATAGAAAGGGACTTCTCGGTCTACGAACATGGCAGATATGCCTCGAAATCGCTGGAACAGTCGCCTGGCCTCAATGGTGATAGGACTGAGTCGAAGTACCTGGATGTCACGACCCAAACTCGGACCCAGTCGTGATGGCGCCTCTCGTGAAGAAAAGGCCAGCCGACACTTCCCATTATCCGATTATTAACAATTAAGCATATAAGAAACAGTCTAAACAAGAATAAGTAAACCAAAGTTTAAGCAGTTAATAGTATAAATCGCGGAAATTAACCCAACACAACCCTAAACCGGGGTGTCACTAATCATGAGTATCTATAAAACCTAATACAAGTCTGAAAAGTCTACAAACTCTTACAAATGTCTGATAAGAGATAGAAATGATAGAGAGGGAGAAACACGAGACTGCGGATGTCAAGCAGCTACCTCGTGGACTCCGATATCTGCCGGGATCTCTCAACTCGCACTGGTAGGATCCGCAACATCTGAATCTGGACACAGGGGTGCATGGAGTAAAGTGAGTACTCCAACTAAGTGAGTAACAAATGCAAATAAAGATTAAAAGCAAGAAATCACATAAGGCACAAAGAATTCTATAATGAAGCAGTAAAACCATTTAAAATCAGTAAATCAGTGAAAGATAGGTAAAATCCTTTAACTCAAATGTAGTTTCATGAAAAGCTTTTTTCAATAATTAAGCAGGTAATTGACAGTCAATTATGAAAAGTAAACACACAAAGCCTCGCCCCTCGGGCACAATATCAACAAATCCGCCCCTCGAGCAGCATCTTAGAACAGTACCAGCCCCTCGGGCAATCACATAGAACAATACCAGCACCTCGGGCTCAATCTCACATCACAATGGGTACCCGCGCTCACTAGGGGTGTACAGACTCCTGGAGGGGCCCCTTACGGCCCAAGCGCAATATCAATCCACCACGTGGCATCATCACTAGGCCCTCGGCCTTATATCAATCAAGCCACCTCATGGTGTACATATCTCAGGCCCTCGGCCTCATAATCAGTATCAAATGTTTCCTCACAACATAGGTCATCGGCCTTACTTAGTCAAAATCCTCACAAGCCACTCGGGCAGTAGTAAAACATGTTTCTCAGCCCAAAATATCATTTAAAAGATCATTTAAGTGTTAAAACAAAGTAAACATGGCTGAGTACGAAAACAGTGAAATATAACATGACTGAGTTCAAGTATAAAGTCAAAATAGTGAGGAAATATCAGTAAAAATCCCCGAAGGGTTCAAATAGTTGGCATAAGGCCCAACTATGGCATTCAGCCCAAATAATGATGTTAACAAATAGATTTCAGTCAAATACGCGGTAAAATCAATAGTCGGGACGGACCAAGTCACAATCCCCAATAGTGCACGACCTCACACTCGTCATCAAGCGTGTGCCTCACCTCACCATAGCACTACGATGTGCAATCCGGGGTTTCAAACCCTCAGAACATCATTTACAATCATTACTCACCTCGAACCGGTCAAATCTCTAGCTCGTCGAATCTATCCAAAATCAGAATGAGGACGTCAAAATGTGCTAAGGGAACGAAGCCCAAGCGAAAACAATTAATATATGACACAAATCCCGAAATTACCAAAACCCGACCCCCAAGCCCACGACTTGGAATTTTAAAATTTTCACATCAATAGATTCCTTATCTCTCCACGAGTTCATACATATCAAAAACATCAAAATCCATCCACAAATGACCCTTCAAATCCCAAATTTTAGGTCTCTAATTTCAAGCCCTAGTTCTTCAATTTTGGCTTAATTTCCATGATTATTTAAGTAGAATTCACATTAGAATCGGGTTTTAAGTCGAAGAATCTTACCTCAAAGTGATCCCCCTTGAATCCATCTTCAATCTCCTTCAAAAAGCTCCAAAAACAACCAACAATGGAAGAAATAAACCCCACATTTGCGGACAAGCCGACCTTTTAAACCTTTTTCCAGGCCTATTTTCCTTCATTGCGATCGCAGGAAATCCTTCGCGATCGCGAAGCACAAATTCTCAGCTCCCAAAAATAACTCTATGCGGACGCGTACAATTACCTACGAACGCGATGCTCAGGCAACTAACTCTACGCGATCGCGGATTGCCTACTGCGTTCGCAATGAACAAATTCAAGCCCAGACCTCAGGTTCACTTAACTGTACGCGAACGCGACCCACTTCACGCGTTCGTGATCAAAAACTTCCTCACCTCTATGCGATCGCAACCCAACCTTTTGCGATCGTGAAGAACAAACTGGACAGGACCTCAAAAGCTTCTATGCGATCATAGGAACCCTTACGCGATCGTAGAGAAGGATCTCTGCAACAGCTGAACCTGAAATTCTGCAACGTCTCCAAGGCATGAAATGGTCCGATTGACCATCCAAAACTCACCCGGGACCTCAACCAAAGGCACCAACATATCCTAAAACCTCATTCAAACTTGTTCCAACCTTCGGAATGCTCAAAACAACATCAAAACACCGAATCGCATAGGATTCAAGCTTAAGAATTCCAAAATCTTCAAAATTACGCTTTTGATCAAAAACCCAATCAAACCACATTTGAATGACCTGAAATTTTGCGCACACATCCCAAATAACACAACAAAACTACTGAAACTCTCGAAATTCCATTCCGACCTCTATATCAAAATCTCGCCTACCAACCGGAAATCGCCAAAATAACAACTTCGCCAATTCAAGCCTAAGTCTTCTCTAAACCTCCAAAACCCATTCTGATTACGCTCCTAAGTCCCAAATCACCTTTTGAAGCTAAACAAACCATCAAAACTCACATCCGAGCCTTCTAACACATAAGCCAACATTCGGTTGACTTTACCATCCTAAACTCACTCCAAAGAGACTAAGTATCTCAAACCTTACAAAAATCATTCCGGATTCGATCCGACCAACCCGATATCACATAATATGGATAACAAATATAAAGCAGTAGAAATGGGGGAAACGGAGCAGTAACCCATGAGACGACGGGTCAGGTCGTCACATCCTCCCTAACTTAAACAAATGTTCGTCCGCGAACGAATCAAGAAACATCCCTGAAGTCCCAAACAGGTGAGGAAATCTGCTTTGCATCTCCCGCTCAGTCTCCCAAGTAGCCTCCTCCACGGGCCGACCTCTCCACTGCACTTTCACTAAAGCTATATCCTTTGACCTCAACTTTCGAACTTGTCAACCCAAAATAGCTACTGGCTCCACATCATAAGTCAAATCATCATCCAATTGAACTGTGCTGAAATCCATAACATGAGACGGATCCCCAATATACTTTCGGAGCATAGAAACATCAAATACTAGATGCACACTCGACAAGCTGGGTGGTAAAGCAAGCTCATAAGCCACCTCCCCGATCCTCCGAAGCACCTCAAAAGGCCCAATAAATCGAGGACACAATTTACCTTTCTTCCCAAATCGCATAACACACTTCATGGCTGAAAACTTCAACAGAACATTCTCACCAACCATGTAGGACACATCTCGAACCTTCCTATCGGCATAGCTCTTTTTCCTTGATTGTGCTGTACGAAGCCTATCCTGAATCACTTCACCTTTTATAAGGCATCATGCACCATGTCTGTCCCTAATAGCCTAGCCTCACTGGGCTCGAACCAACCAACGGGAGATCTACATTGCCTCCCATACAAAGCCTCATATGGAGCCATCTGAATACTTGACTGGTAGCTGTTGTTATAAGAAAACTCCATAAGCGGTAGGAACTCATCCCATGACCCTCCGAAATCAATGACACAAGCATGCAACATGTCCTCCAATATCTAAATAGTGTGCTCGGACTGCCCATCCGTCTGAAGATGAAAAGATGTGCTCAACTTCACCTAAGTACTCAACTTTCTCTGTACGGCCCTCCAGAACTGCGAAGTAGACTGAGTACCTCTATCTGAGATGATGGAAACTGGAACACTATGCAAACGAACAATCTCTCGGATATAGATCCCTACCAACCTCTTTGAAGAATAGGTAGTACACATAGGAATGAAGTGCGCGGACTTAGTCAGTCGATCTACAATCACCCAAATAGCATCGAACTTCCTCAAAGTCCGTGGAAGTCCAACTGCGATGTCCATAGTGATCCTCTCCCACTTCCACTCTAGAATATCCATCTGCTGAAGCAAGCCACCCGATCTCTAATGCTCATATTTCAACTGCTGACAATTGAGACACCAAGCCACAAATTCCATAATGTCTTTCTTCATTCTCCGCCACAAATAGTGCTGCCTCAGATCCTGATATATCTTCGCGGCACTTGGATGAATAGAATACCGGGAGATATGGGCCTCCTCCAGAATCAACTCCCGAAGCCCATCCATATTGGGAACACAAATCCGGCCCTGCATCCTCAACACCCCATCATCACCAATGGTCACATCTCTGGCATCATTATGCTGAACTATATCCTTAAGGACAAGCAAATGTGGATCATCATACTGGTGCTTTCTGATGCGATCATATATGGAAGACCGAGAAACCACACAAGCTAATACCCGACTGGGCTCTAAAACATCTAATCTCATGAATCGATTGGCCAAAGCCTGAACATCAACTGCAAGAGGTCTCTCCCCAACTGGAATATATGCTAAACTCCTCATACTCACCACCTTTCGGCTAAAGGCATCGGCCACCACATTGGCCTTTCTTGGATGGTACAATATAGTGATATCATAATCTTTAAGCAACTCCAACCACTTTCGCTGCCTCAAATTGAGATCATGTTGTTTGAACAAGTGTTGGAGACTGCGATGATCAGTAAACACTTCACAAGACACACCATACAAGTAATGCCTCCAAATCTTCAACGCGTGAACTATGGCAGCCAACTCCAAATCATGAACAGGGTTGTTCTTCTCATGGGGTTTCAACTGACGAGAAGAATAAGCAATAACTCTACCTTCCTAAAGCAATACACTACCAATATCCACTCTCGAGGCATCACAATACACGGTATATGAACCTGAAGTTGATGGCAAAACTAACACTGGAGTTGTAGTCAAAGTTGTCCTCACACTCGTCTGACCATACAAATGAAGCACCCTTCTGAGTAAACTTGGTCAAGGGCGATGCGATAGATGAGAATCCCTGAACAAACCGGCGATAATAGCCTGCCAAACCAAGAAAGCTGCGAATCTTTGTGGCTGAGGATGGTTTGGGCCAACTCTAAACCACCTCTATCTTCTTCAGATCAACCTAAATACCCTCTCTAGACACCACGTGCCCCAAGAAAGCCACTGAATTAAGCCAGAACTCACATTTGGAGAACTTTGCATAAAGCTTCTTCTCCCTCAATCTCTGTAACATAATTCTCAAATGCTCTGCGTGCTATTCCTGACTATGCGAATATACCAGAATATCATTAATGAAGACTATGACAAACGAGTCAAGATAAGGCCGGAACACACTGTTCATCAAATGCATGAATGTTGCTGGGGCATTGGTCAGCCTGAAAGGCATCACCAAGAATGCATAATGACCATATCGGGTCCTGAAAGCTGTCTTAAGAACATCCGAGTCCCTGATCTTCAACTGGTGATAACCTGAATAGAGATCAATCTTGGAGAACACTCTTGCTCCTTGAAGCTGGTCGATTAAATCATCAATGTGAGGTAAAGGATACTTGTGCGTAATTGTTACTTTGTTCAATTGCCTTTAATCAATGCACATTCTCATAGTGCCATCCTTCTTCTTCACAAATAGAACCGGCGCACCCCAAGGTGACACACTAGGCTGAATGAACCCTTTGTCAAGGAGTTCCTAAAGCTTCTCCTTTAATTCCTTCAACTCCGTCGGTTCCATACGATACGGTGGAATAGAAATGGGCTGAGTGCCCAGCACCAGGTCAATACCGAAATTAATATCCTTGTCTGGTGGCATGCCCGGCAGGTTTGCAGGAAACACATCAAGAAAATCCCTCACAACTGGGACAGAATCAATACTGGGAATCTCAACTCCAACATCCCTCACAAAAGCTAGATACAAAAGACAACCCTTCTCAACCATACGTTTGGGCTTTCAAGAATGAGATCTCTACTGGGAACATAATCAGTCACACCTCGCCATTCAATCCATGGCACACTTGGTATAGCCAATGTAACTGTCTTAGCATGATAGTCCAGAATAGCATGACACGGAGATAGCCAATCCATGCCCAAAATGATATCGAAATCCACCATACACAATAATAAAAGATCCATACGGGTCTCTAGACCCCCAATAGTCACCACACACGACCGGTACACACGGTCTACAACAATAGTATCGCCCACTAGGGTAGATACATGAACAGGTGAAGCAAGAAACTCATGGGGCATACCCAAATCACGAGCAAAGTATGATGACACATATGAAAAGGTGGAACCGGGATCAAATAATACAGAGGCATCTCTGTGGTAGACTAAAACAATACTTGTTATAACAGTATCTGAAGCAATAGCATCGGGTCTGCCTTGAAATGCATAGAAACGGGCCTGACCGCTACCTGATTGACCTCCCCCTCTGGGGCCACCCCTAGCTGACTGACTACCACCTCTAGCTGGTTGGGCGGGTGGTGGTGAAGTAACTGGCGCTGAAGCCGATGACTGAACCCTCTGCTGAGATGAACTCGCAAGATGACGAAGTCACTGCCTTTACATATGACCTATATCACCACACTCATAACAACTCCCAGGTGCTTGAGAAGGGAACTAAAGGGAACCTCTCGCACCAGAGTGACTAACAGATTCACTCGGCATAGAAGAGCCATGAACTGATGGAGCACGGGATGAACTCTGAGCTATAAGGGCACTAAGTGATGACTGGCCTCGATGAGAACTGTGACAACCATGACCCGATGACGCCCCACGATAACCTGGGCGAGCTGGCTGAACATGCTTGAATGGACGGCCTCTGCCGTGCTGAAACTAACCTCTTGAAGATGTACCACTATAACTACCAGATCCTTGAGGCCTCTTGGCCTCCCTCTCCTCTCGCTCCTGCCGACAAACGGGCTCAATCTCACGGGCAATATTCACAACCTCCTCGAAAGTAGCACCAATCACCCTCTCCCTGGTTATGAGAATACGATGCTGATAAGTGAGGCCATTAACAAACCTTTTAATCCTCTCTCTATCTGTCGGAACCATCCAAATAGCATGACGAGCTAACTCAGAGAACCTCATTTCGTACTGTATCACAGTCATCTCTCCCTGACGCAGCCGCTCAAACTCCCTACGCAACTCCTCTCTACGGTACTGCGGCACATACTTCTCCAGAAAGAGAATGGAGAACTGCTACTAGGTAAGCGGTGCTGCACCAACAGGCCTACGCCTCTCAAAAGCCTCCCACCAAGTAAAGGCAGCTCCCAAAAACTGATAAGTAGTAAAAGCAACCCCGTTGGTCTCCAAAATACCCTCTATACGAAGCATCCTCTAGCACTTATCTAAGAAACCCTGGACATCCTCACCCTCTGCACCACTGAAGGTCGGAGGCTGCAGTCTACCAAACCTCTCCAACCTACGATGCTCATCCTCCGGCATAGCAGAAACTACATAGTCCTGAGCAGCAGTAACTGGCTGGGTTGGATGTGTCCCCGACGTCTGAAGTCCCTACACAACCTGCTCAGGTGTGCGAGCGGAGGGAGTCGGATTGCCTTTCCCGGCCTAAGAAGTAGCTGCTGTAGTGGCTAAAACCGTCTGAGCTAGGCCAGTGCAAACTAATAAGATCTGAGCCAAGGCCTCCTGAAGACCCAAAATCACAATGGGCACAGCTGGTGCCTGAGCTGGTGCTGCTAGAGTATCCATAATTGGGACCTGATCCTAAACAGGGATAGCTGATGGATCTGCATGTGTTGCCCTAGCTGCTTTGCCCCTACCACGACCACGGTCGCATCCTCGGCCTCTAGTGGACACAGCCGGTGGTACTAGTGGTTGTCCATCCTGACCGGTAGCGCATGTCCTCACCATCTGTGAGAGAATAGAACAATAAAAGTTTAGTACTCGCATCAACAAATTTGCACGACAAAAATTTCAAGAATATGAAGTTTTTCCTAAAGGTTCTGCAGCCTTTTCAGGATAAATACAGACGTCTCCATACCGATCCGCGAGACTCTACTAAACCTGATCATGACTCATGAGACCTATGTGACCTAGGCTTTGATATCAACTTGTTACGACCCAAACCTAGACCCGGTTGTGATGGAGCCCCTCGTGACAAGGCCAGCTGACACTTCTCATTATCCAATTATTAACAATTAAGCATTTAAGAAACAGTCTAAACATGAATAAGTGAACCAAAGTTTAAGCAATTAAACGCATAAATCGCAGAAATTAACCCAACACAGCCCTAAATCGGGGTGTCACTAGTTATGAGCATCTATAAAACCTAAGACAAGTCTAAAAAGTCTACAAACTATTACAAATGTCTGATAAGAGACAGAAATAATATAGAGGGAGAAACACGGGACTGCAGACATCAAGCAGCTACCTCATGGACTCTGATATTTACCAGGAGCTCTCAACTCGCACTGGTAGGATCCGCAACACTTGAATCTGCACACAGGGGTATAGGGAGTAAAGTGAGTACTCCAACTCAATGAGTAACAAATGCAAATAAAGATTGAAAGCAAGAAATCACGTAAGGCACAAAGCATTCTATAATGAAACAGTAAAACCATTTAAAATCAGTAAATCAGTGAAAGATAGGTAAAATCCTTTAACTTAAATGTAGTTTCATGAAAAAACTTTTTCAATAATTAACTAGGTAATTGACAGTCAATTATGAAAAGTAAACACATAAAGGCTCGCCCCTCGGGCACAGTATTAACAAATCCGCCCCTCGGGCAACATCTTAGAACAGTACCAGCCCCTCGGGCAATCACATAGAACAATACCAGCCCCTCGGGCTCAATCTCACATCACAATGGGTACCCACGCTCACTAGGGGTGTACAGACTCCTGGAGGGGCCCCTTACAGCCCAAGCGCAATATCAAGCCACCTCATGGAATCATCACTAAGCTCTCGGCCTCATATCAATCAAGCCACCTCGTGGCATACATATCCCAGGCCCTCGACCTCATAATCAGTACCAAATGCTTTCTCACAACAGAGGCCCTCGGCCTTACTCAGTCAAAATCCTCACAAGCCGCTCGGACAGTAGTAAAACATGTTTATTAGCCCAAAATATCATTTAAAAGATCAGTTAAGTGTTAAAACTAAGTAAACATGGTTGAGTACAAAAATAGTAAAATATAACATGACTGAGTTCAAGTATAAAGTCAGAACAGTGAGGAAATACCAGTAAAAATCCTCAAAGGGTTCAAATAGTTGGCACAAGGCCCAAATATAGCATTCAGCCCAAATAATAATGATAACAAATGGAATTCAGTCAAATACACGGTAAATCATCAATTGATACGGACCAAGTTACAATCCCCAATAGTGCACGACCCCACGCTCGTCATCAAGCGTGTTCCTCACCTCAACATAGCACTACGATGTGCAATCTGGGGTCTCAAACCCTCAGAACATTATTTCCAATCATTACTCACCTCGAACCGGTCAAATCTCTAGCTCGCGACTCCTTTGCCCCTCGAATCGGCCTTCACACACGTCGAATCTATCCAAAATCAAAATGAGGATGTCAAAATATGCTAAGGAAACGAATCCCAAGCGTAAACAATCAATATATAACATAAATCCCGAAATTACCAAAATCCGACCACCCGGGCCCACGACTCGAAATTCGAAAATTCACATCAATGGATTCCTTATCTCCACACGAGTTCATACATATCAAAAACATCAAAATCCATCCACAAATGACCCTTCAAATCCAAAATTTTAGGTCTCCAATTTCAAGCCCTAGTTCTTCAATTTTTGGCTTAATTTCCACGATTACTTAGGTGGAATTCACATTAGAATCGCGTTTTAAGTCCAAGAATCTTACCTCAAAGTGATCCCCCTTGAATACCTCTTCAATCTCCTTCAAAACGCTCCAAAAATGACCAACAATGGAAGAAATAAACCCCACATTCACGGACAAGATGACCTTTTAAACCTTCTGCCCAGGCCTATTTCCCTTCATCGCGATCGCGGGAAATCCTGCGCGATCGCGAGGCACAAATTCTCATCTCCCAAAAATTAATCTATGCAAACGCGTACAATCACCTGCGAACACGATGCTCAGGAAACTAACTTTACGCGATCGCGGACTGCCTACCGCATTCGCAGTGAACAAATTGAAGTCCAGACCCCAGGTTCACTTAACTCTACGCGAACGCGACCCACTCCACGCGTTCGCGATCAAAAACTTCCTTACCTCTATGCGATCGCAACCCAACCTTCACGATCGCGAAGAACAAACTAGACAGGACCTCAAAAGCTTCTATGCAATCGCATGAACCCTTACGCGATCGCATAGAAGGATCTCTGCAGCAGCTGAACCTGAAATTCTGCAACTTCTCCAAGGCATGAAATGGTCCGATTGACCATCCGAAACTCACCCGAGACCTCAAGCAAAGGCACCAACATATCCTAAAACCTCATTCAAACTTGTTCCAACCTTCAGAACACTCAAAACAACATCAAAACACCTAATCACATCGGATTCAAGCCAAAGAATTCCAAAATCTTCAAAATTACGCTTTTGATCAAAAACCCAAACAAACCACGTCCGAATGACCTGGAATTTTGCACACACATCCCAAATGACACAACAAAACTAATGCAACTCTCGAAATTCCATTCCGACCCCTATATCAAAATCCGCCTACCAATCGGAAATCACCAAAATAACAGCTTCGCCAATTCAAGCCTAAATCTTCTCTAAACCTCCAAAATCCATTCTGATCACGCTCCTAAGTCCCAAATCACCTCCCGAAGCTAACTAAACCATCGGAACCCACATCCGATCCCTCTCACACATAAGTCAACATCTGGTTGACTTTTCCAACCTAAACTCATTCCAAAGAGACTAAATGTCTCAAACCTTACCAAAATTATTCCGGATTTTATCCGACCAACCCGATATCATATAATACGGATAAACAAAGCATAAAGAAGTAGAAATGGTGGAAACAGAGTGGTAACTGATCAGACAATGGGTCGGGTCATCACACTGGATCTGCACATGAAAAACATGCGCAGAAAGGGCATGAGTACACCACAGCGATACTCAGTAAGTGCCAAGCCTAACCTCGGTCGGTTAGTGACGAGGAAAGTTAGGGCCCTACTGAGATTAAATGAAATATAAGGTATAATAGTGTGGAATAAGACAGTGTAATTAAGCGCAATAGTAAGAAATAACACAGAATAGAAAGAGCAACAACAAGTAGAACAGAGACAAATTAATTACGGAAAGGAATACAGCTCAACACAGAGATAACATCCGAGGATCTCCCAGGATACCGTCCTGTAGTCCCCAAATATAAATATCCAGCGGATCTCCGGGGTGCAGTCCCGTAGTCCAACTCATAATGCGCGGGGATCTACCAAAAATCTGATTCGTAGTCCCAAATGTAAATATCCAGTACAGGGGGAATCTACCGGGTGCAGTCCCATAGTTCCAAAGTAAATGTGCACATGGATCTACTGGAATACAAATCCGTAGTCCCAAAGTAAACAGGCAGGGGGGGATATCATCCCAAAGTAAACACACAGCAGCAATACGAAGAATACACAATTCAATTCAAATTCCATACTAAGGTAAAACAGGTACTTTTAGCCTAGCATGTTGTACATAATCCAAATAAGGCAGGTTAAATAATTAAAGCAATTAAGTCAATTAGACATGCTTTCCCTAAGCTAACAACAGGTTTAAATTGCAAGTAGTATAAACAGGAAAAAGACACACAATTAAAATTCCTTAAAGAAAACTGGATTTTCAACAAATAGCACAAGTACGCTTTCATCACCTCACGTACAAGGAACTTCAATTAGCAATAATACCAAATCCTAAGGCGAGGTCCCCCATACAAGCTTAGGCAAGCCACTTACCTCGAATCAGCTCAAAATCAACCTGAAACCACGTTCTTGCCACGAGTACTCAACTCCAAATGGTCCAAATCTATTCAATTAAATTGCATAATATAAATAACACTTCAAGTAACTAATTCAACTAATAAATTCTAAGCTAATATGCGAAATTATGTAAAATGACCAAAATGCCCCTTGGGCCCACGTCTTAGAATCAAGTAAAATTCACAAAACTATAAATCCCATTCACTCTTGAGTTTACCCATATCAAGTTCATCCAAATCCGGTGTCAAATATTCCGCCAAATCATCAAAGTCCACTCTTTAATTTTCTTCCATTTTACCCCAAATTCTCAAATTAAATGATAAGAATCAAGACTAGATTATGGAATTTAACTCAAGACAAGTGAAGAATACTTACCCCAATTCCTATCCAAATTCACCTCTTCTCGAGCTCTCCAATGAGTTTAAGAAAATATGTACTAAACCCTCGTTTTTGAACTTAAAGTTTCTGCCTAGACATTTCCTTCTTCACGAATGCAGCCACTACCTTGCGTTCGCGAAGCACAAAATCACCGACCAATTCAACTCCTCTTTCGCGAACGCAAACACATCCTCGCGAACGTGATGCTCAAACTCTCCAAGCCTTCGCAAACGGGAAGCACAAAGCTCTTGTGATCCCAACTGCCCTAAATACTCTACGCGAATGTAGGACCTAACTCGCGTTTGCGATGCACATTATATCATACCCTTCGCGAACGCAGGACCAATGTCGTGAATGCGAAGGGCAATTTCTCTTGTTTAACCACCCGAAACTCACCTGAGGCCCTCGGGACCTTAACCAAACATGCCAACATATCCCATAACTTCATTCAAACTTGTTCCAACCTTCGGAACACTCAAAACAACATCAAAACAGCAAATTTTCATCGGATTCAAGCCTAAGAATTCAAAAAGCTTTCGAATTATGCTTTCGATCAAAAAGTCTATCAAACCATGTCCGAATGACCTGAAATTTTGTACACATATCCCAAATGACACAACGGACCCACTGCAACTTTTGGAATTCCATTCCGACCCCTATGTAAAAATCTCACCTATCAACCGGAAACCTCAAAAATTCAACTTTCGACATTTCAAGCCTAAATTAGCTACGGACCTCCAAAACACAATCCAAACACGCTCCTAAACCTGAAATCACCCGATAGAGCTAAAGGAACCGATGAAATTCTATTCCAAGGCCATCTTTACACTACTCCGACTACGGTCCAAATTCTAAATCTTAAGCTCTCATTTAGGGACTAAGTGTCCCAAAATACTCCGAAACTCAAAACCAACATCCCGGCGAATCAAAGTAGCAGAAACAAACATGAGGAAAGTAGTTAATAAGGGATCGAGGCATAAATTCTTAAAATGACCGGTCGGGTCGTTCCATCTTCCCATACTTAAACATTTGTTCGTCCTCGAACGAGCATAGAGACGTACCTGGAGTAGTGAAAAGATGAGGGTAATGGCTGCGCATATCCTATTCAGTCTCCCAGGTCGCCTCCTCGACCGGCTGACCCCGCCACTAAACCTTTACTGATGCAATGTTCTTTGACCTTAGCTTTCGAACTTGCCTGTCCAATATTGCCACTGGCTCCTTAATATAAGATAGATCCTTGTCCAGCTGGACTGAACTGAAATCCAACACGTGTGACGGATCGTTGTGATACCTCCGGATCATCAAAACATGAAATACCAGATGAACTCCTGCCAAGCTGGGAGGTAAGGTAAGCTCATAAGCAACCTCCCCAACACGTCTTAATATCTCAAAAGGACCAATAAACCTCGGACTCAACTTCCCTTTCTTCCCGAATCTCATAACACCCTTCATAGGCAATATCCGAAGCAGAACCCGCTCTCCAACCATATAGGAAACATCATGAACCTTCCGGTCCGCATAACTCTTCTCTCTGGACCGGGCCGTACGGAGTCTATCCTAAATCACCTTAACCTTCTCCAAAGCATCTTGAACCAAGTTTGTGCCCAATAATCTGGCCTCACCCAACTCGAACCAACCCACCGGGGATCTGCACCGCCTATCATATAAAGCCTCTTACGGTGCCATTTGAATGTTGGACTGATAGTTGTTGTTGTAGGAAAACTCCGCTAATGGAAAGAACTGATCCCAAGACCTTCCAAACTCAATCACACACGCACGGAACATATCCTTAAGTATCTGAATAGTGCACTCGGACTGTCCATCCGTCTGAGGGTGAAATGATGTACTCAACTCAACTCGAGTACCCAACTCATGCTGTACGGCCCTCCAAAATCATGATGTGAACTGAGTACCTCTATCTGATATGATGGAAACTGGAATACCATGCAGACGAACAATCTCCTGGATATAAATCTCCGCCAACCGCTTCGAAGAATAGGTAGTGCACACATGAATGAAATGCATGAACTTGGTCAGCCGATCCACAATTACCTAAATGGCATCAAACTTCCTTAAAGTCCGTGGGAGCCCAACTACAAAGTTCATGGTGATCCACTCCCACTTCCATTCCAGAATCTCTATCTATTGAAGCAACTCACCCAGTCTCTGGTGCTCATACTTCACCTGCTAAGAATTGAGGCACCGAGCTACAAACTCAACTATATCTTTCTTCATCCGCCTCCATCAATAGTGTTGCCTCAAATCCCGGTACATCTTCGTGGCACCCGGATGGATGGAATACCGCGAACTATGGGCCTCCTCTAGAATCAACTCTCGAAGCTGTGGAGGTGCACTCCTCCCAAGTCTAGGGCAATCCCTCACCATATGGTGTATGTCATCACACTCAAAACAAGCTCTAGGAGGACGTGGCAGAGGGAGCTGTATGGTACGGGTACTTTAAGATACCTAAAACACTGGGTGAAATCTGAGACGCAAACTAAGCTGGCTGACCCACAAAACTTCTACCATGCCGTACTTTTCCTCCAAAATAAGGACCAGTGGGTCTCTCCAGTCTACGAGGTCTTCTCCCTTCCCTATACTCTCTCTCTTGACCTCGCATGTCCTCTCTCTCCTGGACCCACCTGTCCTCTACTCAGCGAGAGGTCCTCACCACTCGCCGAATTAGGACCATAGGTTGTGTCACCATGACACCTGGAACCTAACCGATGAGAACTCGCTACTCTAGAGTGGGGGCGGTAGCAGTTTGGGTCCCTCCCCCAACCTGTGAAGTATTTGGTACAACCTAAATCAATCCCGCCTGAACCAATGTACCAAACATGCTCAGGAACTGTGTTAAGGTCTCCTGAAGTGCTGGAGTAGTAGTAGCAGTAGGCGTATCAGGTGCTTCGACTCTGGATGGAACTGCTGGTGGCACCTCGGTGGCAGCTCGTGTGGGTGCTCTGGTTGCACTACGTGCGCATTCTCGGCCTCTACCCCAGGCCTGACCTCTGATGGCTCCAGTAAAGGGTGCGGGTGCCTGATCATCTTGGGTAGCACGTATCCTCACTATCTGTGAGAGAATAAAAGACAGAAGTTTAGAGTTATGACATCAAAATCTCGCACGACAAGGAAATCAAATGAAGTGGAATTTTCCTAATGGTTACATAGCCTCTCACAGATAAGTACAGACGTCTCCGTACCGATCTGCGAGACTCTAATAAAATAACTTGTGATTCATGACTCCTATGAACCTAGAGCTTTGATACCAACTTGTCACGACCCCAGTTCGCTCTCTGTGAACTATCGTGACAGCACCTAGTCTCTACGACTAGGTAAGCCTAACAAATGCGGAAAAGAAACCTAATACTTCCCAAAATTATAGTACAAGAATCTCAACCTAATACTTCCCAAAATTCGGAACCTCATGAATCACAAGCTAAGAGAATACATAAGAATCTCTAACTCCAGAAATGTCTATCAAAAAGGAAAATACAGAAGGGCTAATGTTTTAAGAGAGAATAGAAAGGGACTCATCGGTCTGCGGACGCAACAGATATACCTCGAAGTCTATGGAACAGTCACCTCGTCTCAAGGGTGATAGGACTAAGTCGAAGTACATGTATCTTCACATGAAACACATGTGCAGAAAGGGTATGAGTACACCACAGCAGTACTCAGTAAGTGCCAAGTCTAACCTCAGTCGAGTAGTGACGAGGAAATTTAGGGCCCTACTGAGATTAAATGAAATATAAGGTATAATAGTGTGGAATAAGACAGTGTAATTAAGTGCAATAGTAAAAAATAACATAGAATAGAAAGAGCAACAACAACTAGAACAGAGAGAAAATAATAGCGGAAAGGAATACAGCTCAACAGAGAGATAACAACCGGGGATCTCCCAGGATACCATCCAGTAGTCCCCAAATATAAATATCTAGTAGATCTCCCGGGTGCAGTCCCGTAGTCCAACTCATAATGCGATGGGATGTACCAGAAATTCGATCTGTAGTCCCAAATGTAAATATCCAGTACAGGGGGAATCTACCAGGTGCAGTCCCGTAGTTCCAAAGTAAATGTGCAGGGGGATCTACCAGAATACAAATCTGTAGTCCCAAAGTAAACAGGTAGGGGGGATCTACCGGGATACTGTCTCGTAGTCCCATAGTAAACACATAGAAACAACACGAAAAATACACAATTCAATTCAAATTCCATACTAAGGTAAAACAGGTAATTCTAGCCTAGCATACTGCATATAATCCAAATAAGGCAGGTTGAGCAACTAAAGCGATTAAGTCAATTAGACATGATTTCCCTAAGCTAACAACATGTTTAAATTGCAAGTAGTATAAAAAGGAAAAAGAAACACAATTAAAATTACTTAAAGAAAACAATATTTTCAACAATTAGCACAAGTAAGCACTCGTCACCTCATGTACAAGGCATTTCAATTAACAATAATACCAAATCCTAAGGGGAGGTCCCCCACACAAGGTTAGGCAAGCCACTTACCTCGAACCAGTTCAAAATCAACCTGAAACCATGTTCTTGCCACGAGTACTCGACTCCAAATTGCCCAAATCTATTCAATTAAATTGCATAATTTAAATAACACTTCAAGTAACTAATTCAACTAATAAATTCTAAGCTAATACGCGAAATTAGGTCAAATTCACAAAACTATAAATCCCATTCACTCCCAAGTCTACCCATATCAAGTTCATCCAAAATTCGACGTCAAATGACCCTCCAAGACTTTGCGAACACGACTCCACCTACGCGAGCGTGAAGCACAAAGTTCTTGGGATCCTAGCTGCCCCAAATACTCTACGCGAACATGGGACCTAACTCGCGTTCGTGATGCACACTATGCCATAACCTTCGCGAACGTGGGACCAACGTTGTGAATGCGAAGGGAAATTTCTCATGCCTTACGCCACATCCCTTCATGAACACGAATGTCCTCTCGTGAACGCGAAGGCCAAATCTCTGCAACACAGAACTGAAGAAATCTGCAACTTTCAAAACAAGAATTTTGTCTGTTTAACCATCCGAAACTCACCGAGGCCCTCGGGACCTCAACCAAACATGCCAACATATCCCATAACATCATTCAAACTTGTTCCAACCTTCAGAAAACTCAAAATAACATCAAAACACCAAATTTTCATCAGATTAAAGCCTAAGAATTCAAAAGGCTTTCGAATTACGATTTCGATCAAAACGTCTATCAAACCACATTTGAATGACCTAAAATTTTTCACACACATCCCAAATGACACAACAGAACTACTGCAACTTCCAGAGTTCCATTCCGACCCCTATATCAAAATCTCACCTATCAACCGGAAACCTCAAAAGTTCAACTTTCGGCTTTTCATGCCTAAATTAGCTACGAACCTCCAAAATATAATACGAACACGCTCCTAAACCTAAAATCACCCAATGAAGCTAACAAAATTGACGGAATTCTATTCCGAGACCGTCTTCACACTGCTCCAACTACAATCCAAATTTTAAAGCTTAAGCTCTCATTTAGGGACTAAGTGTCCCAAAACACTCTGAAACTCAAAACCAAACATCCCAGCGAATCAAAGTAGCAGATACAAACACGGGGAAAGCAGTTAATAGGGGATCGGGACATAAATTCTTAAAACGACCGACTGGGTCGTTACAAACTATAAGAATTTTAGCTACGAGAATTATGTTATCAAGTGGAATATTCTTCTTTACTATACTATTTTGTGGGATGGGAAGCATTTTAATGTCCAGTAATTCTCAATTGTCACTTATATGTAGGCCACATATGCAGTTGAATTTCAAGGCTTGGATTTACTTTTTGTAGTTTAGTATTTTTTTTTATTTGCTTTATTAATTAGATATAATTCATTATCAAACTCCCGGAAGTCTCGAAATAGAATTTCGATCTCTAGAACTAAAAATGGACCTTTGTATCGGTACATGCTTATGCTCAAAGCAATGTCTTCTCTTGTGCACCTCACATGCATCTCGTGTGTCACATGTGCATCTTTTATAAATTAGTAAAAAAATTCAAAAATCTTATACAGAGTCAAAATTTCTACGATCTACTTGAGTGAGATGATTGGAGGAGACGTTGAGCTTCCATGCGCCATAAGTTTCACCCGCATTGCATCCGTAGATGAATGTCCAGATCTACTACCTGCCCAATCTATCGCGGCATTATATGAAATAAAGTGCTACAATATCCAAATTGGTTTTTGGGTTAATTCAACTATCCGAAAGCCATGTTGTTGCGAAACACGTGCCCCCCGTGGTAGCTAGACAAAGCCCGCATGAAAATCTTATGCTTTTATCGGGGTTGTGATGGCACTCACGTGTGCGATGACTACTAGCATCAGAAAGTGGTGTGTACGTGATCTAGCGGAGAGGGACATAGAGATGCAGGAGCAACCTACAGAAATTTGTACAATATGCTTGAACGAGATGATTGGAGGCAAAGTTCAGCTTCGATGCAGCCACAAATTTCACCCGCAATGCATCCAAGGTTGGATTCCCACATTTGTTACATGCCCAATCTCTCGTGAAATTATATAAAATAAAGTAGTGTATAGGTTAACAAATAATTTTAGTTTGTTACAACGGTAAGAATTTTAGCTACGAGAACTATGTTATCAAGTGGAATATTCTTCTATACTATACTATTTTGTGGGAATGGATGTATTTTAATGTCCAATAATTCTCAATTGTCACCTAGATGTATGCCACATGTGCAGTTGAATTTCAAGGCTTGGATTTACTTTCTGTATTTTAATATTTTTTTTATTTGCTTTATTAATTAGATATAATTCATTATCAAACTCCAGGAAGTCTCGAAATCGAATTTTGATCTCTAAAACTAAAAATGGACCTTTGGATCATTACACGCTTATGTTAAAAATAATGTCATCTCTCGTGCATCACACGTGCATCTTCTATATATTAGTAAAAACTTTTTGAAAATCTTATACATAGTCAAAATATGTATGATCTGCTTGAACGAGATGATTGGAGGAGACGTTGAGCTTCCATGCGGCCAAAATTTTCACATGCATTTCATCCTTAGATGGATGTGCAGATCTAATACCTAATTTGTCGCGGAATTATATGAAATAAAGTTCTACTATGTCCAAATTGGTTTTCGAGTTAATTCTACAGTTCGAAACCCATGTTGCTGCGCAACACGTGCACCCCTATGGTAGTTGGTCAAAGCTTGCATGAAAAATCCTATGCTTTTATCTGGGTTGTGATGGCACTCACATGTGCGGTGACTATTAGCATTAGAAAGTGGTGTGTACGCGATCTAGCAGAGAGGGACATAGAGATGCATGAGTGTCCTGCAGAAATTTGTACAATATGCTTGAGCGAGATGACTGGAGGCGAAGTTCAGCTTCGATGCAGCCACAAACTTCACCGGAAATGCATCCAAGGATGGATTCCCACATCTGCTACATGCCCAATCTGTCACGAAATTATATAAAATCAAGTAGTGTGTAGGTTAACTAATAATTTTAGTTTGTTACAACTGTAAGAATTTTAGCTACGAGAATTATGTTATCAAGTGAAATATTCTTCTTTTCTATACTATTTTGTGGGTTGGGATGTATTTCAATATCCACTAATTCTCAATTGTCACTTAGATGTAGGCCACATGTGCAGCTGAATTTCAAGGCTTAGATTTACTTTCTATATTTTAGTATTTTTTTTATTTGCTTTATTAATTAGATATAATTCATTATCAAACTCCCGAAAGTCTCAAAATCCAATTTCGATCTCTAGAACTAAAAATGGACATTTGGAACATTACATGCTATGCTCAAAACAATGTCATCTCGTGTGCACCTCACGTGCATCTCATGTGTCACACGTGCATCTTCTATATATTAGTAAAAACTTTTCGAAAATCTTATACAGGATCAAAATTTGTACGATCTGCTTGAACGAGATGATTGGAGGAGACGTTGAGCTTCCATGCGGCCAAAAGTTTCACCTACATTGCATCCTTAGATGGTTGCACAGATCTACTACCTAATCTATCGCGGCATTATATGAAGTAAAGTTCTACTATGTCCAAATTGGTTTTCGAGTTAATTCTACTATTCGAAAGCCATGTTGCTACGCAACACGTGCACCCCTATGGTAGCTGGTCAAAGCCTGCTGAAAATCCTATGCTTTTATCTGGGTTTTGATGGCACTCACATGTGCGGTGACTATTAGCATCAAAAAGTGGTGTATACGTGATCTAGCAGAGAGGGACATAGAGATGCATGAGCATCCTTCAGAAATTTGTACTATATGCTTGAGCGAGATGACTGGAGGCAAAGTTCAGCTTCGATGCAGCCACAAACTTCACCGGCAATGCATCCAAGGATGGATTCCCACATCTGCTACATGCCCAATCTATCGCAAAATTATATAAAATCAAGTAGTGTATAGGTTAACTAATAATTTTAGTTTGTTGCAACTGTAAGTATTTTAGCAACGAGAATTACGATATCAAGTGGAATATTCTTCTTTTCTATACTATTTTGTGGGTTGGGATGTATTTCAATGTCCACTAATTCTCAATTGTCACTTTAATGTAGGCCACATGTGCAGTTGAATTTCAAGGCTTAAATTATCTTTCTATATTTTAGTATTTTTTTTATTTGATGTTATAATTAGATATAATTCATTATCAAACTCCCGGAAGTCTCAAAATAGAATTTCGATCTCTAGAACTAAAAATGGACCTTTGGATCATTACATGCTTATGCTAAAAACAATGTCATCTCGTGTGCACCTCATGTGCATCTCGTCCGTCACACGTGCATCTTCTATATATTAGTCAAAACCTTTCAAAAATCTTATATAGAGTAAAAATTTGTATGATCTGCTTGAACGAGATGATTGGAGGATACGTTGAGCTTCCATGCTTCCATAAGTTTAACTCGCATTGCATCCATAGATGGACGTCCAGATCTACTTCCTGCCCAATCTGTCGCGACATTATATGAAATTAAGTTCTACAAT